>NC_138204.1:44313794-44811294 GCF_964194415.1 Vipera berus
TTAAAAGACCATCTGCCTGTAAAAATCATCTATAAATGCTCCAAATATTTAATGTAAGCAAAGAAAAACATTGACATTTGGCTTAACTAGTGGAGGCTCAAGAGGGCTGGTGAGAATCAGAGAGCTTTATGCTGACATCCTGCTTTGGGAAAATGAATTTAAGAGCATTTTAAAACGGTGAACAGAAAGGAAAATGAAAAAGGACACCAAAATACATCTGCTTTCAACATCAATTGTACTTGCTGCTGAGTGTGTGTATGCCTATAGTGTGTATAAATAATGATTGCTGCTATTTTAAACCACTATTTTAGATTCTTTTAATGCTGCCTTCTGGCTTCCACCTTTGACCCTGCTCCCTGCCTTTCATTCCTCCACTCAGATGGTCTTTTAAACTGTAACTGTCAGGCTCCCCAAAACATGATATGACTCCATTTTTATAAATTCTGAAAAAGGAGGAAAAAGAGTCTAAAAGAGAAAGCAGCCACTTCAAAATCAGCCATTGAACTTCATGGCTGACTGGAATCAAAACCAAACCCATAATCACCTTCCCACCTGCCCAATAATGGCACTAGTAGGGTCTAGGACATGGGTAGGCAACCTCGGCTCTTTTATGACTCATGGACTTCAACTCCCAGAATTCCTGAGTCAGCTCAGGAATTCTGGGAGTTGAAGTCCATGAGTCATAAAAGAGCCGAGGTTGCCTACCCCTGGTCTAGGACAACTCACCTTGGCCAACTCACCACAGCCAATTCACTGCAGCTAACCTGCCAGAGGACAACTCACGCAGGACAATTCAATGCTGCATTAATCATTTCATTCAGTTGCTTTTAATATTGGTGACCATGTTTTCATAGAAATTATTTTAAACCTTGTATTATTATTATTAGCTATGGTTCCATTAAAATCAATCTAACTTTCGAATTTGTTGAATTGTCCTGTGGCGAGTTGGCCCACAGCCAGCTGGCCATGGCGAGTTGGCCGTGGCCATTTATCCCATTCTGCACTAATATGCCAGTGTCACTGAGCATTCTTTGTGCCAATAAAAGACTGATTATATGAGACAAAGTGCTAAATGAAGGACCTGACTGTTGATGTACTAGTTCTTTAGGGAGGAAAAGACCTCTGCTTTTCATACCAATGGTTCACAAGGGATAGATTTTTCAGATATTGAATTGAATCAGTGATAATTTCACAAAAGTCAAAATATAAACCATGCATGCCAATGGATTTGCATTCTCATTTTCAATAATGACACACTAAAGCAGAGGCAAAGAAAATTTGGCTTTTTAATTTGCTGGCTTTCCTCTTGTTCTTTAACAAGCAACAAATAATTCAGTCATTTAGTTAGTGATTGTGTGTGTGTGTGTGTGTGAGAGAGAGAGAGAGAGAGAGTGAGTGAGAGAGAGAGAGAGAGAGGGAGAGAAAGAGAGAGAAAGAGAAAGAGAAAGAGACATGAAGATGTGATGAAAGGCAATATTCCATTTCTCAATTTCTATATAATATGTTGCACTTGCATATCAGGAAAAGAGCATCCAAAACTTGATTGCCATGTAGCTGATTCAGGTTACCATTTAAAATGGAAAAAATGGATTCAGAATGTTGAACAAGCAATTCTGGTCAAAAGTGAAATGAGGCTTACCGGTTTTTAATGTACTGTACCTACATGATTCCTCAAAGGTTAGACCTACCCTGAAAATAAGCCCTACCTTGATTTTTGGGGGTGATCCTAATATAAGCCCCACCCCCCAAAATAAGCCCTGGTTTTGGGGCGAGGCACACCACCTAAAAACAATCTAGGACGGGTGTGGGGGGTGGAGCACCATTGCAGCCTCCCATGAATTGACACCTGCCTCACCTTGCCAGCCCACTTCTTCTGCAGTGCCCCCCGGCCTGTATTTCACCATCAGAGGCCTTTCTGGAAGGTCTCTGTAGCCAAGAACCAAGCTATGGATTCAATCTGTAGTTTGGTTCTCAGCTACAGAGGCCTTTCCGTAAGGCCTCTGATGGTGAAATGCAGGGGGCACTGCACACATCAATCTGGAGCTCCATTCTCAGCTGCAGAGGCATTTCCTTCACCCACAGAAGAAGTGGGCCAGCTCGGCAGGGCTATTGGTGCCGCTGCCACCATGAGGTAAGACTGTGGAAAAGACATTCCCCGAAAATGAGATCTGGTGCCTCTTTTGGAGGCAAAAAAATATAAGACTGGGTCTTATTTTCGGGGAAACACAGTACCACCATAATGTTGGTCAAGGCCTCCAGATGGCACTATGAAGCAATAGTTTGAAGGTATAGCATGGCTGTTTGCTGCTTTGGGTAGAATTTACACTATTTTTGTATATAAAATCATTTTAAGGTGATTGTATTGCTCTAAATTAATACAAAAATGTTAGGAGTTCTCATCAGCTGAATAACTATCTTTTATTGGGTTCCTTGACCTGAGTGCCACACAACAGGGTGAATTCCTGTTACTTGCCACAGCTCCTGCCTGCATAGAAGTTCAAAAGCATGCAAATGTGAATAGACAAATAGGTACCACTTTGATGGGAAGATAACAGTATTCTGTGCGCCTCAGCGTATAGTCATGCTGGCCATATGATCATGGAAATATCGTCAGACAACACTGGCTCCTTAGACTAAGAAGAGATGAGCACCGCCCTTAGAGTCAGACATGACTAAACAGGGGAAACGTTTACCACAGCATAAGAGGTTTTGTCCTGTAAGCATGAGAACTTCTATAATATACCTTGCCTTCATTACACCTAAAACTGTATTTACCTCTTCCAATGTTAAAGTAGGTTTTCTCTTTTCTCCCAACAAATATTCATGTTTCTGAACACATGGGTTGGTGTCTCTATCTCAGTTTGTGGATTTGAAGCTCAAAGACTGCCAAGGAATAGTTAAAATAATCCATAGTAATTCCATTCTCAAACCTAGACACTTGGATAAAAGCAGGAAGAAGCAGAATATGATCTATTACAGGAAAAACAATCCATACTGCTCCCCCCCCCCGAAATAGATCATATTCTGGGATTATATAATTCTTCATACTACATGCAGCATGTACTGCATACTAGATTTTTTAAAAACTATCATTGGCCACCCTGGCTAGGAATTCTGGATGCCCTAGTCCAGGGGTAGGCAACCTTGGCTCTTTTATGACTTGTGGACTTCAATACCCAGAGTTCCTGAACTAGTCATGAAAGAGCCAAGGTGGCCTATCCCAGCCCTAGTCTGAAAATACAATACTTCACTGGAAGCAGCTACCATACTCAACAATGTTGTGTTGCTGAAGCTTCTTAAAAGGACTAACTTTCCCAAGATATGGCTAATTCACATCACGCGGGAAACTTTCCTGCTTGATGTGAATTAGAGTTATCTCAAAGGGTTCAATAATAACATTAGCAATGGTAAGATGGGGACAAAGAAAAACTTGAGGAAAAATAAAGCAGTTCTATACATGTTTTAAAGGGACGCGGTGGCTCAGTGGGTTAGGACGCTGAGCTTGTCGATCAGAAGGTCGGCAGTTTGGCGGGTCAAATCCCGAGTGCCGCATAACAGAGTGAGCGCCTGTTACTCTTCCCAGCTTCTGCCAACCTAGCAGTTCAAAAGCATGTAAAAAATGCAAGTAGAAAAATATGGACCACTACGGTGGGAAGGTAACAGCATTCTGTGCGCCTTTGGCGTCTAGTCATGCCGGCCACATGACCACGGAGACGTCCTCGGACAAGCGCTGGCTCTTCGGCTTTGAAACTGAGATGAGCACCGGCCCCTAGAGTCGGAAACGACTAGCACGCATGTGCGGGGGAACCTTTACCTTATACATGTTTATCAAGTCCCTCCAAAATGAAGATTTTCCATGGCCAAACTTCCTTCAAGATAGTTTCCATGTACTCTTACAATCTTGTCTTCCACCTTGTCATGAATAACAGGGATCAGCAATGATCTCTCAGATAATAAGTACATGACAGATCATTCCTCTATTTTCAAGGAATCAGATGGCTCAGTTTTCATACCTAAAGCTAAATCTGTGTTATACAAGATATACTATATTTTAGGAAATCAGTTGCATATAGTAACTATGACTTCAGGATCTGCATCATAAAATGCACGAAGATTCATCCAGTCAAGTCACTAGAATCAGGTTCAACATCCACGAGCATTTTCCATGTAGTCTTGTTCTAATAGCAACAAGGAAAACAAAATAAAAACGCCCTGTTCTTGTGAAAACATGTCTTCCTCTAGTGGAATTCGGACAATTATACAGTGCAAAGCAAGGTAAAATAGGAAGCAAATCAGGTCTATACAGATGACTCTTATGAGGAATATATAGGTCAACTACCCAATAATTAGCCCAATGGGAATACAGCCAAGAAATCAAAACAACAATCAAATGCAACTCTGTGATGGAAACTTTAATAATCCATGCAGCTAGGCCACCAAATGTTCATAATCCAATTCATGTACACAATTGGTCTGAAAACTGGGCTGAACATTTTCTGAACATCCTAAATATTAAATTCCAGGAAATAATCACACTTAATAACTACTCACATATTTACATACATACGTACTTACAACTACTACATTCATACCAATAAACTGTGCCAATAACCGGCAATATTCTGCTGGACGTTATATTTTTGTAGTATACTTGAGTACCAAGAGATTCTAATAGAGAGATAATAACATAAACAAGTACAATACAACCATAGAAAACCTGAAGCATTCAAGATGTTTTGAATCAATCATACAATCTGCACCAACAGTCATATAATTTTGGAAGCTGTCTATAACATCTGGAGCAAATCAGCTTGCCAGTTTCTACTTTATGAGATCTAAATTTTATCTTTCTAAATGAAAGGGGATGACTGCTATTCATTAGCCATAGCATCTAGGTTTCATTTAATATGACCAGATTCAGCATAAACAAAATGCAGTAGAGAACTTCACATTCCTTTCAAACAGTATTCTTATTTTGTAATATTTTAATACTTAAATCTGTATTTGCCACAAGTACATTCCTTAGATTCTTTAGTAGCCTGATCATCCATTTAACCATAAACTACTGTTACTGAAATGAATGCAATTTCTTCCCATGTAAGCGTGCATGGTTTTAGCTGTAAATTCCTAGGACACTTTGGAACAAAAGCCTGATAGTATCACCAATCATAAACTATTATGCACTAAAAAGTGATAGAAGAGGTGGGGGAAATTGGAAGATTATAGAAAACAAATTATTTGGAGATTCCATATAATTTTTGAGCAAGAGAGATGTATTAAAATGTATTCCAGAAGTTCCATCACTCCCAAAATACTTCAGTTTCTTACTTCCCAGAAGTGTCAATAAAATACATCCCTAAGCATTTTTATGCATTTTTATGCTTAGATAAAGCTTATAAATTTGGCTGAACCTTGTCTTCATGAGCACAATATAACTCTTTAAAACCATCTATACTTATTTCACGTCCCCCAATAGAGCTTGTGTTATATAAGTTCAAATGTAGAACATTTAAAGACTTTCCTTCCAATCAAAGTGATACCAGATGCTCTTGACAATAAAGAACAAAGCCAAAATAATGGAAGAAAGGCAAGCAACAGAATGATAACAAAGTCCCATGGTTAAAACTCCCGCTAAAACAAACAGGCCAACGATATCAACATCACTAACAGTCAGGATTTGAGTTGATCTTATCAATGGCCTTTCCCTAGATTAAACACAAGTTGAAACTTTACAGATTTCAGAATGAATTAGGAACCATGCGATAGAGGACACTGAAGTTGAAATAGAAAACAAGGCAGGCTCCAGAGAAAATTGAGGATACATTTTTATTTATTCAAGCTGACCATCAGAATCTATTCTGATTCTAGAATCTCTGCAAAATGTTGCTGCCAACCTTTATTCTGCACTCCACTGTTCTACAGATAGTTGCAAACAAAGCAAATCAGGCAGGAAAGGAATGATTGGGAATTAATATTTGGAAATATTAGGAATCCTGAAGAAAATTGGATGCAGTGGTTGCAAGATTTGTCTTCATTTTATGAACAGATTACCATTGTCCCCTATACCAGTCGCAGGCTTTCAGATAGTTGGCAAGTTCATCAAAAGGGAGTATTTAGGTTCTGATGGCAAACAACACAAGGAACCAAACATGAGGATTAACAGGGGTGGGTGTCAATCAAATTCCACTTGCCTATAATTACTGGAATCTTTTGGAATACTGCAACTGTAATAGTAAAAAGGTAAAGAACAAAAATACTAGGGTTGTGTAGTGCTTCAATTCAGTTCCAAAAAGGTGCTGGAAGTGATGGAAGCAAACTTAGTGCCCAACTGTAACTGCTTAGAGCAAATATATCTTTTCCTGGGATTACATGGCAACAGTGGACGGCGGCCATTTGATCCTAGGGCAAGATTGGCTGGTTTTAAAGAACTGAAGACAGGTGTTAAATTTGCACTCCCATTAACTCCAAATGATCTTTCATAATCAAATCCACTCTGCACAGGCCTACGGTGAGAAACAAATGATGCATAAGGCAAAGAACTGTGTCTTGGGATGAGTGATACCAAGAAATGGTGAGAAGAATGTTATCCTTCTCTCAAGCTTGTTCTTCCAGCTTTCTCCAAATCTGAAGAAGAATTTGGCTAGTTTCATGCTGGAAGCAGTTTCGATATATCAGGCTTCAGCCTACCTATCAGCCTAGTTCCTCTAGAGAAATTCTGAAGAGTTGGCTGGGAGGCAGAGGGGAGAGATGAAAAAGTGATCTGAATATATTGTTGTGGCTGAACTTTGACAATGTGATCAGATAAAGAACAGGAAAGAAAGATCCATTTCAAAATATTGTTTTATAAAAAGAAAATGATACAAGCGGAATAATCCTTCCACAAGAATTTTACCAAATTATATTCAACATCCAGGAACTGAAGCAGGTCTGGCAAACTCAAAGAAATTCTATTTTATAATTAAAAATCAGCAGGATTACATTTGATTTATCAGCATGCCCTTCTGCAGTCCATTATCTTACACTACAAGTAGAATAGAATAATAGAATAGAGTAATAATTTTATTTTCACTCTGAATGTACACTAATTGGCATACATTAAAATGAAATTTTGTTGCATACAACTCTCAAAGGGTCACCACCTCCAAAATACACTACATAAAATGCAACTTCTTCTAGATATTTTCATGAATCTAAATGGTTGCATCATTCTCTAAGAGATGGACCCAATCCATGGGCATCTCTTCCCTACCATCTCATGAGAAATCACTCAGTGTGAATTCCAAAATGAGTGACAAAGAGCTAAATTCCTTTAGTGACAGCATGATTAGTTGGCCATTTCAGAAACTTCTAGCAGAAACTTGCCTGTCCCCTGGCAATCTTTTCTGCCCCTTTCTTATCCTCTCCTTCCCCTAGGCAGTCTCAGGGTGGGATGCAGGAGGCCATTTGTTATGAACGCCTAATAGATATTGGAAACTTCAATATACTTGGCAGCTAGTAAAAAATAATAATTTTGAAAGGGGTCACAAGGTGAATTCTTTCATTTGAGTGCTTCCAAAGTTTTGCAAAGACAAATAAGTGTTCTCAGCTGAAGAGAGTCATGCAGCACCACTGAATAATGCTTCTTCAGATTAGTAGGTTCCCCTGTGTCCTATGGAGTCTACTTTTCATTAAGGGTTTAGGATTTCAGTTTGACAAAACAGAAAGCAGCCCAAATTCCCCATTTCAAAAATGATCAAGGCGATCTCTACTCTCAGTTCCAACAACCTTCCATGTTCAGATTATTTATTGCCAGTTAGTCACTGGACAGAATCAAATCCAAGTGTCCAGTTTTGCCAAGCAGATATCCCCCAATTTTTTTCTATCAAGATCTGATATTTGAAAATTATATATCAAGTTGACATTAGTTAATATTTTTATTTTTCCCCAACCTTTTTCAGAAGCTTGACATTTTGTGATGAATTCTATTTCACAGTGATTTTTTTAAAATTGTGTTATGTATTGGCAAATGATTGTTATACAGGGCATTTGTTAAGCAAGTCTACCTGTGCTGAATTATCAGAACCAAGGAATTTTAGCTTGATATCCTAGCAATAAAAAAAATCACCTTTAAAATAAGAGTTTATCTAACTTTGTTGCCATTAAAGGCCATCTTCTTCTGCTTAAAGAATGTATGATGTCAATCTCCATCTACTCCCAGCCTGTTGCAAATTCAAAACTTGTTTTCTGCTTCAAAATTGCCATCTTCCATCTAAGCAATGTTAGACCTTTTCAAGTGAATTCCTTGCACACTGCCTTCTCATCTAATGACAACTCTGATTGGCTACAGAAACCAGCATATCCCTCCCTGGTCACTACTCTGTGCAACCATTTCAATTGGGTGCCAGGTTCCTATGTTATCCACTGCTCAGCAGCTGCCATTTTTAATTATCTTGTGGGATGATCCAACAATGCACTTTCCTTGTCCCATGTTTTCCCAACCTGTTTAAAAGTGTATTTCTCCTTTCAATCCATACATTTGCCTTTTGTGGGCACCAATTTGGTGTCTACTCAGGTTAGATAAACCATGGAGTAAAACCTATGAATTGGTAAAGAAGAAACAATCCCTAAAAGGTAAAGACAGGCAGACACTGATTATTGCCTTCCCTGCTTGGATGGGAAAGACACAAATAAAAAAAAATGTGTGGTAGACCTAACATGGACTGACTGATTCCACTGCCAACCCAATGTCTAATAACTGTGGCCCAGTTGCCAAGCACCCAATGTGTAGTCATGTGACCATGTGTGGGGCAACCATCAGACCAAATCTGGGTGGCAGGTATCTTCTAGGTAGGTCCATCAGAACTTCAAACGGTGGCTAAGTTGAGGACTACCTACAATGCAGAAGTGCTCTCTGAATTTAACTATGTGAACTGTTTCTCCAGTTACTTCATAATTCTTTTCCTAATTGTTTGCCCATTTACAAGACACCTAAATACCTAAGCATAATACTAAAATAATCACCTATATCCTTGTTCTATTTTTGAACATTTTCTCTTCCAACTCCAGCTTATCATTATGCAAAAGTGTTCTTTTCCCCTCCTTTGATCCTTTTGTTTGTATTAAGGCCTATACCTCAAGGAGTTTATTTATTATGTGCCACTGGTAACACCTTGATACTGACACAGGACTGGTTGAGCTGGATTGATTGGCATTATTATCATTTAAATAGGTCAAATTGTTGCACTTCTGTGTTGTCCTTCATTCCAAAGCATATTTACTGAATGGAAGCTCACATACTAAAGTTCTTGGAATGGCTGCTCTGAATATAACCAGAATCATCAAGGCACTGCTTTAGAAACTTTGGAAGTTTCTAGTTTATGTGTGAAACATGAGTACAGCAAACACTAATCCCATTTTCTTCATGATAAAACCATGGTAGAGAAAACTAAGAGACTGACCCAAGACTAGCAATAGAACATCAGTGTCATCACAGCAATATCATCACTGTGATGCTCAGCAATTGGCCATGTGTGTGTTTTTTGAACCTGCTCTTCCTCCCACACCCTTTAAATTCCAGGAGGCCTTCCTTAAGGCAGTGATTTCTCAAGAGAGGCCCAATCCCTGGCTTCTGCAGAAAGGGCAAGGACAAGGGGCGGGACTTGGAAAAGAAAATCTAAAACCCAAGTTAATGGAGATAAGGGTAAGAGAAGAAAGCTACCCATTTTACTAACAGATCTTCTTTTGATGATGCTCACTTCCTTCTACAGTTGACTTCTTTGGGGGTAAAAGTTTTCATGAAGCAAAAATGATTGAAACTCGGCCACGCTACATCATCAACCGTCCAGCTTATTCTAGCAACTACTTTGATGAAGAATTTGACAGGAAAAGTAGAAGTTATCCCCTTGGAGAGAAAATAAAGAATCTTTTCAGGTAAGTGAGATATTATAGATTGTAAAACAAACATGCTCTCCAGATTTTTGGATCTCCTAGCCCTTGATGGTAAATGCATTAGTCCTCTAGAATTTTTTCAACAGATATTGTAAAATTTAGCATCAGATTTTGGTTTGTACAATCCAAAAGCAAAGACATCAACTCTCATCCCAGCAATCTTTTCCAGTAAATTTAATCGCAGATATTTTTCCCCAATCAATTCATTCAGAATTTGCAGTCAAAGGAATAATGCAGACTTACCATCACAGGTACCCAATCTTAAAGGCATTGGAAAGATGTGGGAAATAGTCCCAGTTTTCTTCTTTTTTGATAAGACATTGTTCAGTAAAGGACAAGTAGAGTATGTTTCCATTGCCAAGGCCAAGTAAGATTAGACTAGGCAAACTATGCAAAGAGGAAAATACAAAATTACTTTTCCAACTTTCATCAACAGAACGTCATAAAGGTTGTAGATAAGGGAACTGGCTGTACTAATTCAGTGTCAACATACCTTCCATTTACCTTTATTTGTTATTGAGTAAATGATGCTTCTTATTAGAAAGAACAAAAATATTGTTTAGTAGCTCCTAAGAAATTTTTCATATATATGTATGTATGTATGTATCTTGCATATACAGACATGTACAGACACACCCAATACATTACAGGAATACTTTTAAAAAGTAAGCGATATTGATGAACAAAAAGACATTTGTGCAAACTACAAAGCCCTTTAAAATATTTTTAAAAATCTCCTGCCCTTTATTATTTCAAAGCAAGTTTTAAATTATTTTTCCCCAAAAATGCTTTGTGTTTCAGGGCATGGACATTTTTACATTTAGTTCTTTTCAAAAAATGTGGGTCAAAATACATAAGAAAATTTCCAAGCTGTATTACAGTTTCTTAGTGTGGTATTATTTCTAGTTCACCTGAAGAAATGAGGTGTGGTACACATAACAAAATAAATGACCTCCTGTCTTTGCCCTGAAGCCTACAGTCTAAAAGGCTATAAGGAAAAGAGGAGTCTCAGGCAAAAACAGAGGTCAGAGCAAAAGGTGAGTTTTGATCAGTCCATCACCAAAATTAGCCATGCAGCCTTCTGCTATGTGACATCTATCCCACCATCCATCTTCATTAACCCAGCCTTTCAAATAAGAAAAAAAAATCCTTTCCATTAACCCTAATTCCTGGTAATACAAACTTGGCTTGATCCCTATTTTACAACCAGGCATAGACAAATAAATGTTTACATTTGTCCTTCATACTTAATAAAATATTTTATATTGGGGATATCATATGCATGCCTAGTTATCCTCTGAGTTTTCAGCTTTGTTTTAAAGGGAAGAAAGAAAATACCCATTTTAATGCAGAATAAAAGTACAGAATATCGATAATAGTATAATTCAGGTGCGAGAAATATGAAAGTAACAACCAGATTCTGTAGCAAGAGCATTTTTTATTATTATTTGAATAGTATGCTTCTACTGTTGTGACTTGTGTGCATGTCATTGATGTAAGCTTTTGCTAGATGTCAGTTAAATATAGGCATAACCGAACTAGCTTTACTTAAGTAAACTAGATGCATTACTTTAAACTACACAGCAATTCTCATGTTGACTTTAGATTTGGGTGGCACCCAATGTGATTGAATGGTCTCTTAAGTGGACAGCGATGGAATTATGCCAAATAAATAATTGCTTTCTGAATGATCTCATAGATACATGATCAGAGCTACTTTAGATTCTTAGTCGAAAAGAACCCATTTTGATAGCAAATGTACAACACACCTCTTACGTTTGTTACATTAATGCTTAACCAAAAGAATCAGTAGCTTAATTATTGCCACTTATTACCAATGTTATAGAAAATTAAAAGCCTGACAGCTTTCATGTTTAACCAGGAAACCTAGTTCAGGTTGAAGGACTTCTTTAGCTGTGATTAACTCCTTATGCTTTCAGAATTAACTGTTTTTTGTTCAGCTTTTTTTCTGAGGATATTTATTCATCGCTGGAGTGATTTGTGCATAATGGTTTCTATGCAAGTTTGGCATTTGTTTAGTATAGAAACTGATTTACTTCTCTTAGTTCTCTAACAATAGGATCACATTGGTGGAAATAGACTTATATTGTGTGTATCTTATCTGTGAGTTGTAATACTCTGATCAGCTCTGCTGAAGTGCCATGTTGGACTGCTGAGTCAATAAGAAGCCTATCTTGCATACAGATGAGATTAAAGAGAAGGAGAAAACAATCATCTTGAATTCATCACTGATTTATTAAAGCAGCTGGATTGAGATTAGTATTTTATAGTGTGGAATTTAATCCTGGAGAATAATAGACTTCCTCCACCACTACTCCCTTATTCTAATTTATACCATAACCATTATATTAATGCAGCACTTACACTGAATTAAGAGTTACAACAGCTATCATTAACATTGCTGTTACAATATCACTGTTTCTTTACACCTTAAATTTAAATACTATACAGTAAAGGATTTTGTAATGATCCTATCTGTGTGCAATTAATGTAGTAGAGCAGTAAGCTATTACTGGAATAAGTTATAATCCTATGCATACTAACACTAACTATGTAATGGAGACCTGTACTTATTACTGTTCTGACTCAGTCCAACAAATTCTGGGAAGAAGGCTGTACTAAAGTAACTGAGTTTCCTTTGAAGTAAACATTGACAGAACTAGGCTGTTAAGTGCTGTTATATCCAATTGATTTTGTCTGGTCCATTTCTGAAGAAGGCCATTTAAGACTATTTTGTACTCTTAGCTAATTTGCTGAACATGTTGTACTATGCTTCCTTGAATTGATAATATAGGAGTTTATTAGAACAATTGATCTTTTATTTCCCAGTAATAATATAGGAGCTTATTAGAACAATTGATCTTTTATTTCTCAGTAATATCTTAGATATAACTGTTTTGCTAAATTTTGATTTGGTTTGAAATTTTAGTATGGAAAAACAATTCAAAACTTAGCCCAGATATGATATTCTCTGGAATCTGATGAAACATGGATTCAGGGCAATATATATAATGTAATGATAATTATGAATGAGGTTGAAGGTTCATTCTCCAAGCTTGTGGATCGATTTCAGAATGTTTTGTTATCAGGCTAGGTAACATCTTCAGCGGAGTTTAGGGGATGTCAATGTCAGTGTTCTGTTTATAAGGGCTTCAGATGTGGGTGTATCGAGTGAGGGTCTTGTCATTTGACACACCCAGACCTGAAGCACTTATAAACAGAACACTGACACTGACATCCTCTAAACCAGGGCTTTTCAACCAGTGGTGCGGGTACCACCTATGGTACATTGGCACCTAGCAGGTGGTATGCAACCATCCTAGAAAAGTGGTAGCAGGGGAGGGGAATGAGCTCAACCAGTGGTAGCACCACATAAGCCTTAGCGAGAGACAGCTGGAGCTGCAGGGCTCAGCAGAAGCACCAGGATCAATGCTTCTTTGGGGCTGTCATGACTCAGTGGAAGTGCCAGGATCAGTGCCAGGCTCCAGCTGGAGCTCAGTGCTGATCCTGGCGCTTCTGTTGAGCCCAGAAGAAGCGCTGATCAGCTGGCATGTTGCAACATCTCCAGGGTCTTGTGATTTACATTCAGATGCTTGGCAACTGATTCATATTTATGACGGTCACAGTGTCCCAGGGTCATGTGAAGTGACCAAAACTTGCTGCAACCACCCAGCAGACAGGGGGAATAAAAACCAAACGCCCCCACCCCACCCCCACTGCCAATCCTCAACAGAAATGCTCACAACAATGAAAACTTCGGGCAGGAGGAAGAGCGCCACCAGGCGGGCAGGCAGGTGTCTTGCTCGGCTGTGGCTTGGGGGGCACTTTTTTCAGTGCTATTGTAACTTCGAACAGTCACTAAGTGAACTGTTGTAAATCGAGGACTACCTGTACTTCATCACTTTTTTCCTTTCTTTTTTTTTTTTGGTTAAGTTTTTGATACCTTGCTAAGCAACTGGTGGTACTTGGATGTTGCCATATCCTAAAAGTGGTACAATGGGTGAAAAGGTTGAAAAGCCCTGCTCTAATCTCCATTGAAGATGTTACCTAGCCTGGTAATGAAACATTTGGAAACCAACCTACAAGCTCGGAGAACGAACCTTCACCCTCATCCGACACCCTAGCTACAGATATTCACCACTATTGCATAATTATGAATAATAGGAGAGAGGCAGTTTTTCCATTGTGCCTTCTATGATTTATGCCAGTGCTGTGTGGGTGGTGAAAACAAACCTGAAATGGTAGCTCTTTGTTCTAGCTGCATGTTTTGATAATGAATAAATATCTGCCTTCCCATGTTACAGAACAAACATCATAGTAAATATTTCCTATTAATGTCTTTTCAGATGTTCACCATCTAGACTCAAGCTCATCCTTTACAGTCTATTTCCCATACTTGTATGGCTTCCAAAATACAAAATCAAAGATTACATTGTGCCTGATGTCCTTGGTGGAGTAAGTGCTGGAACTATTCAAGTACCTCAAGGTGAAAAAAACTTGCCTTTCCCATATTATTCAAACATTACTGGGTAGATTCATGTAGGTAATATGGATGGATCTATATGAATTGTTTTGTAATGTCAAATATATTCACTTCTAATTTTTTTGTAATTTCACCCTTATCCTGGTTTTTGTAGAATTCATCCCCAACATCTATCACTGTTCTGTTATTTTGCCTCACCAATAATTAAGGTTGGGCAACATACAGATTTGCAATCACATACCGTCTATACCAGACAAGTCAAACACAAGGCCCGGGGGCCAGATCCGGCCCGCGAAGTGGTTTCATGTGGCCCGTGAAGCCATCCTGGAAACAGTGAGGGAACGGCCCCCACTGCCTTGGCCCTGGCCCAGAGACCCTCCTTCTGCCAGAGACCCTCAGATCTGTCCCACTCCTGCCCAGGCCCCCATAGGCACCCTTGATGCGAACGATGTAGAGCTGGCCACGCCCACCAAGTAGGCCATATGCACTCTAGCCATGCCCACCCAGTAGGCCACACCCACCCAGGCCATATCCACCCAGCCCCCTGAGGGCAACTGCAATGCTGATGTGGCCCTCAATGAAATTGAGTTTGACACCGCTGGTCTATACGCTAATTTTCATTGAAACTCTGTAACAAGCACCAAGTAGATAAACACCAAGCAGACAAATTATCCCAAAAGACTAATAGTGGCACGTAGTATCATGTTATAATTCATTTCTGAATAGATCTATAGCTCCTTCCATAAAATATTCATCACAAGATGAGCCCTGGAAAGCAGATCTTTTCATGCTGAGAGTGTCATATTTTTGCATTATGTGATCTTGAGTGTAATTGTAGGAAGGAAGATTTGATATGTTCTTCATGTTTGTTTTCAGGCATGGCTTTTGCTTTGCTGGCCAACCTACCTCCAGTCAATGGGCTCTATTCTTCTTTCTTCCCTTTGATTACCTATTTTTTGCTAGGAGGTGTTCCTCAGATGGTCCCAGGTAAGGTTTCATTTTCCAGTTTAATATTTATTTATATATATTACATGTATGTAATCCTAGTGAATGAAATTATATTGTCTGGGTGTTTTTTCTCAGTTTGCTATCTCAAATGCTTTCATGAAACAACTGTAAATTATTGGTTTCTTAATTATGATTAAAGCCAGAGTTGAGTCAAAGAACTTCCTTTAGAGTGTAATCAATTACCAATTCACTACTAACTTATAAGCAATCCAGATATATTCAAAGGACATTTGGTTGTTAATTAAGGGTTTTAAATCTAATGTACATTGATGGCATCAGGTTGAAGAAGATTGATCTATACAAACCTGGAATTGCCAGTTATTTACAGACTAGTTATAATATGAGAAGGTACTCAGCTCAAAAATGTAAGATAAGTTTCATATGTGTTTCCAAACAGGTACATTTGCAGTCATCAGTATTATCGTAGGAACCGTCTGCCATGAACTGGCTCCGGATTCTGAATTTCAATATTTTAACCACACAGCCAATGAAATTATGGTTAACAATACAGCCATGGAAGCAGCCAGACTGGAGATCTCTGCCACCTTGGCTTGTCTGACAGCTTTAATACAAGTAAGAGTTCTTTGCATACAAAACTATAGGAAATGTCCGTGTGACCTACAATTCCAGTGACTGAATGTCCAATAGGATTTGCAACCAGAGTGGGATGCATATGGATCTCAAGTTTATGCTAAATTACAATTCCCAATAGCCCTCAAAAACATGGCTAATATTAAATAATACAAGGAATTGTAATTTATCAACAACTGGAAATCTACATGTTCCCCATCACTAGTTTTATTGTCCTTATCTGTATTCCTTCACTGCATACTTTTATGTACTCTATGCAATGTGCTTCGTCTTACGAGAATTAAGGAAGTATTGAAATCTGAATTCTTCCCTATCTTGACTGAAATATAGTTTTAATATTTGTTGCATAGTGGGAGATCTATCTATCTATATGTCATAGATAGATAGGCAGATGATAAAAATAATGAGGAGTAGGAGGAAGAGTAGGAGGAAGAAGAAGAAGAAAGAGAAGGAGGAGATGGAGAAGAAGAATAGAACAGAACAGAACAGAGCAGAACAGAACAGAATAGAGCTGGAAGGACCTTGGAGGACTTCTAGTCCAGCTCCGTGTTCAAGCAGGAGAACCTATACCATCTCAGACAGGTGAATGTCTAGTCTTTTCTTAAAAATCTCCAGTGATGGAGCGCCCACAAATTCTGGGGGTAAGCTGTTCAACTGGTTGATTGTCCTTACTGTCAGGAATTTTCTCCTTAATTCCAGGTTGCTTCTCTCTTTGATCAGTTTCCAACCATTGTTTCTCGTCCTTCGTTCTGTTGCTTTGGTGAACAGCCAGACCCCCTCTGCCTTGTGGCAGTCCCTCTATCACTGCTATCATGTCTCTCCTATTTCTTCTTTTCTTTAGACTAGCCAAACCCAAGTCCTGTAGCCGTTCTTTGTATGTTTTAGTCTCCAGGCCTTTGATCATTTGGTTGCTGTTCTCTGAATTTTTTTCAAACTCTCAACATCTTTTTTGTGATATGGTGACCAAAATTGGCTGCAGTATTCCAGGTGTTGTCTTACTAGGGTTTTATAAAGCGGTACTAATACTTCACGTGATCTTGATTCTATGCCACTGTTTATACCCAGGATTGTATTAACTTTTTGAGTTGCTGCTGCACACTGCTGGCTCGTGGTCAAGTGATTGTCCACTAGGACTCCAAGGTCCCTCTCACAGCTATTCTTTTAAAGCGAGGTCTTGCCCAATCTGTATTTTTACCTTTGGTTTTTCCTGCCTATATGTAAGACTTTGCTTTTCTCCACACTGAAACTCATTTTATTGGATAAGACCCATTGTTCAAGTTTGTCAAGATTTTTTTGGAACCTGAGCTTGTCTTCTGGGGTTTTGGCTACTCCTGTCAGTTTGGTGTCATCTGAAACTTTGATGAGTTCCCCTTCTATTCCCTCATCTAAGTCATTTATGAAGATATTGAAGAGTACTGGGCCTAAGACAGAACCTTATGGTACCCCACTGCTTACTTCTCTCCATGTGGATACAGTGCCATTGAGGACTATTCGTTAAGTATGGTTTGTCATCCAGCTACAGATCCATCTGGTGGTGATGTTCTCTATTCCATTTTTCTCAGCTTACCAAGGAGTAGGTAATAGGTAGTAGGAGTAAGAGAAGAAGACAATACATCAAAGGTTTTTACATTAGAACAGTAGACATGGAACACAAATTAATGGGGATGTTCTTTCCCATGTTTCATAGCACTTAAAGATTGTGTGACCCAGGAATCCTGTCTTCCATATGTTCAAAAAGTCATTCAAGGACTATCTGTAGCATATCTTTCCACATATCAGTGGTTATGCCATTTTTTTATTATCTGCAGTCTCTTTCTCTGAACAATTCTATTTATTATTGTAATCTGACATGCCTGACCATCTGTCTGTCCATAGATATGCCTGGGATTTGTGCAGTTTGGCTTTGTAGCCATCTACCTTTCAGAATCCTTCATTAGGGGTTTCATGACAGCAGCTGGTCTACAGATCCTCGTCTCGGTTCTCAAATATATCTTTGGTCTGAAGATTGAAGCCTACACAGGACCCTTTGCCATTGTCTATGTAAGTGAGGCTGATACTATGATTACTGTTGTATTGGGTGTACAATCACTGGGATCCAGAGTAGCACACAGATAGCTGGCATTTGTCAGGGGCTACATATGATTGAGGTAAGAAAGAAAGAAAGTAAGTAGAACCAGAGCAAGATAGAGATTTATTGAGGAAAAATAAAGGCATTTTCCTTACATTCTATTTATCTTTGATTCTCCACAATTATCTTCTCTAACTTTCACCAGTTTAAAAATATTCAAGTGAAATTTTGACTCAATTACAAAAATTGGGAGTTTCACTTATTTCCATATAAAAGTAAAGGAAAAGGTTTCCCTTGTCCAGTTGTGTTCAGTTCTAGTGGGTGGTGCTCATGTCCATTTCTTAGCCAAGGTTGCTGGCATTGTCCGAAGACACTTCCGTGGTCATGTGGCCAGCATGACTAGAGGCCAAGGTACATGGAATACAAAATGGGGAATTATAGTCAGGGATTATTCCCCAAAGATAAATGCCCACTGGATGGACCCAGAAAGAACCAACTTATCAGTGTCCTCTGTAGGAGCAGCAGGCTAGAGGGCAGGATGGTTTCAGAGTGATTCAGTCTGTATCATGACACAAGCTCCTCCCCTTTTCTATATGTACCCCTATGTTGCACTCATAACCCAAAGGGCAGAGCTTGCTACGTGATATTGTGACACTGCTGCCACCATTCTGATGAAAGCAGCAAGAGCTTATGGAGACTGCTGCAACTCCCTCTACAAAGAGAGGAATTAACGAAAGTATAATACAAAATCATTAATAATGGCGATGAAATAGTTTCTTCTTACTTCAAAACCCAAGTAACTAAACTATATGAGAATCAAATATTTATGAAAGAAAATATTATTGCTTTTAACCAATAGGATGGTTAAGGGGGCTGTAATTAAATTAAATTAAATTGATACATATTCATTTCCAAGGTAGCAAGTTATTTAAATTTCTCGTGTTGACTGAAAGCTACCCAAGAGGTTGGACACAGTGGTCTGTAATAACTAATACTAATGCAGTTTTATTGTCCATTTTCCAAGAAAGTATAATTATTTGTTTATATTTCTTCCTTATGAAAAAGAATTGATTGCTTATTATTAGCTACCATATACTGTATATTATAGCAAAATAATGGAAAAGGAAAGTCCAGTAGCTAATAACGGGTGAAAAAAAGCATTGGTTGAAAAATTAACATAGCAACAAAATCTTGAATAAACATTTAAATGATGTATTAATGGCATCTCGTGTCTACTATTTAGAACACAATAACTATAGGGTACTTCTGTTTTTTAAAAAAATTGAGGGAAATATTGAATATGGTATTATAGTGTATTTACATTAACTTCCAATTATTTTACTTTTTGCTCTTGAACAAAAATTGTTTTCTGAACTTTTTGTTTCTCTGTTCTTTGATTTTTCCCCCCATTATTTTAAATATTTGTTGATAACATTATTTTTAAGTGTTGTTATTGTTGTTTTAAATAAAAGAAAGAATAAAGTTTGAAACCAAGAGAAAAAAATTAGGATTCCATTGTCTGTCAAATCTTATACCAAAATTTCAATTTTATTATATGAATTTTTCCCAAATTACCGCAACAGAACAAATAAGCAACATTTTGCCTGAAACCTGTTCTCTTTCTGGGCAACTCTTGAACCTTAAGACCCCAAATGCCAAGGTTTTTGCAATATTAAGGAATGAGCTTACAAATAACAGACAGTTACAATTAATTCTAGTCCATTTTAATTATAAAGGATTAGGAGAAAGCCCTCATAGAGTTTTGGAGTTTCTCAGTTACCTGTTGTGAGCCTCGAATTTTCTGCTAAAGTCTCAGCAGGATGTTCAGGTTAGATTAAATACATCCTGTCTGTTCAGGCCCTGTTTACTGACCTTTTAATTAACTCAGAATTGGCTACTGTCAGAACTGCACTTTTTTCTGTTGCTTTGAGTGTTGGCTACCACTGCAAAATGCAGATTTATAGGTTAAATAATGGTTCCCCAATCTTTACATGTTGACTAACAAACACTATGGCATACTTTCCATCCTAGCTGACACGTTGAAAAACCTCATGTTCTCTTTTTCTTCTCTAATCCTCCAGACCTTTATTGATATTTGCAAAAACCTGTCGAAAACCAATGTGGCTTCTCTGGTGTTTGCTTTGATCAGCTCTGTGCTTCTCATCATTGTGAAAGAGCTAAATATGAAATATATGAAGAAGATTCGAGTCCCAATTCCCATGGAGATCATTATAGTAAGTAGCAGTTACAGATGTTTTCATTCACCTACTGGTACTATTTTCCTTGGGATTGGTATTGTTCAGAAGCAGAGACAAATTGGAAAAAAGAGAACTTTTAAGACTGAGGTAGCATGCCTTTTTGTTGTTCATTTTAGGAAATGCTGATGTGATTATAAGTAAAGTGCAGTGCATATGGCAATGTAAGAAGACTACTTAGCAACAATATTTTGTACGGTAATTTCAGAACTTTCATAGATAAATAAAAATCACTGGACAATGAGATTCCTCTTGCTCACTTATATTTTATGGAGGCACCTAGATATTGAAAGCAGCCATCCCAAATATATTGCAACCTAGATATGTTGAACTCCGTATTTCCCAGCCTGCATATTTGTTGTAATTGCCGTCTGAAAACTATTGTCAGATATGGGGTGACTTTGGTCATACAAGATAAAGCATTGGCATGCAGAGGGTGATCTTGATTGACTTACATTTCAATGAATCCAGGTTCAACATCCTTGAACTATTCAGTAGAAAATGTACATGCAGGTAATACAGCTTTATTCTAAAGCATTGAAATATGATTTTTAAAAAAGTATAGTAAGATGCTTACATGTCTCTGGTACGTGCTGACATCCAGGGAGTATTGGTGTAATTAGAGCTGTGGGAAATGCACAGATTTTGGCAGACAATGTCTTTGGTTTCAGTTTGCAATCCATCCAGAATTACATTCCTGTGAAATGAGCATTGCTTGCTACTATGGGAACCTCATACCCAAATTTTCCCTGTTCTGTATGAAAGGCAGTAATGGATACAGAATAATACTGTAGCAAAAAGAGTTTATGGTAATTTCAATAATTATAATTAGCAAAACAGTCACTGATAAAATGAGTATTTTGTGGAAACTATTCTTATGGTAGTAAACTCAGAACAAGAGCCCAGCAAGAACTTTTTCTTGTAGATACAGATCAAATGTAAATCTTGAGATCTAAAGGGTCAACTATGTTAGCCCATGCAAACACCCTACCTGTTTAAAACTTAGATCGTCCTCAGATTCTAGCACTATATTCTGATTTTGCATATTGGGAATTTGCCTCTGTAGGCTACTTTGAAATTAGTGTATATATAAATTGCACTATTATTCTTTAATTACTTTGTTAAATATGGAATACCCACTCCTATCATATTAGATATTAAGGAGGCACTATATACCTTTACTGTCCATATACCACTGCTCTGAAATAACCAAGCTGAAGTGAAGAAGGCAAAAACATATAATTTATTTTTATTTTATTTTTTATTTTAATTCCATTTATATCCCGCCCTTCTCCGAAGACTCAGGGCGGCTTTACAAACTTAGCAGTAGCCTTCATTTTATGTATATGCCTGCTTATTAGGGCTTTCACACACACCCCAAGCGGCATTATTACAAAGTCAGCTTAATTGCCCCCAACAATCTGGGTCCTCATTTTACCTACCTCGGAAGGATGGAAGGCTGAGTCAACCTTGAGCCTGGTGGGATGCGAACCTGCACTAATTGCAGGCAGCTGGTGTTACTTAAGGAGGCATTAGCCCACTGCTCCACCAAGGCTCTTGAATGAAGACCAACTGAGGTAGATAGGCAAAAACACAATGGAAACCTGATGTAAATCCTAAGATTGACACACAGTGGTTATACAACACCATCTATACAAAAATAACATAAAAAAATAGAAAAGGAATTGAATTCTAAATTAAAAATATGCACTCATGCCTATAGATCAAGGTGAATGAACTAGGTTAAAAGAAGTGAAGAAAGAATCAAAAGCTGTGCTGCTGTTTGGTTACCACATAACCAAAGAGAATATGGGGATTATGGAAAGTGGCATTAAGTAGATGGGGTACTTAAGGAGTTTGGGAATAAATTCTGCCAAGCTTGGTTTTTCAAGAAATTCCTGACTTGCTAATAAATTTGTCCTTTATAAGGTGAATAAAGGCACCAAATGTTCCTCTATCCCTGAAGTGGTATTAATCAATGGGAAACTGAGAAATTAGATGCTACAAGCAGTGCTTTTTTTGTAAAAGAAAAAGGTGCCGGAACTCACACGTCATACAATCCGCCTTGCCTACCCTACAAGGTTCTATCCAAAAAAGGTGCCAGAACTCCATTCTGAGCGTTCTATGAGAAAAAAAGCCCTGGCTACAAGAATGTTGGGAAGTGGCTATATAAGGCTAGGGTATTATTATTCGTTCAATGCGCAGTCAGCCAGATGTTTAGACTGGATTTGGCATTTTATCGACCTACAGAGTCCTTTCCAATGACTTGGGAAAGGAAGATGTTGTTTTCTAGTCTAAATAGTAGTAGTATATACTATAATGTGGAATCACAGCTACCAGCTCTGTAGCTGGTGTTGGTCTTCATTTGCATCAAATTCTTCCCAAGAACCTAGATCAGGGGTGTCATACTCAATTTCATTGAGGGCCACATCAGCATTGTGGTTGCTCTTGGGGGGCCAGGTGGGTGTGGCTAGGATGGGCATGGCCTACTGGGTGGGCATGGCCAGCTCGACATCACTTGCTTCAGGGGTTCCTGGGTAGGACTGGGGTAGATCTGAGGGTCTCCAGCAGAGGAGGGTGGGACCGGGGCGAATGCCGAGACATGGTCCCTCCCACCCTCCCACCCTCTGTTCCTTCCTTCTTCCCTTCTTTCCTCTGTTCCTTCCTTCTTCCTTCCCACTCTCCATTCCTTCCTCCCTGTTCCTTCCTTCCTCCCTCCCTTCTTCCCACCCTCCCTTCCTTAGCCTTCTCATCTCTTTCCTTCCCCCACAATCAGGAAGGGGTGGTGGGAGGGGATGGGATTGCCAGGACTAATATGCTGCTGCTGGCCATTCCTATACTATGTGGGTGGGTGGGGACGGTCCCATTGAAAGGGATGCCTCATGGCTGCAAGGCTGGAGATGCTGGTGTGGGGGGTTGCTGATCTACAACCTGGTTGCATCCATCAAAGCCAGAACACACTCAGCCTAAGATCCACTGGAATCAGCAAGGAGCTGCCCCACCACCTCTGTCCTGCCCTCTGGGTGTGCGCACAGGAGACGGCCAGTGCCGGCATCATGGTGAAGTCAGCCTGCAGGGCAAGACAGCCAGCAGGGATGCCGGACTCTACTTGTGCGCACACCCAAGGGATGGGGTGGAGCTAACCTGTGGATTTAAGGCTGAGTGTATTCTGGCTTTGATGGATGCAATCAAGTTGTAGATCAGCGCCCAACACCCCCCCCAGCACCTCCACCCTCGCAGCCAGAAGGCATCACTTTCATTGGTACAGACCTCCCTCTCCACACAGGATAGCAAGACCAGCAGCAACATGGCAGCGCTGGCAATCTCTCCCCTTCCTATCTACCCCTTCCTATCAATTTGGGGGGGGGGATCGGCGCTACCTGGGAGGCTTTGCCAGAGCTCTGGGGATTCGGCAGAGTGGTCAGGAGCTCCAGAGGGCTCCGCGGAGGCTGGGGGTGGGGTGGGGCTCTTGGGGAGGGATTTTTAAAGGGGAAGAGGAAATTGACTGGGGGAAGATTTTAGTTTCTCTTTTCCGGAGAGACAAGCCAGGAGGGAGAGCGAGGTAAGAAGTTTATTCTCTGGAGAGAGAATAAAAAACCTTTTTGCCTTCCTACCTCGTTCTCCCTTCTTCTGGCTGAGAAACTAAAATCTTCCCCCAGTCAATCTTCTCTTTCCCTTTAAAAATCCCTCTCCAAGAGCCCCGCCCCACCCCCAGCCTCCACGGAGGCCTCTGGAGCTCCCAACCTCTCTGCCAAAACATCAGAGCTCTGGCAAAGCCTCCCAGCCACTGCCAATCCCCCTACACTACACTACACTACACTTCCTCTCCACTACACTTCCTTCCTTCTCTCCTTCTCATCTCTTTCCTTCCTCCATGCTCAGGAAGGGGTGATGGGAAGGGGAGAGATTGCCAGCACTGCCATGTTGCTGCCGGTCTTGTTATCCCACATGGGGGGGTCTGTCCCAGTGAAAGGAAAGCCTCATGGCTGCAAGGCTGGAAGTGCTGGTGGGGGTGGGAATTGGTGCTGATCTACAACCTGGTTGCGTCCATCAAAGCCAGAACTCACTCCACCTAAGATCCACTGGAATCAGCAAGGAGCTGCCTTGCCACCTCTGCCCCACCCCCCGAGTGTGCGCACAGCAGACGGCCAGCGCCGGCGTCCTGGGTGAAGTCAGCATGCGTGACAAGACAGCCAGCAGGGACACTGGACTCTGCTTGCACGTGCACAGAGGGGCGGGGCGGGGCTGCCCCTTGGATTTAACACTGAGCGCATTCTGGCTTTGATGGATGCAACTAGATTGTAGATCAGTGCCCTGTCGGCCTGGGCCAGGCTGAGGTGCAGCGGGCCAGTCCTTCGCTCTTTTCAGAGCAGGTCCCCAGGCCAGATGGAACCACATGTCAGGCCACATCCGGCCTGCGGGCCTTGTGTTTGACATGTCTGATCTAGATATAGTAATGTATCCTCATAGTATATGCGTGGATTCAAGCAGTATCATCCTTTTGAATTGATACAGGGAAATTTTGTCAATGTGCAAATTGAGAATTGTGGTTGTTATGATTGTTCAGTCTCTTTCATGTATAACTGAAGGTGCTGAAGATACCTAACACTCTTTTCTCCTACTTTCCCCACAACAACAATCCTGTGAGGTGGGTTCGGCTGAGACAGAATGACTGGACCAAAATCACCCAGCCAAATTACATGCCCCATGCTGGCCTAGAACACACAATACCCTGGTTTCTAAGCAAGACCTTAATTGCTTCACAAAACTGGCATTTCTTAAACATATATTTTTGACCTGAAAAAGTAGGTTTTAATAAGCTCAGATGATAAGAAGGATTCTTACAGCAGATAGGATTCATCTCTTAGCAACTTGAAAACAATGCAGTAATTACCAGAAACCAATCTGGATAGATCAAGTCTTACCATGCAACTGTTATCAGAACTTTTGTCTAAGTATTTCTTTATTAAATTGAGGGCATGTGCTAGGTACAATATAACCTGATTTCAGCAAAGCATTTGACCAATTTACATATTAATAAAAAGACCCTGACTGTTAGGCAGTCAAATAAATATAGACTGAGTGCATGTCAAGTATGTAGATAGTGCAAAAATCATAGCTGATGTGTTCATATTTATGTTCATTAAAATTGATAGGTATATTGGCTTGGAGCTACACATTTCCAGCTTTCACCTTTTATTCCTCAATATTTTTAATGATTTGAAGGAAAAGATGAAAGAAATATTCCTCAGATTTACAGGCAATACAAAATAGGGTAGGGTAATTAATATTCTGAAAGACAGAATTCAAAATGATGAGATTTAAAAAAATAATTTAGTAAGCATTATAGTTTAGCAGATAAAATCTAATACAAACTAAAAAGAGAGAATAAAAAATAGAAAATGCAGAAAAACAAAAACTAATAATATAGCAAAGAAAAAAAGAAACATATAAAGAAGTAATTTTCCTTTTCATTACAAGTGATAAAAATACTCAGAATTTATCACCTTCTCTTAAAATACAAAAAAAAATCTCTTCATTCCATATTTCAGTTTGTATCTATAAACAGATCCATATAACTCTTGTCATTCAGTCCTGGTCAGCCATTAAGTCCATTAAGGTTTACCAGAAATAAAATAACTATTTTAAGTTTGATCAAATAAACCCACTTTATGTACCTTTCTTTACTTTTACAATCTTGATCTTCGATCCCATTTAAATAATGTTTTGTAGTTTATTTTCTTTTCATTTTTGTTTGGCCACTTCTCACAAAATTCTTTGAAATTTTAATAGTTCTTTTTTGTGCTTCAATATAAGAAAATTGTACAAGTTTTGATTTATCACTTTTGCATCCTTTTGACACCAACCAGTTTCATTTGTATATCCAACGTAGCATCTTTTCTCATACCACTCTTTCAGTGATAAGGTGATATATTTTCAGATCGACTTTCAAAGTAATCCCAGTCCCATGCAATAAAATTTATTCTTCTCCCACAACATCTCTTAAAAATAATAGCAGTCATTTTTAATGCCTGGATACATTGCTCACAATAATATTGAATATGTCCAGTGTTAAAGTATTTTGCTCCATCGTGTGTTAATAAATCAAATATAAGTGTTCTTCTCCTTTAATTGTAATCTTTAGATATCTCTGGTTCTTTATGATGTCCAATGTTTAAATTGCAATATTATCATTTTTTTCTTTCATATATTCCAAATAATAGCATCTTCCCATGGAAGGATACCACAACCAATTTCAAAAATCATATTTCAGATCTATCTGTCTCCCCAATTTGTTCATCATTTTCCAAAATCAACATTATAATCACCCTTTTGCAGCTTATTCCATCTAGTTGTTTGCTTTTACTCAACTCTTTAAAATTTCTTTTGCTGGGTTTAAAGTGAACTTGCTCAGTGTATGTTATCAAACTTGTTAATCAGAAGGTTCTCTATAGCAGAAAACCAGTTAAAAAGCTATTTTCAAAGGTAATTAAGAAATGAGGTTCAGCAGAGTTTTTTATCTATAAAGCTGCAATGAGGCTGTGAGCTTAGCTGAAAATTGCTCAACTCCCAGCTGCTCCACTCACAAACCAACCATAGAAACTTTAGTTCCTAAACTTTACTCATGAGGAGCAGCTGTCTGTGGGCAATCTCATGATCTCTCCTTTATCCAGAGAGATTTAGCAGCCAAAAAACCCATTCAGCCGCTGATCTCACCACAATACTGTCTTCGGTCCCTCAGTGATGTTTGGGTCACCATGTCCTCACCTTTAAAATGATGATGATAGGTTAGTTGAATGAATTGAAATCATAAAATAAAATTTAGCAGGGAAAAAGAAAGCTATCTTCACTCAGTTAGCAAATATTTGCAACTAATAGTACTTGTGAAAAAGTTCTTGGACTAGTGTTATGTAGGAGCCCATAGTGTGATATGGTTGCAAAAAATGCAGTTTTTAAACTGCATCAGCAAAGCTATAGTTTGCAGATTAATTTTCCTTACTTTCCTATTTAGGTGAATTGACTGAAATGGTGTAATGGTGTAACAAAGCATTAATATATATGCAGAAGTCATTTTTAGTACATGAGAGATTTATGCTACTACAATATATTTTTATTCATTTTTCCTATAGCCCTTTTTAAAAAAATGAAACTAATGAGCAAAGATTGATACTATGGCAGTCTTGACAAGGTAATAAATACTCTTTTCAATAAAGAAGAGGAAGTAAACTTAACTCTTCTTCTTTCATATAAAGTCATCAACTTTTATGAACCTTGGAAGAGAGAGTGCATGAGGTTCTCGATCACACCACAACATTTCATGAACTTTGAGTAACAATTCATAATATAAATTGAATCCCTTTCAAACGTATAAGCTATTACATGCATTATATTCTGAAAGAATGCAGTTTCAATGTTGATTAACATCACTATAAGACCTGACTAAGCTAAAATCTCTCTTATGCTTTGACTTCAGGTCATTGTGGCTACGGCCATTTCTGGAAGTTTTAATATGCCTAAGAAATACGACATGCCAATTGTTGGATTTATTAATATGGGGTAAGTAAATATTATTCTCCTCCAAATAGGAATATGCTAATGAAGCTATCTCTTTAGTGCCATTGTATTTGTTACATTACTAAGTCAGATGTTTCTTGAGTAAGTATTAAAGTATATAACATCACAAGTTAAAATGAAGATGAATTAAAAATACTAGAGTTAGAAGTCCCCAACCTTTTGGGCACCAGGGACCAGTTCCATGGAGAGATGTTTTTCTGTGGACTGGAGGGTGTGTGGTTTTGTGTGCTACCTGCATCCTGCAGACTGTGCAGACTGGTTGTGTTCTGTTCCAGCTTACGACCGGCCCTGTTTGAATGTCAGGGACAACCCCTTTTTTATAGTCAACAGGCTGGAAAAACCCAGCCAAATTTATTTACAAAGAAATCAAAAGTTCAAACAAGAGTTAAACAAACAGTTCAAACAAGAGTTAAACAGGAATAACAGACCAGGACTCTAGCAGAAGATCTTCAAACGGTTGCCTTCAGGAACCAGCACCTCCCACACCTTCCCCTTTTATCAGCAGTCCCAAGGCATGGCTTCTCATTGCCTTCTCCTCCTCTCACCGAGTTGCCTCATTGCCTTCCTCTGTTCTGCTCTGCTGGATTGCCTCCAGCTCCTAGTGTCCCTGAATAGATCCAGCTGTGAATCATCTACATCCAATACCTTGTGCTCACATGGCTGAGTCTGAGGAGGAACATGATGGGAGGGGCCAGGCTGAGAGTCCTGCAGTGCATCAGAGCCTCCCTCTGATACCAAAGGCTCTCCAAACCCCTCCTCCTCCTCCTCCTCCTCTTCAGAATCATCAGACTCAGTTGCCAGTATCACAGGCTGACGCTTAATCACAACAGGTTGCTGGCATGCTACAGACCGGGGGTTGGGGACCCCTGAATTACAGGATAGTTCTAATTAAGAAAACAGTATCAGGAAGGAAATGATGAATCTTTTTGAAAACAAGTCAACTTTAACTTAGAATTTCCAATGGTTCCATTTATCATATCACTTAGGTTTAGGTTTACAAGTAACATAAAATTTTGTAGAAAGTAGGGCAGACTAAACGTGCTAATATCTGCAAGGCTTGAATGATAATTAGTCAATCCACTAATAAATTACAGACTTAGCATAATGACAGTGTGCATAATAATTATTGCTATGTAAATCAGGTGACAACTCATTATAGTGCTCTAATTATAAATTTACACTGCTTGCATTGCTGTGCCGAAGGAAATACTGGGAAACCAATAAACTAGTTTTTCCCAGTTCATTGCTTTTTGAGTAATTTCCAGAAGATTGTGAGAAACATAGATCTTTAGATGTTCTTTGGTTAATTCATGCACTGCTTTTATGCTACATTTTTCATGTCCATACACCATCTCTGCTGGAACCATTAATATTGTTATGGAATTTCTACTTACAGGATCAAAAGCTACTGTATTTATCAGTACACTAAGAAAGTCATAAGGGCTTAGCGTAGTTCAGTAGTTACAGCTATTTTACTTAGGCTGCTGAACACTAAGAGGGGTGAGATGGCTCAGCAGTTAAAGATGCTGAGCTTGTCAACTGGAAAGTTGACAACCTGCGTGCCATGTAACAGGGAATGCTCTCGTTCCTTGCATCAGCTCCTGTCCAGATAGCAGTTTGAAAGCATGGAAATGTGAGTAGATAAATAGGTACCACTTCAGTGGTAAAGTAGCAGCATTCGTGCACCTTTGGCATATAGCCATGCTGGCCACATGACCATTAAAAATGTCTTTGGACAGTGCTGGTTCCCTTGGCCAAGAATTGGTGATGAGCAGATACAACTGGACAGGAACACTTTTACCTTTGCAATTACTGAACACTGAGCCTTAGTAATGCAGATGCCTAGTTATTGTTTGCAAAATATTAAACTTGCAGGGCCCCTCTAGCTATACATCTTTCAGGGAACTCAGAAAAATACCAAATAAAAAAATGATATAATAATAATTTAATAATTAATCAAACATATTGGTAAATGTCACCCAGCTCCTAACGACTCTGGGTAACTTACAAATTGTTAAAAACATTTTAAACAGGAAAACCATAAAAAAATGAGCAAAGATGGCAGAGAGAACAAATTCAGATAGGAAGAAAGTAAAAGCAAAGATGGCAGAGAGATGGATGGGGAGGAACAGGCTTCGGCTCAACCCTGACAAGACTGAGTGGCTGTTCGTGCCGGCATCCCAGGAAATTCAGATTACTCCATCTCTTGCCATGGGGGGTGAGCTATTGCCCCCCGTAGATAGGGCGCGCAACTTGGGGGTCCTCCTAGACTCACAGCTCTCTTTAGAAGATCATATTGGAGCTATGACTAGGGGGGCCTTTGCCCAGGTCCACCTGGTGCGCCAGTTGCGGCCCTATCTGGACCGGGATGCCTTGCGTACAGTCACTCATGCGCTTGTGACCTCTCGTTTGGACTACTGTAATGCTCTCTACATGGGGCTGCCCTTGAAGACCACTCGGAGGCTCCAACTGGTGCAGAATGCAGCCGCGCGAGTTGTGTTGGGAGTCTCCCGATACTCCCATGTTACACCTTTGCTCCGCGAGCTGCATTGGCTGCCAGTTGCCCTCCGGGTGAGATTCAAGGTGTTGGTAATGACCTACAAAGCCCTACATGGCATGGGTCCAGATTACCTACAACAACACCTCCGGCCGGCGTCAACTTCCCTCTGTCCAGTGCGCTCCCACAGAGAGGGCCTCCTCAGGGTGCCTCCGATCAAAGAATGTCGACTGGTGGCCCCCAGGGGGAGGGCGTTCTCTGTGGGCGGGCCAGACCTGTGGAACCGCTTGCCGGTTGAGCTCCGGATGGCCCCCGACCTTCGCTCCTTCCGGCGGGATCTAAAAACTTACTTATTTGAGCAATCCGACCTGGTTTGATGGGGTTGGGGTTGGGGTTTTAACATGGTTTTAATTATTGTATATATCGGGCATAATATTTAATTGTTTTTTAACTTTTGTATTTTGTTTTTTAATATTTATTGCCCTGTACACCGCCCTGAGTCCTTTGGGAGAAGGGCGGTATAAAAATTTAATTAATTAATTAATAAATAAATAAATAAATAAATAAATAAATAAATAAATAAATAAATAGATAGATAGATAGATAGATAGATAGATAGATAAATAAAAGAAGGAAAGGAGGGCTCAGTCATGTTCACCAAAAATCTGAGATAAACGCCAGGGTCCTTTGAAACACCAATAGGATGGTGTGGGGGGGGGACGTTTGAATCTTGGGGGGGAACCTCATGCCAGAGGGATATTTCTACAGTCTTAGTTGTCCTTAAATATATTGCATTTGACAGCCATACTTTTGCTTATAAATGACTGCAGTCTTCCTCAATCGGTGTACTCCAGATGTAATCCATATGGAATTCTGTAATTTTGGTACGGAATTTTGTTCCCATACTAAAAACAAAATGTCCTAGTCTGATTTATTAGTTTCAAACTGATGTGTGGGCTTTTATATCAAGCTTGTCTTTATTCTTTATTCTTTTGATTCTAGGTTTCCATCTGCCACACTTCCATTAGTGGGCAAATGGAAATATATGATTGGCCCAGCTTTTTCACTTGCCATTGTGGGCTATGTGATCAACCTAGCCATGGGCAGAACCCTTGGGAATAAGCATGGCTATGATGTGGACCCAAATCAGGTAATCATGATAACTGGTGTGTGTGTGTGTGTGTGTGTGTACATATACATATACATATACATACATACATACATACATATATATGTGTGTGTGCGTGTGTGCGTGCGTGTGTGTGTGTGTAAATTTTTTGGCTTGCTAACAAAGAATAAAGGGAGACAGATTCTTTGTTAGCAAGCCAAAAAATTTACACAAATATGAGCTGCCACTGCTGTGGCTACAGCCTGTAGATGGCCTTGGGCTAGGCTGAAACAGGAAATAAGATTTGTCCTGTGTCTGGGACTAAGCAAGTGTATTCTGAATGCTTAACAAACATTTAACATACATACATACATACATACATACATACATACATACATACATACATACATACATACATATATATATATATATATATATATATATATATATATATATATATATATATATATATATATATATATATGTTTTCTGAGGTTTTCGCAGGTGTTTGTATGTAGATACAAACTGATATCTCCAATTCTACGTGGGGAAAAACCCGAATGACCAAAGATCTACATACACACACACACACACACACATATGGAGAGAGAGAGAGAGAGAGAGAGAGAGAGAGAGAGAGAGAGAGAGAGAGAGAATATGACTGCAGGGCTTACTGCTGCCATTTTCAAGGCTGGAAATTTAAATATAGATAGTCCTGCATTTACTACCATAATTGAGCCTAAGAATCAATCATAAGTCGTGATGGTTATAAAGCAGGTCATCACATGAATGACCTGATTTTATGACCTTTTTTGCAGGGGTCATAAAGAGAATGCCACAGTCATAACCAAACCCATTGTTCACTATGGGTCACTTTTTTCTGGAAACTGGAAGGAAACACCAGTTCCTGCCAAAACATTGTAAATTATGGTCATGGGAGCCCAGGACATTGCAAATGGCTGTAAATGCAGGCCACTTGCTGAGCACTCAAAATGCAATCACATGGCCTTGAAAGGTGTAGCTATCTGAACTTCAGAACTGGGATGTAAGTTGTTTCTGGGGGAAGGGGGATATCCATTGTAACTTTGAACAGTTGCTAAGCAACCAGTTGAAAGTCAAGGACTACTGATTATTATCTTCCTCAGAGAGACACAACTAGATTTATGGAAGGACAGGTAGGCGAGACTTATTGGATAGTGTCACCCTCCTGTAGCATCTCAGATTATGTAATCTATAAACAATACAGTTTGGTTATGTCAGTAAATAAAATTCTTTAAATAATTTGAAAACTGCAAAGTACGCCGATAGTAAATGATTTGAAGTTATTAACAAAAATGGTCACTGTAACTTAGCCTTTTCCAAGGCAATCTCTTTCTGATAGTAAGTTAGCAAACCAACTGGACAATTTTCTCAATACTGTATTCCCTCCAAAAGGGAATGGCATGTATTACTCTGAGACAGTAGATTGCTTCACAGAAAACACAACCTCATAAAGACAGCTGTTGGGTGGAGCAGCTTAACTGTCTCTACCTTTTGGCTTCAGGTAAGTTGATTGGGAAGTTACATGTAGAAGAACAGGATGTAAGTTACATTGAATAAATAACAACTGGAGGAGGAGGAGGAAGCTAGGAAGAAATATCATTTCTCCATTTCCCTGTGTCATAGTTTTAGGTGACCCCTGTACATAGAAGTTGTGGTGTCAGGCAGCCAAAAAGAACCTGATAATTATTACTCTTTATTCAATTGCTTCATAATTGCTGACTTGCCTCAGAGAAGAATCTGGAGCAAATCGTTCAAGGGATTTCAGTTGGTAAATATTTTTAGTCTAATTAATCAAACTTCTTTGAAGAGTAACTCAGAATGGTGTCATCTGAGAATGCCATTGAGGTGTCATATTCACTAACTTGCACAACGTTGGCCTTTTAAGCAATCACTACAGTCAGCTGTACCATTTCTGCATGACATGCTATCTCTTACCCCAGTGACTGAAAAGATGATTCACTTGGGTGGCAGACTTAAATTGGCAGATAGTACTGCCTTGGCTTGAAAGTTTCCAAACATGTGACTGATGTGACCCAGAGAATCCTGGGATAATTTTGGAATGAGTGGAAAGAATCCTCGTGGAGTGTTGTGGTGAATGATTCTCCTGCAATGGGATAGCAGATTCTGAAGACTTAATTGGGGTAGTCTTTGTATAAATAATGTCACCCACAAATGAGGGACCAGATTTAGGTTAATGACTGACCTATTTCTATTTCCAGTGAAGTGTTACCAAAAGAAACTTACCATAAGAACAATGACTTGATGTTTTCTACAACCTTAACTGACTAATCCATTGTCTCCACAGGAAATGTTGGCCCTGGGCTGCAGTAACTTTTTTGGATCCTTTTTTAAAATCCATGTGATCTGCTGTGCACTTTCAGTCACCTTAGCTGTGGATGGAGCTGGTGGAAAATCTCAGGTTGTTTATCATTTGTTTGCCATGTCATCTCCATAATGGGAAGATTTATTTGTGAAAAGAATTCTAGACATTTTTTCACTCTTTAAGATAATTCTGGGAATACAGAATTAAAGTTCTCAGCATCCTCCCTAAACCCATTATTCTTGAGTCATGTTGAGATTAATATAGAATATTTGTAAGAAATAGCTGGGAAATTCTGGCCCTCCATATTGCAATTGACCATGGTGGTTGAGGCTGCTGAGTGTTGAATTTGAGCAAGATCTAGAGATACTGTTTCTCTACTTAATTTGTACTGCCATTCTTAAAGAATTGGTCAGAAGGATGAGGAACTCCCAGAAAATTAGATTCTGCTAGTGATATATGGCAGAGCTATGCAATTCTTTACAGATTTTATTTTCCTGAGCTCCAAGATCACCGCAGGTGGGGATTGCAGCCAAGAAATTAAAAGATGCTTGCTCCTGGGGAGGAAAGCCATGGCAAATCTAGATAGCACACTAAAAAGCAGAGATATCACCCTGCCAACAAAAGTGCTTATAGTGAAGCTATGGTCTTCCCAGTTGCAATGTATGGCTGTGAAAGTTGGACCATAAGAAAGGCTGAGCGCCAAAGAATTGAGGCCTTTGCACTATGGTGCTGGAGAAGACTCCTGCGAGTCCCTTGGACTGCAAGGCGATCAAACCGGTCAGTCCTAGAGATCAACCCTGACTGCTCTTTAGAAGGCCAGATCCTGAAGTTGAAACTCAAATACTTTGGCCACCTAATGAGAAGGAAGGACTCACTGGAGAAGAGCCTAATGCTGGGAAAGATTGAGGGCAATAGAAGAAGGGGATGACAGAGAATGAGATGGCTGGCTGGAGTCACTGAAGCAGTAGGCGTGAGCCTAAATGGACTCCAGAAGATGGTAGAGGACAGGAAGGCCTGGAGGAACGTTGTCCATGGGGTTGCGATGGGTCGGACACAACTTCGCAGCTAACAACAACACGCAATTCTTTAGATTCAATTCTGGAAAGGTGCTATGTGAACGCAGAAAAAGATGTGGCTGCTTGAAGGAGTTCCAGGCACATGCTACCTTTGCAACCTCATGCCTTCCAAAGCACCTTTTTGGAACCAAATCCAAAGTATTGGACAGCTCTAATAATTAATATTTAAAACTTTATATGTTTATCACTGCTTTAATTAATCATACTGGGTAGATCGGTATTACCGTTCCCATACTATAGGATGGAGATGAAGTGGTACAGCTAAGACCACCTTACTGATTTGGAATCACATCTCTTTATTATTCTGCTCCATTACACTACACCAGTTTGCCAGCTAGCACTTGCTATTTCTTTAGCACTCTCAGTTTTAAATTCAAGCAAGATTCAAAATATTATATAATGTTGCATTTTTCATCAGTAATAGTTCCAGGAGATTCATTCAACTTCATTGGCTTATATAACATTTCTTTCTTTTGGGGAATAATATAGTTAAAAATAATTGTGCTGCAAAAGAAGGTTCTATTTTCAGTCTAATTCCCAGAGTTTTTTAGAATCTATTTAGTATTTTTAAACTGATTATTTGTTGTTGCTGCAAGGTGATGGAGAACGTTGGTATTCCATATTTCCCCCAAAACCCCAGAAATCCCAATGGTTGTCCATCCCTTCTAATCTGAAAAAGATCTTGGAGGTTCTTTTTTGTCTTGTCTTCTCTTGAGGTTTAATTGAGGCGTGAGATAAACCAGTTAATTTCTGGTTTAAAATTCACTGCTTAGGAGCTGTGGTGACACAGTGGTTAGAATGCAGTATTGCAGGCTCACTCTGCCCACAGCCAAGAGTTCAATTCTGACCAGCTCAAGGTTGACTCAGCTTTCCATCCTTTCAAGGTCGTAAAATGAGGAGCCAGGTTGTCTGCGGACAATATGTTGATATTGTAAACTGCTCAGAGAATGCCATAAAGCATTATGGAGCGGTATATAATTTTAAGTGCTATGGTTATTCTAATATCATTACATGTTTTCATTCTCTGGGAGCTGCTTTAACATTCAGTTAAATGGGATTTTTCTTTAATGCAGAAGAAATGTTCAGTGCAGTAGCAGAAGCTATTATTTCAATGATTTCACAGGAGAAGTTAAAATGTGCATTGTTATAAATTAGGACAGGAAACTATCATTGTTTCATGACACTTCCTTTCATCAGTTATTCTGGTTTTTATTCCTAAACTGGAATATATTATGACATAATTCCAAATAGTTTTTTGTAATAAGCTATTTTTCTCTTCTCAGGTGGCAAGTTTTTGTGTAGCAATGGTGGTAATGATAACCATGTTGTCTTTGGGAAGCTATCTTAGCCCTCTTCCAAAGGTAAATCTTCAAATCACTAGATCAGTTTTAGATGATGTTTATCAAAATTATTGCCTCATTTTTAAAAACATTTTCATCACAGATTTAAACAGGGGAACTGCACTTTTGTGAATACATTGTGTGATTGCCAAATTACAAATGTTAGAGGCAAATTCAAGACCATTGAATTGATATACTAATAACTTAAATAACTGAACGGAAGATGCAACAACACACTTGACCAAACTTCTAGAAACTTAGGGAGTAAAACAAGTAGTTTAACTACTACATGATGCAGTAATAATTTGCCCATAAATGATCTGCCTCCTTAGAAGCTCCAATTCTGCCTCGGGATGAAATTATTCCCCCCGAAAACCCCCAAATCCATGATCAGGGGGTTCTCTTAGATTCATGGCTCCTGCTGAAATAGAAGGTGGGAGATGCTACCAGGAGAATATTCACCTGGCTTTAGTTGAGGCACCACAATTGACTGTTCTTAGAGTTACATGCTCTGGCTAGTGTGACTCATATCCTTAATACCTCATGGTTGTACAACTGTAGGGTGGTCTACTTGAGGCTGCCTTTGAAGTCATTTCAAAGAATGGTAGAAAATGTGGTGGCCCATGTGCTGATAGCTAAAAGATGATTCAACAGACACCTTTCCTTCAGTCAATGCTCTGGTTATTAACAGGTTTCCCATACAATTCAAGGCGCTAGTTATTATGTATAAAGGCCTTCATGGCTTGAGTTCATCCAGGTTGTCTGCTTCAAACACAATCTGCCCATTCCTACACATTTGAACTTTAATGCATGCTGCCTATTCCATTTCCCAAGAAACTAGGACATTTCCATTTTCTCCTTGGCCTTACGGCTGCTTTCAACTGCTAAACTACTCAATCTCATGTTTGGGTGGCACTGAAATATTGTAAAACAAATATATTTATATAAATAAATAAATATGATTTTCAGACATTGTAAACTGGAATGAAGATCAAGGTGGTCAACAACTTGTAACTTTCCTTGCAGTCAAGGGCAAATTATATGAGAAAATATCCTAAGTTGTTTGACTTTTAAACAAGTTGCCTTTCAGATTTTAGGTAGAATATAATTTCCTTTGAAGTAGGACAATTTCAAGCAAAAGGATTTCTAAACTGCTCTATTTTAAAGTAGGAAGCCCCCCCCAAAAAAATCAATGACAAAAGCCGTAAACTAGATTTAGTAGAAATACTACAAAACATCCCCCCTTAAAGGTAAAGGTAAAGGTTCCCCCGCACATGTGTGCTAGTCGTTTCCAACTCTAGGGGCCGGTGTTCATCTCCGTTTCAAAGCCAAAGAGCCAGCGCTTGTCCGAGGACATCTCCGTGGTCATGTGGCCGGCATGACTAGACGCCAAAGGCGCACAGAATGCTGTTACCTTCCCACCGTAGTGGTCCCTATTTTTCTACTTGCATTTTTACGTGCTTTTGAACTGCTAGGTTGGCAGAAGCTGGGACGAGTAACAGGCGCTCACTCTGTTATGCGGCACTCATGATTTGACCCGCCAAACTGCCGATCTTCTGATCGACGAGCTCAGCATCCTAACCCACTGAGCCACCGAGTCCCCTTGCTCATGTATTATTTGCACCAAAATTCCACCCTCCTTTCTATAGTAGTTTTTTATAGATTTTGGAAGCTGAAATACATATATCAACCAGCAAAAAGTTCACACCGACACACATCAAATATTTTGCGTCACTGTTTTTTCATCATCCCAAAACAATAAGACTAAGGGTCATGGGGACTGGAAAGATCAGAAACCTTTGTTAAGTGGCTTTCCATATAATCATAAGAAAGCAACTAAGTGACTAATTTCAAGAAAGGATTTGCTTAAGGGAAAGAGGAACTGGAAATAACAAACTAACATGAACTAGAGTATAAGCTTTTTTTAAAAAAAATATAGATATTAGGACAGCAATTTTACATACACTTCTTGGGATTAAGTCTTATTTATTGAGACTTAATTTCAAGAATATTTGTGTATGATTGTGCAGCTACTTTTCTTTATTCTGTTATCTGAGTCCAGTAGTACTGTTCTATATGATAACATGGACTATGATAATGATAACACAGTACTTTGATCAAGTGCTGTGGAAGGACACACATTTCATATTTAGAGCTGCCAAATTTGGGCTTAAAACGTTGGGCTTATAACATTATATAAGAGAAGTGTTTTCTGCCATCTTGTGGTTACCCAGATGGTTGCAGCCCATATCTGAAAGACCTAAGTCACATTCCATTTCATGTTATTTGACAAATATACTTCTTTTGGGTTGCTTCTATAAACTTCTCCTAGCTGTTTACAAATAAACAGGCAATACACTGGGCTGCCTACATATTTGTGCAGATTTTGTCATTCATTTTATCATGTAATCTCCATTACAGGCAGTTCTAGGAGCTTTGATAGCTGTAAATTTGAAGAATTCTCTCAAGCAACTGACTGATCCATATTACCTGTGGAAAAAAAGCAAGTTGGATTGTGTGAGTATCAGAATATTTTGAGAAAGGAGAATATACCTTTTAGTGTAAGTTAAGTCACTGTTTTATAAAACATTAGCAAAAACCTACAGAAATATTTTATTTATATTGAAGGTGTTTATTTTTTGCATTCTGTACATCAGAATTTCCTCTTGGAATCTTATCATAAAAAAATTCAGGAGCTTTGTTAAAACAATCTAATCCACTTGTCACAGAGAAGTATTTCAATCATGTTTTTTTATTTTAAAGACACCGTATATCACAAAAGGCATATTGTATAAGTTGCATGACACATTTAGCCAGATACCAATTTTTTACTAATAAAATAATTTTTTGTGATTTCATAACTAGCTATGCATGGATATAAGTAAGTATATCTGAGCTGATATTACAAAAATTAAACTTGAACTAATCTAGGGTATATGTAATACCAGACCTGAATTACTACTGCACATGTTGAGTTTAAACATCAACATATCTTAAAAAGGATTAACATGGGAAAATTTTTAGCTGAGAACATGGATAGCAGACATGAGACTAGAAGCAAATTACCCAAATTTCCATAAGGTAACTGATTTACTAGAACAGTGGTTCTCAAACATTTCAGCTTAGGGACCCTCTATATTCTTATAAATGATTGAAGACCACAAAGAGCTTAGGCTTCAGGAGGTTATATCAATCAATATTTATTGTATTAGAAATTAAAATGGAGACATTTTAAAATATTTATTTATTTAATGTCACATACCCCATGATGTGGCAGAAAGTGAAGAGGAACTAAAGAGCCTCTTGTTGCGAGTGAAGAAGGAGAGTGAAAAACTTGGGTTGAAACTAAACATTAAGAAAACCAAGATCATGGCCTCCGGCCCTCTCAATTCCTGGCAAATAGATGGGGAAGAAATGGAGGTAGTGACAGATTTTATTTTCCTGGGCTCCAAGATCACTGCAGATGGGGACTGTAGCCAAGAAATTAAAAGACGCTTGCTCCTCGGGAGGAAAGCCATGGCAAATCTAGACAACACACTAAAAAGCAGAGACATCACCCTGTCAACAAAAGTGCGTATAGTCAAGGCTATGGTCTTCCCAGTTGCAATGTATGTCAGTGAAAGTTGGACCATAAAAAAGGCTGAGTGCCAAAGAATTGAGGCCTTTGAACTCTGGTGCTGGAGAAGACTCCTGCGAGAAGAGCCTAATGCTGGGAAAGATTGAGGGCAAGAGAAGAACGGGACGACAGAGAATGAGGTGGCTGGATGGAGTCACTGAAGCAGTAGGCGTGAGCTTAAATGGACTCCAGAAGATGGTAGAGGACAGGAAGGCCTGGAGGAACATTGTCCATAGGGTCGCAATGGGTCTGACACAACTTCGCAACTAACAACAACAACAACCCCCTGAAAGGGTCTCAGGGATTTCCAGGGGTGCCTAGAACACACTCTGAAGCTGCTGTACTAGAACAGAGATGACCTTCCACTGACTGAAGGAAAGGCCTTAACAAGAAAACGATAAAAGTACTAGGCACTGATTGAAATAAATTCTATTGACAAAAGTAGAAAATGTTCCAAATTTTTTATCATGAAAAAAGCAAATCTCTCAATGTTTGCTGTTGGATATTTTGTATAACACTAGATTACATATGCATATATACATTCAGAAATTGCTTCATTATTAAAGAAAGAGAGAGAGAGATCCTGCCTTTTTATTTCATAAATTTATACTCAGCATTGCAGAGGGTGGTTCACATCGGCCTGCAAATTCAGAGGCATTGATTCTGTAACTCTTGGAATTCCGCTCCAACTAAATTCTCTTTTTATCTAAAGCAAACTAGGCAAGCAGGCTAGTCGAAGGTCCCTGCAACCTCCCCTGGCCCATTTTTGCAGTCCACAGAGCACCACCAAATCTTGCCTTTGATCAGCACACATTTCTGTGGTGTTAGCAAACAAATGTGTAAAATAAATTTGATTAATGTCCTGCACAGCCTGTTTTATACCTTAACCACCCAATTCTCCCCCAAAATTACAAAAGTTTCCCCCTGCCTGAATAATACCCTCATAATCTTTGGTGGTCAAATTTAAAAATAGAAGAGAGGGCTGTGATTTAAAGCACTGATACTTAACTTTTCTGCTGGAAAGATTCCAAGAGCAATGAAAGAGTTTAATCCATCACTGTTGTTATTTAAAGAATCAGGAAGAAAAGAGGGTAAAGAAGGAAAAAGGAAAATTCACACACAAATTTCTTCTGTTACACATTTCTGCTAGCCATTCCTCTTGGGAAATAGAAACTATTACAGAGGTTATCCTTGGCCAGCATAATGGAAAATTGGGAAAAATCACATTAGTGCTTTCTGATGGTGTCTGGGCATTTTTCAAGAACGGGAAAGTTTATTCTACAATAATATACAGAGAGATGCTACTGCTCATTGCTGCAGAGCAAATATGTGAAAAGAATGGTCATTGCATGTAGTCTTAGAATTTGACTTGGTGTTTATGAACACTTCACAGAAATTGTCCCGCGCTTCGGCTCTTCTCATGCAGGGCAAGGTTGATCTTTACAAGAAAAACAGAATCTTGACTTCAGCATTTCTAGTTTTCAGATATATATTAGTGATGCATCTAAAGTACCTGATCTTGAATTATCTAGAGGCAATAGTGTAGTCTCCATAAGCCATAGCCATGCAGGTATGTTTCAAATACATGTTCTGCCTTATCCATTTCAGCAAGCTTGAGCTTGGTGCAAGGAAATAACCTGCTGTGTTTCTGTCTTTCCACAGATGGTTTGGGTGGTGAGCTTCCTATCAGCTTTCTTCCTAGGCTTGCCTTTTGGACTCGCTGTGGGAGTGGGTTTTTCCATCCTGGTGGTAGTTTTCCACACCCAGTTGTGAGTATTAATGCATCAGTAGAGACATTTTCCATAATTTATGTCAAAATGTCAATGAAACATGGAGGAACTGCCCACTGTTAATAAACTGCTAATCTGTCTTTCCTGTGAACATATTCCAAGGATGGAATAGGAAAGTACTTCTGCCATTTTACACAAGGGAAATTCCTTTTATTGCTTATCAAAGGCTCAGTGTAAGAAGTTAAGGGTTTATTGACCTAAACTAACCTTTTCCACATCATGACTTCACTTCTGAAAAGCAGTCTTGAGTGCTGTACTAGCCTCTCTGTGAGCCCCAGATAAAACATGATTGGTCAGTGGAGTATCCATACGTGCTTATGCAGTAATATTGCTATTCTGGTAAATTAACATTTAGGAAGCATTCACAATCTTTTAGGTTCTGGACAGATTATGGTAAAATGGAATAATTCCTATCCATTATTTAACAGACATGATACAAAAGGAGAAAAAAGAGTAGGGAAAGAAGAGGAAAACAGATATTGGATGGATCTGTACTTTAACATTGCTCTTCCTTCCCAGGGAAGTAATTTTTTAGGAGGCAAATGATGCTGGTTTCTAACAGCACAGAAATCCTATAGTTTAGTTTATGGTACAGGACAAGACATATTTTTTCTCATGTCTACAGTCCAAAGCATCAGAAGATGGAAAAATTATAAAGTACTTGCATTCATGAAATTAAGCTGGCAAAATCCACTTTGTGAGAATTTCACTACCTAGTAAATAAACAAACCAATAGAGAGAATATTTTCTATAGTAGGAATTTACAACAGTGAACAGTGTACATGCGATGCTGACAGTGCTGATCCTGGCTTCCCTATCTGCATTAGGCATGCTATCTGGGGAATTCTGGGTGTTGAAGGCTACAATCTTGAAATTGGCAGGTTTGAAAAACACTGATTTAAGAAGATAATTATTTGTCATTAGTCTGCCCTCAACTGGTGATATTTGCTATTTACTAGTGATTGAGTACTGTGATTATTTACTTGTGAGGTATATATTTGTGATTACCTACAAATGCAGGAGTATTGTAATAAATATCCAGCTCCACATATAATAAATATCCACCTCCATGAAATTTCATCCCATTCTATTTCCACAATAGCTATTTCATTTTCAGTTCTTATTTCAGTGTATTTGAGTATTCTGAAATATATCTATAAAACTTTATCATGAGATCAGAAGGGGGAAAATAAACTGATTTTTTTTAAATGGATGCTTCAGACAATGTATTGATTCACACATATTTTCCACTTCTTCCGGAGGAATTCACAGGGTATTGAGAGAAATAATCAAGATGGTGGCTACAGTGGTGTGACTGAAGTTCAACCTGCTTTTCATTTGCATTGCAAGTGCATATAAAATAAATGGTAATGGAGCTTCAGTCATATTGTGGCTGCAATCTTCTCCTTTTTTTTAATCAAATTTACTGAAAACCATTGACATTTTCTTTTCTTTGAAAATCCAATTCTGTTATCCCCAATCTAACAGTCTTTGGATGTGCTGGTTGGTACATCCAAAATTCTAGGCCTCTGAGTTCATTACCAGTAGGGAGAAGAATAGAACTGCAGATACAACCACACTTTTATATTGTAAAACTACTGTGCCTAATTCGTTTAAATCCTCCTCCTCTTTTGCATTTACTACTGGGTGCATCATATTTCTTGTAAACTGCATCTGTTAGCAACCTGTTATTTAACATTCACGTTTCATTATTTTCTTTCCCAGTCGTAATGGTTCTGTCCTTGGCCCTGTAGCTTCTACTGATATATACAAGAACCCCAAAGTCTACAGCAAGGTAATGGAAATAATGAAAGAGCCTCATTCCATATTGATGAGATTTGACTTTGTTGAGTGATTATGGTTTCTACATAATACTAAACTATAAAACCTTTTTCTTTGGATATGATGTGCAGCCTTTCCCAATGAAGCCATACTTTAAAAACTGAGAGGCAAAATGCTTAAACAATATTATGGCTTCATGATCTGTGAATCAGCATTATTGTTACTGGTGCTTATTTCAAAATTATTGAAAAAGTCACTCTTTTATCCTTAGATTTCCTATGTTCCTCATGTGAATAGTTTGGGATTATTAAAAAATCAAGGCACAATTTGGAGGAACCATTTATGATCTGATGTTAGGCTTCATGAGACCATATCACATATTTGGTGGCAAATGGTTTAAATGTAATAACATAATTTAACACCAAAGGTCCACCCCAACCTCTTTTTTCTTTCCGACTTTACCCCATCCAAAGCACTGTTGACTACAACAACCAAAGATTTTCGTGCAATTATGCGATTGGAAAATAAGAGGTTTTGGAAATAACTATAAAACCCTTCTGCTCTTTTGTTCGCCTTTTACTTTCATTGCTCCAGCCTGAACCAGAAAGTGGAAGATAATAACCATATTTAAAATTAAATCAAATTCTGTAACACAATTGATATTATTTTTCATGCATTAAACAACTTCCCTTTTTCAGCACATTAAAAAAATAGAGTGCAGTAATTATTTTGGAAAAACCCAAGTTTCATTCTATGTCACAAATTTACCAGAATCTGAAAAAGACTTTGTAATACTCCTGAAATTGCAACACTTTGATCTATGGAGGTTATATATCTGTACTATATACATACTCATCAAACATATAGCCCTTATTTTGCTGCACTAATTAACCTGTGATTGAAAAGTAATAACCATTATTATTGTTGATATTATTATTTTAAAAAGACAAAGTATAATTTAACTTCTTTTTCTTCCTACTCATTTTGCTGGTCCCAAGAAATATTCTGTTACTGAAATTTGTCACCCTTGTTTTGTAGGTTCAAGAAATAGAAGGCATTAAAATTGTCACCTACTGCTCCCCACTATACTTTGCCAATTCAGAAATATTCAGGGAGAAAGTTATCGCAAAGGTAAGAAATTTTGATCCAAATGAAACATATCCAAACTGGAAACAAAAGGCTGAATCATTTCTCTACACATACACATGCACACATCTATGCATGTGCACTCACACATGCGCGTGCACACACGCACGGACGCACACACACACACACAGAGGAGACAAATTGACATACTTCTGGTATCTTTTTCATAAGAAGTAAATATATTGTTATTTGCCTTAAGTCTTTTTATTACTACAATGTGCTTATTTATACACTGCTTCACATTTTGGTTTAAATTCTTTTATTAGTGCTTTATTTTAGAGGAAGTGGTACTTTTATCATTAGTCCACCCTAAAATATTTTTACTGAAGGTCTGCATCAAACTTCTTAAATATAATGTCTGCTTGCTGAAGTTTATTGAAAGGAAAAGCAGTCCGTGGACAAACATTTATAATGCAAATTCTGTCTTAATTTTCCTAAGTGTTTCCCAGAGAGATATTGGTATGGTTATATAATTAATTATGTAGAGGCCATCTGGTTTATTTTCTATGTCTTTGCATAAAAAATAGTACTTCTTTATTTATATGCCAGGTTGCCATTCAAATATCTCAAAAATCCAGGTAGAAAGATAATGCAGCTATTTCTTTTTCCCCTAAACAGACTGGCGTGGATCCCATCAAAGTCTACTTGGCCAGAAAAAAATTTGTGAAAAATCAAGAAAAGGTGACAGCAGCAGTACAGAAAACGAGCAAATTAAAATCTATCTTCAGAAAAGACAAGGTAACCAAGCAATTATCCAGGTTATAAGTGAGGTTTCCTACGGCTAGGCAAAAATGGAATTTTTTTCATCCTAGAGGAAAAAAAAAGAATTTACACATATATTTATCATGCATAAAATATTCTGAGCACCTGGCTCACATTTGTAAAATAACTACTTTTCTTTGTTACAGACTGTGTCTCTGCAAGAACTCCAGAAGGATTTTGAAAGTACTTCTCCAACAGATACCAATAACAACCAGACAGCTGCCAATGGCAACAGCATCTCCTATATTGTCTTCAACCCATCTGTGAACTCTTTAAGTCCAAATAATACTTCATGTGAACAAAGAAGCACAGCTGATCATAGGAACAGCAACTGCAGCATTATTCCAGCCTCCAGTATTGATCCTATGAGCATAGCACCCCCTTTTGTTAATTTCCACACCATTATTCTTGACATGAGTGGAGTTTGCTTTGTGGATCTGATGGGTACAAAAGCTTTGGGAAAGGTGTGTTGTTCTCTTGGAACCTGCCTTGTTCACTGAAGCTACAGTCTTTAAAATGTCCTGTTTAAATAGGGTTAATCGGGACTAAAGTTTGATACAAGTAACATTGTTCTCCTGGCTGCAAATTGGAAAAGTTGACAACTAAGTATAATCAGATATTGTCTCTGTAGAACACATATGAGAAGCCAGGAGATTATTTATGAAACCAAAGTAACAATTAACATTCTGTTGATAAAACAAAAAAACAAATACTGCACCTTCAGTAAATAAAATATGAGTTTTTATATTGTTATTTTAACTTTCTGGCTAAGTATATAGCAAGCCACAGAATAAGGAGATGCAGATTGTGGCTTCAATTCTATATACCAAATACAATGTTATTTTCATTTTCAAAGATATACCTTATAAATAAAAGTGAGCCTTATCATTTCCATTCCCATTCTAAGTATTTGGGTTTAGACTATATATTGCATCACTAGTAACTGGGCACTTTGGAAAATTCAGTGCTGTGTTGTCTTTGGCTTTTTAGGGAAAAAATGAGCTTAATATATGATATATAATACCTGCATATTAAATGAATGCTTGTAAATGCTAAGGCCAAACCTATGTAAATCAATCCATCACAACTCTCTCATTTTGTCTTCTTGTGTAGCTATGTACCAACTATCAAAGGATTGGGATTAAAGTCTTTCTTGCAAATATACCTGGTAAGAATTTCATTCTTAATTAGTTATTTATTTATGTGATACTGTTCGAGCTGAAAAATGCCCAGGCTGATTTACAGATTAATAAAGAATCCATGCTTTCAGAGTTTAATATAGAAAGACAGGTAAAACAACTGAAAGGATGGGGAATAAGGCAAATATGGATACTTAATATTTTAAGAACTTTAATGACATAGCTGATAGAACAAACTGCTTGGTATTTGTTGGTCAAGAGATAAACCCATATATCTAACTTCATTTGACTTCCATTTAACAAGAGGCAGAACTATTTTTAGTGGTAAATATCAAAAGTTGAATGTTCACATACTATATCAGGTCACATGTGGGTTTACATATGCAATGTAGTATAGTCCAGGGACTGGAAAATCACAGTTCCAGCAATAGGTTCATTTTGCTATCTCCTGTTTTGTTTTTTTGTTTAGTATTTAAAAATAAATTCAAAACTGATAAAATTACATTGACTCAAAGGTTCTTTTTAAGACAAAAACACTTTAAGCGCATGAGTGGATGCGGATGCCTTAGTGGAAGCCTGGGAAAGGGCAGCCACGGAGGCACTTGACCGAGTTGTACACTTGCGGCCCCTGACCCGGTGCAGATCCCAGCGAGCTCCATGGTTCTCCGCGGAGCTTCGGGAGATGAAGCGTCAGAGACGAGGCCTAGAGAGCTGTTGGAGGTCCAGCCGATCCGAATCCGACCGATTGCGACTAAGAACCCACATTAGGTCTTATCTCGCAGCGATAAGGGCGGCGAGGTCTAATTACTTCTCCGCCCTTATCGCATCCGCAGATAACCGCCCGGCCGCCCTGTTTAGGGTGACCTGCTCCCTTCTTAATCAGGAGGTGAGGGAGGAACCCTTGCAGGGTCGTGCCGAGGAGTTTAGTCAACATCTGTTGGATAAAATCGCTTGGATTCGGATCGGTCTGGACTCCAACTGGGCAGAGTCTGACGATCAGGACACGGGCGGTCTTGTCGATGTTATCTGGGAGGAGTTTGATTCTGTGACCCCTGAGGAAGTGGACAGGATTATGGGGAGGTTGAGCTCCACCACATGTTTATTGGACCCGTGCCCTTCCTGGCTGGTTTATACAGCTCGGGAGGGGACACGAGGCTGGTTCCAGGCGGTTATATCTGCCTCTTTGAGTGAGGGTAGTTTCCCCGCCGTCTTGAAGGAGGCGGTGGTGAGACCTCTCCTCAAGAAGCCTGCCTTGGACCCAGCTGTGTTAAATAACTTTTGTCCGGTCTCCAACCTTCGCTTTCTTGCGAAGGTTGTTGAGAGTGTGGTGGCGCATCAGCTCCCTCTGGTCGTGGATGAAGCGGATTATCTAGACCCGTGCCAATCGGGTTTCAGGCCCGGGTACAGCACGGAGACGGCATTGGTCGCTCTGGTGAATGATCTCTGGAGGGCCCGGGAGAGGGGATATTCCTCTGTCCTAGTCCTATTAGACCTCTCAGCGGCTTTCGATACCATCGACCATGGTATTCTGCTGCGGCGTCTCAGGGGATTGGGAGTGGGAGGCACAGTTCTTCAGTGGTTCTCCTCCTATCTCCTGGGACGTTCACAGTCGGTGTTGGCAGGGGGGCAGAGGTCGACCCCGAGGTCTCTCATTTGTGGAGTTCCTCAGGGGTCGGTCCTCTCGCCTCTCCTGTTCAACATCTACATGAAACCGCTGGGTGAGATCATTCATGGTTTTGGAGTTGGGTATCATCAGCTTTTCATTTCGACCCCAAACCACCCCAGTGATGCCCTCGACGTGATGTCCCGTTGCCTGGAGGCGGTTTGGGTCTGGATGGGGAGGAACAGACTTCAACTCAACCCCGACAAGACTGAGTGGCTGTGCATACCGGCATCCTGGGATATTCAGAATATTCCACCTCTTTCCATGAGGGGTGAGCTTTTACCCCCCGTAGATAGGGCGCGCAACTTGGGAGTCATCCTAGATTCGCGGCTTACTTTGGAAGATCATATAGTGGCTGTGACTAGGGGGGCTTTCGCCCAGGTTCGCCTGGTGCGCCAGTTGCGGCCCTATCTAGACTGGGATGCCCTGTGTACGGTCACTCATGCGCTCGTGACCTCTCGTCTGGACTACTGCAATGCTCTCTACATGGGGCTTCCCTCGAAGACCACTCGGAGGCTCCAGCTGGTACAGAATGCGGCCGCGAGAGTTGTCTTGGGAGTTTCCTGATACTCCCATGTTACACCTTTGCTCCGCGAGCTGCATTGGCTACCAGTTGTCTTCCGGGTGAGATCCAAGGATTTGGTAATGGTTTTCAAGGCCCTACATGGCATGGGTCCGGAGTACCTCGGGGATCACCTGCTGCCGGCGTCAACTTCCCTCCGCCCTGTGCGTTCCCACAGAGAGGGCCTCCTCAGGGTGCCACCGGTCAGAGAATGTCGGCTGGTGGCCCCCAGGGGGAGGGCCTTCTCTGTGGGCGCCCCGGCCTTATGGAATCAGCTGCCGGTTGAGCTCCGGACGGCGCCTGACCTTCGCTCCTTCCGACGCGGTCTGAAGACCTATCTATTTGAGCAATCCGGCCTGGCCTGATGGGGGATGTGTTGGGGTTTTTATTGCGGATTTTTTATACTATTATCTATTGTTTTAGTTCGGGCTCCTATTTAATTCTCTTTTAATTTTTGTACTCTGTATTTTTATATGTGCCCTGTTCACTGCCTTGAGTCCTTCAGGAGAAGGGCGGTATACAAATATAATAAACTTAAACTTAAACTTAAACTTAAATAGACTTTTACTTATCTACGACAAGGACAAAGTTTACTCCTGAAAAGAGCAGAAATGAAATCAAACTACTTGAGATAACCTTCTGGTAATATGCACGCAGAAACATATGGGTTGTATGGGTTATTTTTAAAATGCAAGATAGCTTAAGAATTTAAATTCAACCATAGGTGAAAGATCAGGCCAAAAGGCAGTTTATACGGCACAAGGCTTCCAAAAGTGACATATATGGAGATGGACAGTTTTAAATTCTCCAAAATGCTCAGTTGGCTGACTTGTCATGCCAGAGCTAAAATTTATCTTCTTTCAAAGAGAAGTTATGTAGCCAGTCCTGAGTGGTACAGGTTTTTCCTGTTCCCTGAAAAATGTTCTGCTATGTAAAATCAACTGTGTTTGAGTACCGTATATTGCTCAATAAGTTCATTAACCATGTAGGGGCAGTGTAGTTCTTTCAGGCTTCCTGTTCAATCTATCTTTGAGCTTCAGATTGATGCAACAATAGAGTTGTATTCAAACACCATTTACTTAAAAGATTTTGGAAATCCTTGTCCAATAACAATTAGTAATTTTTAACTTTGTCTCTTTTCATTAGCTCAAGTGTATGATGACATTCGCACAGGTGGAGTCTTTGAAGAAGGAGGTCTTGAGCCTTGTCACCTCTTTGTGACCATCCATGATGCTGTTTTATTTGCAACAATGAACAGCAGCAGACCTACTTGTCATTCTGTCCTAGAACAGGTATAAATAATTCACTATCTTTTAACCACTTATTCTTAGCTATGTAGGCAGATACATATTTCCATAGTTCTGCCAGACCTTGTCAGAGTATGAATCAGCAATTAACCTGGCTAACATACTAATGAAGAATAAGCATGCTGTTGTGTAGCCGGTTCTTTGCAGGCATTGAGTGAGACAGAAGGTTCAAAACAGCAATTTACTTTATTGAAGGTCAAACAGAACAGAAGCAACAAGGGAGCTGCTGCGCAGCTATTTGTATGGTTCAGGAATTCTGGGAGTTGAAATCCATGAGTCATAAAAGAGCCAAGGTTGCCTACCCCTGGTCTAACCTAAGCATAATGAACAAAACATATAAAAATGGATCTATATGTGTAAATCAAATGTAATATATAATGAAAACGGTTGCTTGTTATTTATTTAATCACATTGACAAATTACGCTTTATATCTTAGCTTTTGCATCTATGGAAACATAAATTCTTATTTTAAATTCAGTGAAAACCAAATTAGAGACAACATCCATTGAAGAAGTTCTCCTCCTCCTCCTCTTCCTTCCCTTTATTGTGAAAAGCTAAACCAAGGCCAGTTCTGTTTATTCTTACAAATAAACTTAGGCCAAAATTTGGTCTATTAGCAGTATCTTCATTTTATATAGGTCAAACTAGTTTATTAGCATTTGTTTAATCCTTCACTGATTTGAGCATATTTTACCATCCCACCTAAATTTGACTGGAATGAGAAATGGACTTGCTACCATCAGCACATAAATATGGCCTTACTACTTACAGTTTGAATATATGAAATGGCAGGGTGAATCATTTGCGAAGTAAACCATCTATTTGTTGATATAGTAGTTAAAGGCAAAGCCAGCTGGGTGACTTTGGGCCAGTGAGAAGAAGGCAATAGCAAACCAAAAAAAAATTCTGTTCAGAAACCTGCAGAGTTTTCTATATAGTCTTCAAGAATCAAAACTGACTTGAAAGGTCACATACACATAAAAATCTGCTTGTTTGGTCTCTAATGGCACATTAAAATTTAGAAACACCACCTGATACTTCAATGTTCAAATGAATCTGTCTTCAAAGTAAATCTACTATGTTGTACACAACGCACAAATAGAAAAGAGATATTTTAAAAAAGAATCACCACATTTAATTCATGGGCCACTGCAGTGTTTCTCAACTCAGTAACTTTAAGATGTATAGACTTCAGTTTCCAGAATTCCCCAGCCAGCAAGATGATCTTGGAATATTGCATCCAGCTTTGGTCACCACAATATAAAAAAGAATTTGAAACTCTAGAAAGACTGCAAAGAGCAACAAAGATTATTAAGGGACTAGAAACTAAAACATACAAAGAAAGGTTGCAGGAATTGAGTATGTCTAGTTTAATGAAAAGAAGGACTAGGGGTGATATGATAGCAGTATTATGATATCTAAGGGGCTGCCACAAATAAGAGTGGGTCAGCCTATTTTCCAAAGTACCTGAAGGCAGAACAAGAAGCAATAGATGGAAACTAATCAAGACGAGAAGTCGCCTAGAACTAAGGAAAAATTTCCTGACAGTGAGAACAATTAATCAGTAGCACAACATGCCTCCAAGTGGGCACTCCAACATTAGATGTTTTTAAGAAGACATTGGACAACCATTTGTCTGAAATAATATAGGATCTCCTGCTTGAACAGGGGGTTGGAGTAGAGGTTTTTTCCAACTCTGTTATTCTGTTATATGCTTTTATCTTTCCTGTATATCAAATATATTTACACCATAGAGATGTACAAATTTCAATCAATCTTGTTATCATTTGGATGCTGGCTAAGTATTAAGCTCATGTTTCATAGACAGCTGAATTTAGATTTTGTGTCTTAGACAGAATTATAGGACTTCAATAATGTTTTAGGAAAATCAGCCTACATAATATGAAAGAATTTCTAAATGGTATATATGAATATTTGCATCTAAACACAGTTGTATATATTCATATTTTAAATCAATAATTATTTCCACTCTCTGTTTCTTCTTTAATAAATTATTAGAGAATTAGGGAAATAATCATTTTACCCCAAACTTTGAAAAACAGAAGACTTGTATTCTAGGACTTGTCTTTCATGGGATATCTAATAATTTGGAGTGAGTACATTAATAGAAGATGATTGCCAGCTATGAATTCCATTTACATCTTTCCAGCTCTATTCCTTAAGCATTTAAAATACCTCCTGTCAACTGTTTCTTATACAATCCAGAAAATTTTACTCGTATTTGAAGCACAAAGATAATGACAGAGCTGATTAAAATATCAACCACTCTAAAGTATTATTTCTATACTATGCTATTAAGATATGAAATGCTGGTTCACACCAAGTATATTTAGTGCAACTCAGAGCTATGACACACATATCATAATTACAGTTTGTAACTTGTAATTTGCTAATTGTATGTCTTACAAGGCTGAAACATTATCAATGGCTCCTGAAAAAGCCCATAAAATAGTTAATCATTAACCCAGGTTAATCATCTTACATAAATGTGTATTGATTCATGAACTTATTGAAATGTATGTTACATGAAATGAATCCTCTAAAATCCTGTGCTGATATTTGACTAAAAAATAAATTCCGAAGCTTTATCATACATTATTCTTGTAAACAATAACCAGCTATTTCTTCCTACTCAGAGGTCAAATCAGATTGAAGTCTCTGTCTCGGATGAATCTCTGGAAGATAGTAGTGCTGAATTCCAAAATTTGGAAGAGGTCAGTTAAAAGAACAAAATGATATTAAATGAAGAATTTGACTCATTCCTCTGTCCGATGTACTGTCTATTGTCTCTCATGGTCTAGTCACCTCATGTTTGAATTGTTGCGATTTGTTGTACGTGGTCTGCTACTGAACAACATTCATAAAGTTCAGTTAGTACAGTTAGCCTGTTGCAGGAATTACATTATTAATTTGCTTCCAATTGCAATTCAAGGTGGTCGGTGATTATCTCTCTGGCTTGCATGGCTTGAGAAAGGGATATCTCTGAGACCTCTGTTCTGATTCAGATCTGCCCACCCCAGTGGTGCTCACTGTAAGGGAAATAAATGGAGTTGGACTTAAACCCCTGCTATCTTTTCCTTCATCTGGACCAGCTTGCTTCCCTAAATTCAAGATGGCCCTATTAATATTTAGGACAGCAGTTAAAACACTGGTCTTCCCAAAGGCCTTCCAATAATAAATGTTATCATGCTGTGGTTGAATTTAGTGGTGGTTATATTGAAATGTTAAGTATTGTACTACTTTGTTCGGGATTATACTACTTTATAATGAATTGCTTTTGTATTGCACTGTAGTGTAAATTGCCTAATATTTGTAAATTGAGGCAGCAGACAATTCTGAGTAAACAGATAATAAAATCTAAGCATAAGTAATACGGAATTCATAGTGGTTAAAGTCAAACAGAATTAATCAACATTAGTTTCTCTAAAATCAAAAGGAAAAATTAGTTACAATTAAATTCCATAACTTAATTATAACTAAAGTTTATCTGAATTTAATTAGTCATGGTTAAATTAAATTCTATAACTTAATTGTAACTAAAGTTTATCTGATATAAGCTATAGTCTAAACACACATCTAATGTAATTTCGTGCCACATTATTAATAATGTTGGCATCAGTTTGTAAGACAAATCTCCATTTTTCTTTCCTAGGAAATGTTTGGAAGCATTTTTCATTCGGAAACACAAACAGCGCTGTGAGCAACTCAGGAACACTCCTGTGATGGCAAATTATTTGTTCATGATGTTTCTTTGTGAAGGTTCCTGTGCCTGAATGGCAAGGAAATTGGCCTTTCTGGCAAGGGGCCATGGGTGCTTGCATAGCGTTGAGGACAGAATGTCTCGTGGACCTGGTATTCTCTTCTGTAATTCCTCTTGAATTATGAACCTCCGAGCACCTGACTCTTGAAACAGTTGGCATGGAAGGAAGAAACTCAGGGAATATATTTCATCCATCTTGAAGAAGCTGAAGGATAGCTTGAATATCTTTTGCATCATATTTTCCTCCTCTTAAACCCTCTATTTATGGAGCCATAAGTATGCATGTAGCACACGTGCTTGTCTATGAATTCTCCAGCATTGTTCGCATGAGGGAAATCAAAGGAAAATATGGAAAATATTTGATTGCCAGATAAAGTGCTCACAATTGCAGCAGTTTCAGTTCACGGGAGGGGGGGGGTTGTTTCTAACATTTGCATTCATTGTATAGAATCTACACCAAAGTTAAACACAACTATGATGATGTCTAGTTTTCCTCTAATTTTGTTCATTGCAACTTATTGCTATATTCCTTCTTTTTGTGGCCTAAATGCACCAACTCATTTTTCAAATCAAGGGCTCTATTTATTGTAGTGCTGGACATCATCCAACATGTATTACTGTATTGCCTAGAAGCAATACTGCCTTTTTCATTATAAGCCACAGCTATCTCCGATCTTTTTTCTCTCTTCTGATGAATGTGTTTATGTTTAGAGAATGAAAGTATTTTTCATGGGATCTATGTACATAGAGCATTTCTACAGTTCTGTGAATATTTTTTCAAAATTAAGCTTATTTGACATGGATTTAATTAAGCAAAACCAAAGAAGATACTATAATTTATTCTTATACAGGTAGTCCTCGACTTATCACAATTGAGCCCAAAATTTTTGTTAAGTGAGAGATTTGTTAAGTGAGGTTTCCCCCATTTTAGGACCTTTTTTGCCACACTTGTTAAGTGAAACACTGCAGTTGTTAATAACACGGTTGTTCAGTGAATCTGGCTTCCCTTTTGACTTTGTCAGAAGGTCGCAAAAGGTGATCACATGAGCCTAGTACACTGCAACAGTCATAAATTTGAGTCAATTGCCAAGGTCTGAATTTTGATCACATGACCATGGGGATGCTGCAATGGTCATAAATGTGAAAAACGGTCATAAGTCACTTTTTCAATGCCATTGTAACTTCGAACAGTCACTAAATGAACTGTTGTAAGTCGAGGGTTACCTGTAACATTTTTACTATACTTGTGTTTAGAAATCTCAAGGTAATTCCACATTATTTTTGGTATTGTAGCCTTTTGTTCTTAATAACTAAACAAATTTACCTTAGCTTCCTTTTTAAAAATAAAATTTCTGTAAGAAACCATTATTTTTCAGCCTGATTACCAGTCCTGTGTATTCTGTTCAGAAAAAGATACAGAAGTGTAAAGCTGTCCAACCATTTGAAGAGGCATTTCCCAAAGCACAAAACTTGTGTAGAATGCTTTGTTCCTGGGGCATTCAGAAAAGGTTCAAAAAAGTCAAAATGCTGGCCACAATGACACAATCAGAACCCAGCCTTTTTACATAGATTGCATGGATAATGCATATTTAAAAGGGGCAGAGTTTCAATTGCATAGTCATTGCTGCCATCTTGATATTTTTGACTCCCACAAATGCCCCTGCTTTGCACAACTTTAGTAAATCATACCACCTAAGTTTAACATTAATAATAATTTAGATTAAAACCTTCTTAGTGCTCAAGTTTTGCCTTGCATATAGTTTTGATTAAAGGATTCTTAAATGAGTCATAAGACTCAATTCAAGAGCAGCAGTTTATCATCTGATTCCTCTCAAGTAGTTTAAAATTATTCAAACATTGTTAAGGGTTTTTTTAATTTATGCCACAGTGAAGAGAATCTACCTCTCAGGCAGATTTGCCTAGCTAGTTAATCTAAGCAAAGATACTTTATAAAATTGTATTTTGTAAATGCAAAGTAATTTTATATAAAAATGTGAATGATGTAAATGACTATTGATGTTGGATAGTTTTTTTGTTGTGACTTTCTTCCACTAGGGTGATTCCGTAAAGTGTGTGATATACAGGGCATATGCCTCATATGGACAGCACAAACCAAAAAGCCTCTTAATATACCAAAGTTTAATTCTATGAAAAAGTTTATCATCAAAATGCTAATCAAGAACAGCACCCAGTGGTCTGAAGTCAATTAAAACAGAATTTGAAATTAGAGCAAATAGATTGACTTCTTCAAAATGTTACATGCATTGAATTGTGAAAATTAACTAGATTTTGTCTAATATAGCTAAAAGTATTTTTTTAAAAATTTCTGATTCAAAATTCATGCTGAGTGTATATAAATAGTAAAGTCTCATTCGGTCCAAACTGGATTCCTGGTGATTTCATGGAGGACTCCTTTCATCTTTATTTGGCAAGTAGGGCAACCGGTTTCCCAGTTTGAGTGCAGCGCTGGCCTTTTCTTGTGCTTGTGATATCTCAGCAAGTACTAAACAGGTTGATCGCTAGAACTTAAATCCAGACACGGTTGATCAGCACTTGTTCCCTGCTGCAATCGCTAAAGCAACATGAGATTGGTGCTTGGCAGGGTGTTTGCAAGTCCGTTGTAGGCGCTGACTTTAGCCCAATTCTTTGACAGAAAAACGGGACTTTCACGAGCCATTAAAAACAGTTATTAGCCCCTTAATCATGTACGAGCCATTGCTAAATGCCATCAATCGAGTGAATTGAGATTCCCCTCCCCCCGCGAACTCCGAGGAACTCCTGTACTGCGCAAACAAGACTTACTAAACCAAGTTTCCCGCGGCGGGGATAAATTAACTGCTCCGTCAATGATTGGCTAGAAGCCGCGCCTGCCTGTCAAAGTTCCCAAGGCGGCTGGGCCAAGGCGCAGGAAAATGGCGACCTTCGGTGCCCGGCTGCGAGGGGTCTTGTGCGGGGCAGGATTGGGACTGTGCGGGATAGTGCTGCTTCTGCTGGTCGCGATGCTCCTCCGAGCCTATGGGACGCGACCTTCCGGCCCGGCCATAGGGCTGCGGGAAAAACAGCAGCAGGAGCGGCAGCGGCGAGTCGAGGCTGCCTTTAGCTCCCGCGAGTTGGAGGAGCTCAAGGAGGTGCTCCAAGGTAAAAAGAGAGAGAGAGAGAGAGAGAGAGAAGAAAAAAAAAGCAAAGATGGAATCGGGTATAAAAGCAGTCATTTCTTCAAAGTCAATATTTCTCTGCCTGTTTTTAATAGGAAGCTAGTGCTGGTGGTTCGAGAGCTCAAAATTACAGCCTTTTTCTGTGTTAAACTAAATTGTGTTTTCCTCTGTTACTGGCTTAAGTGGTTTGATACAATGTGTAGATCTCCTGTCCTGGAGCAGCTGCTTAGGAGGGAATGTCTGCTGCTACCTGTGCTGCAACTCCTGCTTTACTGATACTCTTTCATAATCAGAATGCATAAAATAACTTCGTATTCTGCCCAGAATAACACTAGCGTCTTGGAGGCTCTACGCTGTATCCCTTTGAATAAAATCACTATTGTGTTCTTACCATTGTATATAGTTCTGTTTATATACGACTTAAAGGAATTCAGTTTGTAGACACAAATGTATCAAAAGACACTGTTCATATGATTTGATCTATTGTAAAATGCAGGCTTTGCACCCTGCAGGATTTGAGGAAGTCCTCATGAATGGATTCATTTCCCCTCTTCTTTCCATCCTCAAGTTAGGTGGGATGGCGAAGCTGCTTTTCCAGGCAGACATTGTTCGGTCACTATGTAACTCTTAGTTTGGTCCCTTTTTTAAATTGGAGTTGAGCTATCATTTTAACTTGCCCAAAAGGAGATATTTTAGCTACTCATGCCCTTAACACCTTGCAGATGCTTTAGTGCAGGCGTGTCAACCCATGGGCTGCAAGCTGCATGGGGCCTGGACAGCTAGTAATGTGGCCCAACAAGATCATAAACTTTTAACATTATTATGTGTTTCTTAGTGATATAGTACATTACATACTTTATATGTGGCCCATGACAATTTTCTACACTCATTGTGGCCCAGGCAAGCCAAAAAGTTGGATACCCATGCATTCATGTAATGCTCTATTTAGGTTGCTCACATAGTGATGAAACATGTGCTGTAACATCACAATGTACTTCCCTCCCACATCAGGGTACATGTGCATGGAGTGTGCTCAATGATTTTGCCTCATGCCATCAGTTTGTCATTGCTAGAACTAGCTGAGGTCCTTTATAACTTCCACTTGGAAATAACAGTCGACAACAATATGCAGTTTCCTATTTGCTAACCAGGCAGATTAGACAGTGACAACTGTTTTGCAGGAACAGCAGAATGACACCTATTTTGCAGGAACTGCATTAATTTCTGGCAAGTTTCCAAGTAGAATTCAAAATGCTAGTAATTATCTATGAAGCCTTTTGAGGCTTGGATCCCCAATTATTGTGGGAACATCATTTACTCCACATTCAATCTTCCTGCATAGTTTCTATCTTCCCATGAGGTTTCAGGGAGGCAAGCTTTTTCCCAAACCATGGTTGGGAATTATTTTCCCCAAATCTAGGAAGTCCCCTAGATTTCAGAACCTGGTAAAATCCCTTCTTTTTTGCAGGTTTTTTTGGAGAGAAAAGGGTATTAAGGAGATGGCGGTAACTTGCTGTGTAGTCTCTGACATCTATATGCTTTGTACTTCTGTCTTTTCATATGCTTATGGATTTTTAAAGTATTTTAAAATCATTTTGCACATGTTGGGGAAGTTAAATATGTTATTTATTTGATATTTTATTATGAGTGTTTGGAGCCTGTGATTGGGGTGCCATATAAATACTGTCAAATACATGAATGGCAATAAACTGAATTCTCATCCCTCCTGTTTTGTAGATCTTTCTGAAAGATTTGTACACAGGCAACTTCTGGAATGCGCTCCCATCTTAATGTACAAAGCTTTTACATGATAATTGTTCACTATTATCATAAAAGTTCTGCAAATGCCCTCTTATAATTGATACTAGAGTTAATCAACTCAGTGATAGTAATAGTTTCTTATATAAGTGTATCTTTAAGGCATTTTAATGGGTGCAGGAGTAGTTCATCTGTTTCTATTACTCTTCTGAAATTTTGCCTGAACATGCTTTATCCTTTACAAAAGGTGCTGTCAGAATACAAACAGTTTCCTTCTCACCAGATGATCAGAATATAACAGCCCTGGAAGAATTTGAACCCTATATTTACAAAGGTATTTAAACTTAAATTCTTGCTTTTATTAGTATCAATGCTACTGATTGCACAGAAAATATAAACATTGTATTGCTTTTATTTCTTGATAGAACTGAAGTACTAAAATGAAAAAAATATGGTTATTTAATAAATTTCAATTGACAAAAATTGGGTTGGTGGTTATAGGTGGTTATATATGTTATAAATGTTTAATCAGTGAAGAAATATGGATTCTTAAAAAATGAATATGTATTTGAACAATAATTTAGTCTCTCAATTGACTTATCATTCTGTCATAAATTACACAGATCCACAGAAAGAGTAAAACATATATTTTTCATGGTGAATACTCCGTTTAATATTAATGTAAGTGGGAAAAATGATATCCTTTCCAATCAGTGGTTGGCACAGATACTATACTAAGTTACGACCAGTGTTAATTGCTTTGTTGAATACACAATGCTAAGCTACAAGTTATGGATTCTAACCCAATACTTGATTTGTGTACAACATAAATATAAAACTTTAAGCTAAACAAACCATGTGACATTTAAGTGTGACACATGAACAAGATAGTGTGCATAGGACTGACATTGGTGGATTAATGATACGTTTATAAAAGGAACTTTCTAGTATTATTAAAATTTGTATGATACCATTTGAAAAAAAGTACTTTTGTAACTACCTAAAGATGTTTTAAGTTTGAAATGTTGATATAGATATGTAGCTGCAGATTTAAACATTCTTAGGAAAAGAAAAATACCATGTATTACATAGAAATGAAGTCTCATTTATTTCAATATACTTTGTCCCTTGCAACCTAAAATTCACGGGGTAAACCAGAAAGTGCAAAGTTCTAAAATCAATTCAATCCAAAAAAATCAATAAGATGGCTTTAAATAAGCCACTTTCTCTTCAGCAAGGAGAAACAGCTTGGCATCAAATTTTCTTAGGAAATAAATTTGGTTCCCTGTGATTTTGTTAGATGATTTCTTTTGCACTATGTTCCCGCTTCCTCCTGTTATGATGGCAAAGTGTTGTTCATCTGTCTATCTGCAACACAAGGATGATACTTTAGGTTTACTTTAGATTATTGCAATTTCTGAAATAAAGTATGAGTAGAACTTTGAGCATCCAAAGGTTGCTGTGTATATAATCAAAGTAAGATAATAAATGCTAATGCAGGAATATGTAAATAGAAGGATTATTGTATTGCAAATGTTGTCACAGTTCTGATCACAAGGGGAACATTTGCTGAGTTTTCAAAAATATACTTATTCTCCCCCCTTCCCCCAGATAAGAGGGAAAAGAAAGAGTAATTTCAGAATGTTCTTTCTTATTTATATTATTTGCTTTAAAAACTGTTCATCCATGGACAGAAATACAAAAACAATTTCTTTCTTCCATACTTCAGTTAACCATTTTCCAAATATATCATCTACTATTTTATACCTGCTATTCATTAAAAATCTGGTCTCTTTATCCAGTAATTTCAAAATTGAATCCAGTGGCTAACTTTGCTTAATTCTCTTCCCTTAAGCTTTTCCTGCAGTGTTTTCTACCTCATTCATACAACATCAAATTATTGGAGATTACAGCCACCTATTCACCATCCAGGGATCTAACCCTCAGTTACAGCCGTATATGCTGCTTGCACATATAGATGTAGTCCCAGCATACCCTGATGGATGGGATGTCAGTGATCCCTTTTCTGCTGAGGAACACGATGGATTTATATATGGAAGAGGAACACTAGATAATAAAAACTCAGCTATGGTATATAAATTTATCTCATTTTGGTGGGATGCAGAACTAATATGAGTTGCAGGAGAATATGAAATTTTATGTACCATATTTATGATAAAGCATGGCTTCAATTACACAGTGTGGGAAGAGGCAGTTATTTTTCTTTTTGTATGCTATAGTTTTCAAAAACACCTTACTGGTTTTAGAACTGCTTTTGGCTGAGCTTCAAACAGACTTCTTAGATATAGGTTCTGCTTCAACATCAGTTACAATTGCTCCTTCTGGAAAACTTAAACTGAAAAGGTGGAAATTACAGTGGCTTTTCCTGCTTTCACTGAACAAATGACTATTTTTCCAGAATAAATTAAATTGATGTTTGAAAGGGCAATACAGATCACACATACCATCTTGTAGTGAAAAGGTGGTTGGTAAAACACAAGATAAGATGGAAAAGTAGTGAGAGTCAAAGGATGTGGCCTCTGCCTCTTTTGTTTGTTTGGGGTTTTATGACTGAATTAAGCTATTTAAAGGTTAAAGGTAGTGAATTCTTTCAATTCATCATGAAAAATAATGGCAAATTGAGCCTGTCTTGGAATAGAATGATTTTAGTGAACTTGGAGGCATGCGAAAATGGACCTGGGGGCATATATATGTATACTAAGAGCTTATGCACCTGAGACAAATTCCTTGTGTGTTCAATCACACTTGTCCAATAAAGAATTCTATATTTGGGTTGCAAATTTCCTATCTCTGTTCTAATCAATATTGGTCAGTTCTCTAGTTACAACCATCTGGCTACTTAGTGACTAAAACAGCCTTTCTGACAATTATGGAAACCAAATAACTCATGGTTGACATGGATATAGTGAAGTGTGGAGCTCCAATGATCAGGAACAACAACACTAACTCAGATTGGAAAGCTGGAAGGGAAAAGCAATAGAACCCTTCTTCTGTCCCAATAGCCTTTAGATAGGCTTGTTCAAAGCTGGAAACAAGCAAGATGAGTTATCTGATTAATAGCATATTAGTCCATTAGTTCATTATAACAGCCAGGGCTTTTTTTCTCATAGAACGTTCAGAATGGAGTTCTGGCACCTTTTTTTGGATGGAACCTTGTAGGGCAGGCAAGGCGGGTTGTATGACATGTGTGAGTTCCTTTTTCTTTTACAAAAAAAGCACTGATAACAGCACATCTAACATGTCTGCGGGTGTACAGAAAATTTCTGTTGAGGATGGAAGAGATATCTCTTCTGAGAAACATTGTATTCATAAGCTTCAAAATGCAATATTTGCCACCCAATTGACATGTCTTTAATATGACAGAAGGGAAAAATGATTAAATACACGATGAAACTTAGTAGATGTAATTTAAACCAAATATAGTTTTTGTCTTGGCTCAGTTCACTTTTGGAGTATTGTTCCTGGTACGCTGCCAAAGGCAATTATAGTTGTTGGCTTGAAACAGATTGTGCTGTCGTGCTCTGATGTTAACAAAGCATCATTTATTGCATGATTGAGTCAGTTGTCCCAGGGGATTATTAGAAATGGTGGGTAGCAAGCATACAACATGTTAAAATATAAAAAAAGAAAAGAAATCCACACACAGTCTTTGGGACAGCAATTTATCTTTTTCAACAAAAAGGAAGCAAGATTACACATAGATAGGCTCAACCAGTCTTTAAGCAACATTTTCCTCCTTAACTCCAGTACTATCCCTGGCCAGCCTCAAAGAGTGGAAACTCAGTTAGGCTTCGCCATCTGTTATTGTGGAAGAAAGACAAGCTAATTGGGGACAGGCAATAGAGCAGGGGTGTCCAACTGCCAGCTCACGGGCCGGACATGACATGCAGAAGCTGCACCCACCCCATTGCCAGCAATGGCAAAACAGTCCTGATACATTGCGTGACGTCACGTGACATCACAAGTTTGACATGTCTGCAATAGAGGTTCCTATTGGATAGTGATCAACCGTAGGGACACAGCAAGTTTCTTATAATTTTTATTTATATTTATTTATTTACATCTATTGGCTGCCCAACTGCAGAGAACTCACTGGATTATGCTCAGTCAAAGAGGGTGGTTAGTACTATATAACATCATAATGGTCAAAACCCTTTAGTGAATATAGTTAAGGTCTTTATATGAGCTCTGCTTTTTGGTAGTCTAATTCTTGCTAATCACCATATATGGTACAACTCACTATGTAACCACATTTCTTTCTAATCCTCAGGGCATTCTGCACGCTCTAGAGTTTTTACTAAGACGAAATTACAAACCACAAAGATCTTTCTATATAGGCCTTGGTCATGATGAAGAGGTATTATTTGTTTATGTGTTTGTTTTTAACTTCACAACTTGTGCCATGTTTTCATTATTTATTTTGGAGTTACAAGCCATCCCCAAAAGCTGAATGGTAGTTTCCAAATAAATTGCCTTTTAAAAATTTGGTTAATCTGAATAACTTTAATGTATACTGTCCTAATAAAGTGGAAGGTTATTGCCCATTGATCAGATTTTGGCAATATAGAGTAGTTTGTTTTACTGAAGGATTCAAAAGTAATAATAATAAGTTGGAAGGGACCTTGGAGGTCATCTGGTCCAACCCCCTGCTAAGGCAGGAAACCCTATACCATTTCAGACAAATGGCTGTCCAGTCTCTTCTTAAAAACTTCCAGTGTTGGAGCATTCACCACTTCTGGAGGCAGGTTGTTCCACTGGTTAATTGTTCTAACTGTCAGGAAGTTTCTCCTTAGTTCTAGGTTGCTTCTCTCCTTGACTAGTTTCCATCCGTTGCTTCTTGTCCTGCTTTCAGGTGCTTTGGAGAATAGCTTGGCTCCCTCTTCTTTGTGGCAGCCCCTGAGATATTGGAACACTGCTATCATGTCACCCCTCACCCTTCTCTTCATTAAACTACACGTACCCAATTCCAGCAACCGTTCCCTATATGTTTTAGCCTCCAGTCCCCCAATCATCTTTGTTGCTCTTCTCTATACATATTGGATATTTTTAAATATTGCATTTGATAGTCTAAAGTAAATCTACTTTTTTTTAAAAAAAATAATGCTTTTTTAAAGGCACAAGGCTAGAAACAGGAGAATGAATTCTAGTCCCTCCTTAGGCATGAAAGCTGACTGAGTGACTTTGGGCCACTCATTCTCTCAGTCCAATTCACCTTACAGGGTTGTTGTGAGGAAAATAGGAGTAGGAAGATGGATTAGATATATACATTGCCTTGAATCATTTATAAAAATAATAAAGACTGGATTAAAAAAATCTCCCAATGAGGATTTAGATAGGTGAAAAGGTAGCTTAGATATACAGTAGCTTTTTAAATGAGATTCTGAATAATCACTTTAGATTCAAACTTCAGTGGTTTGAGGCATAATTAGTAAATCACTTACAGCCTTTGCTGAATAATAATAATTGCATTCTTTTGAAAGACTAGCCAATGGCTTGACTTAGGAAAATGTTATTCTAATTCCCTTTCAGGTTGGTGGTAAAAAAGGAGCAATGAAAATTGTGGCTGAGCTGGAATCTAGAGGGGTACAACTTTCTTTTGTGCTTGATGAAGGAAGCTTTATTTTTGATGGAGTCATCCCTAAAATAGAGAAACCAGTAGCTGTGTAAGTAAAGACATACAAATGTTTGCTACAGTAAATGCAGTTCTTTGCCTATTTCACAGAATCATGTTTAAACAACTGGATATTGGAAGCCAGGCCTTACAATTCACAAATAACTGAAACTGCAATTTATCAATTTACTTTGTCTATATTTTGTCCACCTTTGTTCTGGAATGATGAAATTATGGACATTGTACTGTATCATATTTTTCAAGGTTGTGCATATAGTAACTGATTAACTTCAGCTATATGAATGCTTGGTCACAGTGGCCCCTAGCAATAGAGTAATATACATAGACCTACATCTCCAGATGTTGGCTTCTGCTGCTTTTCTTACAAGACTAGAGTAACTAGAGCAACATGTATTCTGTAATATGAGGTGGGTGAGGATTTGCACTGGAGTGTCAGAGGGCATTAGTAGAAATTCCTGATGCCTTGCACAGCAGGCAGGTAATCTGACTGCAGAGTAAATTAGATGATGCATATGTGATGGTTTAAGCAAAGCAAAAAAAGGTGTACATAAAATTGTCCAAAAAGCAGCAAAAGTCGGACCTAACTTCTTGTTTATTCAGTTTGAAGATGACAAACAGTCCAACTATATTGCATCTGGAATTTCATTAATGTTTTTTCCCTTACTTATCAGAATAGGCATCACAGAAAAGGGTGCACTTACTGTAAATCTCAGTGTAACATCTCAAGTTGGCCATTCTTCTGCACCCCCTAAGAGGACCAGCATTGGTATTCTTTCTGAAGCATTATACAAGTGAGTGTCTGTCTTGGAAACATATTATCATTCTATGCATATCTAATGGGGAAAAATTATCTGGTCTGAATGCATCAGTTTCCAGTAAAGCATATATTCCTCCAAGTTCCCTTCCAACTCTGTTATACTGTTAAGGTGCTACGTTAAATATCTGCAATAATTACAGGATCAGAATAAGTCACGAATGGCTGGAATAGAATTCTACAATCTGATATATTTGTCTAAAAACTATCTAGCCCACGGGTGTCAAACTCGCCATGTCATGTTACGTGTCACAACGTATTGCAACTTTGTTTGCATTGCTGGAGCTGGGGTGGGTGCGGCCTCTGCATGATGCAAGCAGCCCATGGGCCAGCTGTTTGACACCCCTGATCTTGCCTATAATGATTATAGTCCAAGACATCTGCAAGGAGAAAGTCATGGTTGTAGAGTTCTGAAATATATGGTATCAATCCATTCAGGTTTTTGTGATGCTTTGCAACTGTGCCATCAAGAGGTTACTGGAAAAGAAATCTTAATTTTATTTTGTCTCCTTATTTTTACTTCCATAGTACTTCTCATTTTCCTGCCTATCGTTCCCCTGCCACTCCCCTAATCATTTCAAAATAGGGAATACAACAAAAGTTTGAACAAGAATAAGAGGCAAATTCTGTTTCTGAAGAATCTTCTAGCCTTCATTGGCAGCTAAGGCTGTTTCTTATTATACTCTGCTGCAATTGAGCAAATAATTATACTTAACAATTAACTATACTAATTGCATATTTTTTCTACTCCACATTCTCTTTCAATGTTGTTTCTTCAATTAATCCCATTGTTATTCAATATTGGAATCAAAAGCTAGGCATGATCTAATTAACACTACATGATTTATATTTATTTATATTTATTTTATTATCATATTTATATAGTTGCTCATCTCAGAGAAAGTAACTCTGGGCAATTTACAACAATCAAATAAAAACCACAGATCCATAAAAATAATAATTATAAAATATTTCAGAAAAAATTACTTAAAAAGAAAATAGTATAAATATTATAAAAAGTTTAAAATATACCAACCACACAGAGAGTAAAAATTGTTCTATCTTAATCCATTTTATATTGGGAATAGAGCATGAGATTTGATCCATACGTTCTGCTAGTCTCACTACCAGGAGTCCCTTCTTTTGTAGAGGGCTACATTCAAATTATAAAAGACCTCTTTGCAACATAATTAGATTGAAAGAAGATATTTTCAGAAAAATAAATTATATATTCCACATTCTAAGGGATATTTTTGGAAACAGATAGTTTGATTTTCTGTTTTAAGGAGGAAACTAACATATCTAACAAATTTACATCTTAGTGCAATATATCATCCTAGGCACAAAATAATTCAACTGAATGTACTTGATTTTGCTTTTTGCATTTGGTTCCTATAGGTTGGAAACGCAGCCTATGCCCAATTTGTTTGGTCATGGACCTGAAATCATGATGTTTGAACAACTGGTACCAGTAGTGAGTATTGAACAGTACATGCTTTCTTCATTTATCTTTCATAAAACACACTGATCATTTTAAGGCATTTTTTCCTCTTAGGACAGGCATGTCAAACTGCCAGCCCACAGGCCGGATGTGTCACGCCAAAACCACATCCACCCCATTACCGGCAATAGGGAAAAAGTCACAATACGTTGTGCGACGTCACGTGAAGTTGCAAGTTTAACATGCCTTCCTTAGGAGAAATCCCATGAATTGCTGTACTGAGCATTAGAAAAACTTATTTGATTATCAAATGACTCTGGGTGGCATCGTCAAATGGCTCTGGGTGACATTATCATACAATACATAAAATAAAATTTCCAAAACAACGCCAATCACTAGAAGAAAGACAGCTATTAAAAGATAATATAAGGTGCAGGACTTGTCACCAACTTACCCCGAAGCCTGGGGAAACATCCAGGTTTTCAGAGCTCTATTTATCATAGCCAGAGTGGCAGACAGATGTATCTTAGAGGGGGATAATCATCCTAGATCTCATCAGGTGGCATTGATTAATGGATGGGACATGCAGTATGTCAATGCTATCTGAACATATAGGATGAGCAGAAATTGTGGACCACTGGCTGCTCAGATAGTCAGATCTGTGCCATAAAGGATTTTACAACCTGACTTCTGGTTTGCCATGCAGCCGCTATGGACAGTTGGGAGACTTGCTCTCCCCTGTCCAGTTTCGCATCTCTGGGGGGGCCTGAAAAGGGCTGAAATTCGCTCCAAAGAGGTGACCAGCAAGGAGGAGCACTCGCTGGATCGTGGGAGAGCCGCAACTCTCTCAGACCTGGCGATCCCTCCAAACTGGCGGACAAAAGGACCGGCCATTATGGCTCGTCCCTAGGCTGTGAACAGCCGAAGTCACATTTTCCACCAGGCAACTCTTAAAACAGCGCGGAAGAGACTGGGTGAGGTCTACCTCTTTTACACCCTAATTATTTTCTGTGCCTCCTTAAGCTGCTAAGCGTTCTCCTCCCTGCGGTGAGGGAAGGGGGACTTTAGCCCTCCCTCCAGAAAGAGCAGTGACTAAATACCCAGGGGCGTTTTAAACATTGAAAAAGTAACTGAATCCCAATTGGAATTTTATTTCTCAAAGCTTGTGGACTGAAAGATTTTTTATTTTTTATTTTTCATTATCTGCTTCTGTTGGAAATCTGGGATCTTTTTTATAAAAAAGAAGAAACTAAAAAGATTAAAATAACTTTGGGACTCAAAGGGAAACTTTAAAAGGGGCCTGGCTGACTGCCAGAGAAATAAATAACCTTAAGAATTTTGAAACAACAGCTGTGAAAGGCTCTGTGTTCCCTACCTAGGAAAAAAAAACTTTTTTCTCTCTTTCGGATTTTCTAAATGTAAAGCCTTTAATCTAAAATACCAATATGGAAGAAGACCAGGAACAAAATTTCCTTATGGATGAAGATCAACAAATTCTGTCTATGTTGAAAGCACTAATTCAAACTCTTACCACAACCAATGAAATACTAAGAGGCTATGCGAAGGAACAAGAAGATAGCCCAGATATGAAAGCCCAAACTTTGACCACAACTAAAGAACCGTCTATACAAAATACAATAGAAAAAATGAAACATTTAAATATTATGACAGAAGAATCTACTATTCAACAAATATTGACATTTGAAAATCCAGAAAAGACATCGACAACTTGGAAAAAGGAAAAGTTTTCCTATACAACTCAGAAGGAACTAGAGGATCTAGAAAAAGAACAGCTGGATGAGAAGATAAACAATTCAGAACAACCACATCGATATGGAAGAATAAAGTGACGACCCATTAGATCTACAAGTCCTCTCAAAAAAATGGCGACCGGATGGTTTTGCCAATATCAATTAATATATATGATATTACAAGGAGATTGGTTCGATGACCGAAAAACAAGGACATGGAAGATGATTTGGCAAAGAAAAAAAGCCAGAATAAGGCTCAAGAAGATTGGAGTTTCGACCATCTTATTGAAATCTAAAACAGAATGTACTTAAATAGGTAAGATGTACATGTTGAACACAAGACATTGTTATGAACTGAGATAAAAAATTTTGGTCATTAAAATTTAGCAGTATAAATACTAATAGCTAATTTGAATATTGATTTGTTCATAAAAGTCATGTAAAGCTGAATAATGTAGATAAGCTAAAAACGTATTGTTGAAAGTAATAAATAGGTCTATATGGAACGTTAAAAACAAAAATTATTAGTTTAAGCAAGAGATAGCAGATACAAAGAGGAAAAGAGGTAGTATTAAATACTGAAATAAAAATTTTTGATTACTAAAAAAAACCCTGAAAACTAGCAAAAAGGAAGGATATCATATTGTATCCTTAATTTGTTGACATAGAGGGTGAGAAGTTAAGTAGACGGTATGTGTATTTTGAACATTAGATTTTGTGAGGAATGGTGATAGATGAATTTGGAGTATATTAAAAATCTTGGGAATGATAAATATCAAACGTTAAATCTAAATGTTAGTGGAAATTAAAACTGAAAAATCTATTAGGGCATTGATTGTCTAAAAGATTGTATGTTAAAACAACTAGAATATGTGTAAACTAAAAACTGGATATGTAAGAAAGTTATTTTCTATGTGATTGATAGGATAAAACTTGTCTTTAAATTTACAAGTAGACAATATATATATAAAGGGAAAAAGAGAGGAAATGTTTATGGTAGCAATCTGAAATCTGTACTAATGATATCTGTATGTAATTGAATTACTACTATTCAGCCACCATGTTGTTTTTCAAATATGTGAATGTAATATTAGAAAATCAATAAAATTTGTAAAAAAAAAAGGATTTTACAACCTACAACCTTGCATTTGATAATGATTCAAAGTTACAATGACATTAGAAAAAGTGACCCTTTTTTTAATTATAACTATTACTCCATCCCTGCAATCACATGATCACAATTTGGGCACTTGGAAACTGGCTGGCGTATATGATGGTCACAGCATCTTGCAATCATGTGGCTATGATTTGAGACCTTCCCAGCTGGCTTCCAATAAGCACAGTCAATTGAGGAAGGCAGATTCGCTTAACAACTGCATGAGTCCCTTAATGAGCACAATGACTTGCTTAACAACCATGATAAAAATGGTTAAAATCAGATCTAGTCAGATTCACTTAATGACCACATCGCTTAATGACTAAAATTCCAGTCCTAATTGTGATTGTAAATCAAGGACCACCCATATAGGTAATAACCAGGATCTTGACTTGCATCTAGTAGCCTAATTTGTTACCTATTTACTTCTTTTGTTCCATAGATTCATTTTCTATTTTTCTTATTTTATGTAAAAGAAATTTGTATTTTGGCTTTTTTCTCAAACAAAACATGTACTCAAGTCAGATTTTAATTAGTAGAATACTATAAAAATAATTCCATAAGCCCACTGCCTCCTTTAGCAAGAACTGGATTGTGCTTTGTATATATAGTATATATAGGTTCGCATCCCACCAGGCTCAAGGTTGACTCAGCCTTCCATCCTTCCGAGGTAGGTAAAATGAGGACCCAGATTGTTGGGGGCAATAAGCTGACTTTGTAATAATGCTGCTGGGGGGGGGGGCGAAAGCCCTAATAAGCAGGCATATACATAGAATGAAGGCTATTGTTAAACACATTGATTTGTGCTTTAAATTGTAAGCCGCCCTGAGTCTTCGGAGAAGGGTGGGATATAAATGGGATTAAAAACAAAAAATAAAAAAAATAATTATACTTACTTGTACAATCATTGCTCTTTTGAATGGTTGATAAATATGTAGAAGAAAGTCTACATATTTGCTAATGTGTATATTACTCTCTTCCCATTCCCAATTCCCTGCTATTCAGTTTAGCTTCCCCCTCAATATCATCATGGCAAATCTGTGGCTCTTTAGACCTCTTGTTGGCTGGTAAGAAAGAAAATGCTTTATCACTTTCCTTTTGTTGAAACTTGCATGCATAGATTAATTAGGAAATGGTGGTAGTAGGTACTTTCCTCTGTACTATTCTTTCTTACTGCCTTTCTCCTCCTTTCTTAAAACTGTTCTATTTTGAGAAGCTGCCAGACAACAACAAAAAAAAAAACCCTGAAAACTTTCTTACTTCAACTGCATTGATCTTTTATCAAATTCTGAAAAGGTAATTATGGGAGTATTAATAGAACATTATCACATCTATTTGTGGGAGGGACAGTATCTGCTATTTAGTGACTTCACAAACTGCAAGAGAAAATTATGCCCTGAGCAGTTATCAATCTAAAATTTATTATGTAAAAGAGAGCAGAGGAAGTAAAAATAAGCTGAGTCTGGGTAAATAAATGAAAAATATACCAGAAGCTACAAGCAATATACTTAACTGGATTATATAAAATTCAACTGATTCTTCTTTCTTCTCCTTTTTGTATCAATTACTGTACTTCAATTAATATAAAATATTGCTGCTATTTTGCAGAGTACAGAAAGTTGATTTAATGTGGATACCAAAGAACCTTTTGCCTTTAAATCTTTATGCAGGTTTCTTGAGCAAACTCCTGGCACTAATGCTTTAGTTCGGACCACCACTGCAATCACCATGTTTCAGGCAGGAATAAAGGTATTACTGGAAGACAGTAGGTTGGGAAAAGTTGCAAGAAAACTGAATGGGACAATTGGTGGCTCCTGCCCCACTTTTGTAACCTACAGAGACCCAACATTTGCATTGTAAGCTGCCCAGAGTTGCTCTCAAAGCAAGATGGGTACCATATGAATTTAATAAATTTGATAGGAAAATTAATCTAGATAAGACTTCCCACCATTTTTGTCAGAAAATAAAACAAAACAGGTATATATTCCAATGGAAATGTTTAACGTACTTAAACAGAACCAAAATGGAACAAGCAAAAAAATCCTCCATTTCCATCCACTTTTCTGATATTGCATTATTGTCCTTCCTGCAAAAATAATCTATTATGCTAGTAAAACTCTCATCATGACCTTTAACTGAGTGAAAGAATGCATAAGAGGGCAACTATTTTTGAACTAAAGTACCTCAAACTGGCTAATTTACAGAATGCATCCAAAATGGAACACCTGCTGCCGGCATCAAACGCCCTTCGCCCAGTGCGCTCCCACAGGGAGGGTCTGCTCAGGGTTCCGCCGGTGAGAGATTGCCGGCGGGTGACACCCAGGGATAGGGCCTTCTCAGTGGGAGCGCCTGCCCTCTGGAACCAGCTGCCGGTGGAGTTGAGGACTGCTCCCGACCTCCGATCATTCCGCCGGGGCCTGAAGACCTGGCTCTTTGAGCTCTTGGGCCCAGGCTGAGGAGAAAATTTTAATTTGGGGTTTTTAATGTACAGGGTGAATTTAATACTTTTTAACTGGTTTTAACTTTTGTATGTTTTGATTTTTAATTCCCTGTAAACCGCCCTGAGTCCTCAGGGAAAGGGCGGTATACAAATGCAACTAAATAAATAAATAAATAAATAAAATCCAGGAGCCACCATTTCCAAGGGAATGAAATTTGGGGAAATTGTGACTGCTTCTGTGCTACTGGCTGCTGCTGAGCTGCTAGTGCAGTCATGTGATCTTCATTTTCAATGTTCACCAATGTATTCTAACAATCTCCCCCTCCCTCCCCATATCCAGCAGCAACCACTTAGGGCAGGGGTCAGCAACCTGAAACAGTGAAAGAGCCACTCGGAACCGGTTCCCTCACAAAAGGAAAAACTGGGAGCCGCAAAAAATGTGTGCACATGCGCGCATGCGCAGAACAGGGTTTGACTGAAGAGTGGAGCCAAGGCGAGATATGCACCTACCCTGCATATTTGAATTGATTGGTTGAACTTTTTTAGTCCCACTTTTTTTTTTTGGACTGCACATGGCAGAGGACTGGGAGCCGCAAGAGACGGCTGAAAGAGCCGCATGCGGCTCCGGAGCCGCGGGTTGCAGACCTGTGACCTAGGGGAACAAGAGAGGGAGGAAGGATTAAAGAAGGAGGGAGGAACAAGGAGGAAGGAAATCCAGTGTACCTTTACCGGCCCATATTCACCTGTATCCCCAAACACTCTTTATTAACCCACACTACCCCACTGCACATTTTTCCCAACCCAAACAACATCTCTTAGGCCAGGGTCTTCAAACTTGGCTCTTTTGTGACTTGTGGACTTCAACTCCCAGAATTCCTCAGCCAGTGTGTTCCCATGCACCCTACCTAATCCACACACAACACTTTTCCCTGACCCATGTGGCATCTCTTGCACATACCCATGCACTGTTCTCAATCATCCTGCCCCTGTATATCAGGGAATGTTTGTGCCACATCACTTCTCTTAGTGTTTTTGTGTTTGCACCTGTGTGTGTGAGTGTGTGTGTGTGTGTGTGTGTGTGTGTGTGTGTACACAAGTCATACATGCATGCAATATTTTGGATTTAAGGGAAAAATGAGTTCTGAAACAGGTGGGGTGCTTTTTATCGGGCATCTCTAAGCTGAACACATCTTTCCTTTTAATATATATGATTTTATTTTAAAACAAAAATAAAAAATCTAATAGATACTAATATAAAGTAAGAGAAAGAAGAGAAAGAAAAAAATCAAAGAGAAACTAAAAATGCAAGACTGTAAAACAAAAGTAAAGAAAAATAGGAAAGAAAATATATATAAAGAAGTTGCTTCTAATTTTCTTTACATTAAGTACAATTACGTCTTATCACATATATTTTTATTATATACTTTTTCTAATAATCAAAACCACAAATCATAAGATCTATTTTGTTTCACACAAAAAGTCTATAAAGGGTTTGCAATCAGCAACAAATTTCGATGATTGTCCTCTCTTTTATTATGGAAGTCAGCTTAGCCGTCTCTACAAGTTCCATCATCTTTACATATTCCTCCATTGTGAGTGATATTGAATCTTTTACTTTTATACGTACAATAATCCTGCTGGGGTTATCATGTAGAAAAACAGATCTATGACTTTTTTCATCAGCTCCAAAAGAAAAACCTTTGATTTCAGTTGTATATTAATCTTTAAAATTCTCTGAACCAGTGTGTATATTTGAATCCAGAATTTTCTAGCTATTTTTACACATCCACCAAACATGATAAAATGTCCCTTATTGTTGTTAACATTTCCAACATAAATTTGGAGTGCCTTAATACATTGTTAACGTATTCATCTTTTGTTTATTAATCTTAAAACCTGCTAATGCACCAAATACTTTTAATTTGCCCATTGATATTGCAGTTTTCTTAAAGGATCTTGTAAAAGCAACAGTAAGTCACTCGTAAAGCCCTTAACCTATAATTTTCTTTTAAAAACTCCTCCACAACCTTCTCATCTTGTCTTATATCTCTAATCAATATTTCAAAAACCACAATAAACAAAAAAGGGGGCTGTGGACATCCCTGTCTTGTTCCTTTTCATATCTCGTAAGGTGAACACATCCTTCCCAGACAACCCTACAGGTAATCCCAGAAAACAAAATGAAGCATCCACATCCCACATGCTCCAAAACACCTTTTGTCCTTCTAAACCAAAGTACTGTCCTGTCCTAATAAACACACACATACACATAAGGTACACGTTTACAAAGAGCTCTTGTCATATTTACCCTTAATAGTTTAGATATACAATAAACTTCAGTCTATGCTCGAGAAATGTAAGCTTGTTGAACAGTGGAAGTGGTTTCTTAGTCTGATGTCTGTGACACTGTGTGTTTTTGTGTTTGTATACACACATGTAGAAAATAGAATATCAAAGATGTAGTGTTTTATCACTTAGTAATGTGGCTGTTGTGGTAGTTAAACGGCGACATCAGCTGGTAGAACTGGGAGTTACAAGTTACCCAAATTATAGATCCATAGCTCTAAATGCTGTTCTGTCCCAATCAAATGTTAAATAAAGATGTGTCTATCTGTAATTTTAATTACAAAACAACTTAATCCATAATACAGTTGCTTTATTTGCAGATAGTTCATTTATGATAAAAGAATTCAAAAGAGAAAAAAATTAGGGTGAGAGGGATGAGCTTTTGGAGAGGAAAATATGGTTCAACAATCACCATCTTGGATATATCTTTCAAACTGAATCTCCATCCACTCTTTTATTCATGTTTAGGGCTGACCCTTTATTTAAGAACATGGGTCTGCTGATCACATAGACATACATGCCCAACGTAAATTTGTATTGATGTAAGACATGAATTGGCAGCATTTTTCTTTCCCTGAAGATGGATCCACATTTCCCTGTGCAGTGACTTAAGGGCGAGCACATGTGGGTCTGTCTACTATTCTTTAGAAGCAAGCTATTCACTGCCATCTGGCATAGCATGTGACTACATCTTTTTCAAGTGCAGATATGTCTGCCAACTTCTTTTGCAAAAGAAGAGGCAGAGCTTTGCTCAGCATTAATAGAGTGACATAGAGGGGAACAGGAACAATGGCATTTAGAAAAGAAGAACAAAAGCAAGCATTTTTGTAAGCTACAGTTGCAAATCTCCTTTAAACTTAAAAAGAGATGCTGCCAACAAACCAGGAACTATGTTATGGCTGCAGATGAAACTGCTTGGTGTTGCTGCTACAGACCTGAACTGTATTGATGCTTGAGGATAATTCTACCCTCGTTTAGATCTCCTTTTTTTTCTTCTCTCCTTTCTAGTCAAATGTTATTCCACCAAAAGCTGATGCCACAGTGAATTTCCGCATCCACTCATCACAAACTGTTGAGGAGGTAGTATGATGAAGTGCAGTGGAATTTTATGCTTTTGCTGTTTTAATCTTAGAATCTGTCATAGTTTAGACTCAGGCTTAGAGAGTCTGACATCTAGTTTTACTTGAGGAAACATTAAACAGATTACCTGATTTAGATATAGTGCTGCATCCTCCCTCTTTAAGCATCTCTGACTGCTGTGATGTAACCTGGGCTGATCCTGTTAATACCTATTTCTTGTAGTTGAGATGATAGCTGGTTCCATGTCACAGCTACTGGCGTTCTTCTGGCTGGGGACATAGGGCATAATTGGCAGTGATCAGCAACTTTATTCTCTTCTCCACCTTAGCACTATGTAGGTTTCCAGTAGCTGCAGGAATTCCCTCACCACCTCATCTTTGTCAGCACGAAGTCCTAATTTATGGGTCCTGAATGATACTGTTACTGGGAAACCTGCTCCCTGCTTGACAAAGTAGAATTCTCTATCCAGAGGTATCAGGGAACCTGGGCATTTCCAGAGGTCCTTTCCCAGCCTCTCTTAATTCCCTGAAAGTAACTTTTATAGAGAACAGTTTTTATGCAATATACTTCCCTTCCCGATGTTAGGGAAGGGACAAACAGCTTTTAATAGCTGAATATTGCAATATGTGCTTTGAAGGCAAAAGCCTCGCACAATGAGATTCCTGAAAGATTCCTGTCCTGTCTACATATTTTTATTGGGAAGGCTGAAACTGGTATGAAGGACTGAGGGAGAGTCTATAACTTGTGCTAATATCATGATGAAAACCATCTTGGCTGTTTTAACTTGTTTGTTCTTTGGGTGTATTCTTAGGTCCTGGAAATATTAGACAAAACAATTGATGATAAGAGAGTGAAGATAGAAGTGATGGATACCTTTGATCCACCCCCCGTTAGCCCCTGGGATGACCAGACCTTCGCTGTACGGGTCTTCCGCCAGACAACCCTGGATGTTTTCCCAGATGTTGCCAGTGTAGCTCCAGGTAGTGGCAAATACATGATCATTAGTGTTTTTCTCTTCTGTTTCCACTCAAACATTGTTTCCATTTTTTTCTATGTTGTCTTTTGTTCCTCTGCTTTATTCCATTTATATATAGACACTTCAAATACTATTAATGACTGGAAACATTTACTTTTTTTTCTTTGATGCCTGGGAGCTATTTTTCATTAATATTACTACCATCAGGAACTGGTGAACTATACACTCTCCATTCATGCATAAGTTGTTTTCAAGATTATGTTGACACATGCATTTATTTTCTTTACTAAGACCATCACTATTATTCAGTTATGTCTTATAGCACTGGATTGTTCCAGGACTAAGCTCATGATAAAAACTTTTGGCACATACGAATAGTACTGATTAAAATTGACACAGCATTATTTATTTCAAAAAATATATAATCATAAAAGGTAAAATACAAAACATAAGCAAACAAACTAAACTAAACTAAACTAAACAACATACTAACTGCTAACTTTTTTGTACTGATTATTTTATTTACAGGCATTTGTGTTGGAAACACTGATAGCAGACACTACAGCAGCCTCACAAAAGCTATTTATCGATTTAACCCAGTAGCCTTTAAAACTGATGATTTGCCAAGGTAAAGTACGATGATCATTCTTAATGAAACACTAGATGAGAAACATGAGCGTGTTTTTTAATAAAAGCAAATGAGACACAGCCATTGAAACCTGAGAATGAAAACAGTAAGTCATAGCCCTGAATTATGTGTGCATAGCATTAGTTAAAAGGTATCAGAGGGAGACTTAGAGCTGGTATCTGTCCTGATGATAAGCAAAATGAAAGCGCAGGATCTTTTCTAGAACTAAATGAATATTGATATCTATCAAATTTACATGGCCGCCCATCTCATAAAAATGACTGGGCAGAGTACAACAGTTAATTAAGACAGTAGATATATAAAAAATAATTATTAAAATATAAAAGTCTTGTATCTAGTGCTTCTAATAAATCAAAAGCACCAGATACAAAAAATGTGAATATTAACCACAATGATGGAGCCATCTTAGAATTTTGCCAGTCCCTCGGGAGCCCTGGGTCTGATGACATAGCCAGGTCTTAAGGGACATCTGGAGCATTAACAGGGATAGAGCTAGCCTCAGTTTGGAGTAAGGGGGGTAATATTCTTTAAGATGGGTCCCATGGCAGAGAAGGCTTGTTTCTTGGGTCCTGTCTATGTAGCAGATGGGTCCCACAGCATGCCTTCTCTGCCAATCTGATGGCATAGGCAGATATAATTGGACAGAGGCAATCCTTCAGATAACCCAGCCTCATTCAATGAAGGACTTCTAAAGTTAGAACTATTACCTTGATTTGAACCTGGAAGCAAACTGGCAACCAATGCAACTCATGGAGCTGAGATTAATACCTGCAGTGCTACATTCTGCACCAGTTGAAGCTTCCAGATACTCAAGGGCAGCCTCATGTAGAGAGCATTATAGTAGTACAATTGGGTGGTGAAGAGTGGAAAGTTTTGCTATGAAAGAAAAGTTCTATGAGCAGAACCTTTATTTATAATTTATTGTTTGAATTGCAAGTAAACTACAAAATTGCTTCCCTTTTAAGAAACTTACTTTTTTCACAAATATACTCATTTTCACAAATACACTTATTACAAAATTGCCCAAGATGGACATTCGATTAGTTCAACCATGCTTCCCCACATTCTGTAAAAGAATGTGAAGTAAATTCAGATGCCTAGATGTGTGTATTCAGAGATACACACACAAGGAAAGAATGTGGCTTTTAATTTTGTCTTGAGAAATATTTATTGACTATATCCTACCTGTCATGGATGTAATAAGTTACAAAGGCTTCCCATATTGTCAGCTAGATGAATCAAAGAAATTAATGGCTTTACAAAGTATTTTCCTATTTATATTTCTGTGTCTGTCATATATTGCACTCAATCATAATGTTTGCTTATTTGTGCGTGATATGATTTCAGCCATTTTAGTTAACTATGGTTTATATATGAACCAAGTTCACAGTGATTTGTTCAATGTCATGATTATAAACACAGCACATCTTAAGTTTGCTATTTTGGACACTTTTTAAAAGAAACTGAGGATATGAGGATTTATATAAGTAAACTCCGTAACTTCTTTAAGCAACTGACAGATACTTTAACTGATTAATTGAGTGTGCTTGCACTTCCACCTGGGTTTTACCGCAGTTCAAAATCATCTTCAGGTACATCCAGTTCTACAGTGTTGGCTTTGCCTTTGCCTTGTTGATTCGATCATACTGTATTTGCCTAAAATGTTGCAACTCTGGAACTTTTGCAGACAGAACATTCTCCCATTAGCAAGAACTCATTCTCATCTCCTGGCTCCATTTATTTATTTTATTTATTTAATTTGATTTATATACTGCCCTTCTCCCGAAGGACTCAGGGCGGTGTACAGGGAAATAAATATTTAAAATACAATGTACAAAAGTTAAAAAAAATAAATATTGTGCCCGTTACAATAAAATTAATTACAATCTATATTAAAAACCCCAAAACCATCAGACCAGGCCGGCTTGTTCAAATAAATAAGTTTTTATTTTTATGTCATTTTCTTCCTTCTCTTATATTGTTCTGCAGATTTTAAGAAAATTGCAGGTCAATTTCAAACTGTTTTTAGGGAACCGGGCAGAAAAAGCAGTGGCAATATGGAGGTGCCCTGAAATTTCTATTAAAGACTTGCTGTTTAAAACCGCTTGGGGAAGAAGAATAACTCCTGATTTTTAATTTCTTAGCTGGGGTCTTAAAACAAAATCCAAAAGAAACTACAGGCTCTTTACTATACAAACATACGTCACTTAGTGTCTTAAACATAAATCGAGATGCTGAAATGGACATTTTCACAATAATGATTGTATCATTATAATTAGGATTAGATCCTAATTAGGATTAAATCCAAACATTAATATTTAGGCTGGGTTTTTGCATAGGATTAGACTATTCAACCATGATTTTAAAGTAACTATTGGGGTATACTCAAAGCTGTTAACAAGGAGTGGGCAACTTTACTGCAACTGGGAGTTACATTTAAAAACAGCTTCCTGGTAGCTTTAGAGATTTTTGCTAATGATTTACTGATTTTAGAATAGATAAGTCCAGGAGCAAAAGGAAGGAAATTGGCAAGGCTTAAGGAACTCATTTCACCTCTCAAATTCTTCCCAATTGTACATATTGGCCATATGGACCACAGGTTGTGCACTATTATCATGAACATAGGGTTGCATATCAATGGAATGGAAGCAATTCCATTAAGAATTACTGTAATATGTGAATTGGTTCCTGAATTAATTTAGCTTTGTCTCTTAGCATGACTGAAATCTGGATCTAAATTTTGGAGTGCTGTTGCACTACACATATATTTATAATATAAAAGTTTTACTTGACAATATGACTAATTTGGCATTAAACATCTGCTTTCTTTTCCCTTTTTGATCAGATTCCATGGGTTGAATGAAAGGATCTCTGTGAAAGTTTATGCAAAGCAAGTGGAATTTTTCTTTCAACTAATTCAAAATTGTGATTTGAACCAACCCACAGAGCCACACGCAAACCTTCATGAGCTATAGAAACAAGAAAATATAAAGGCTTGTGGGAGTTGTGAGAAATCTGAATTATTCAAAGCACCAGTGTTCTATGTTGTTCTCAGTGCCCAGACTTCATTACTGTGTTAAGAGATTGAAAATAATAACACAACCTAGTTGCACTGCAGGTTGTTGTGAAACAAACTATTAAACATAATAATTCAATAAATTATTCTGAACTATACAAAGAAATTATGTTTCAGACTAGCTGTATCTCAAAGGCATTAGAATCCTGAAAACAATGCTGTCTGCCTGAATTATGTCACTTACCGGTATACAATAATATCACAATGACCTCTAAAGGAATTAGATGTGATGACATCTTGATAAATCTGATACAATTCACCTCCCTTCTCCACTTCCAACCAACTTTTCTGTTGTCTTAAATGTATGGAAGGGCAGTTTTGCATAAGAAAAAACTTTTACAAATATAAAAGAACAGCCCTTTTGTACCTGCAGATCTGAGGATCACAAAATAACTGAAGTGTCTGATGCCAAATGTTCAATATAGCATAGAATTATCACTTGAAATGTGAACTATTTCATTGTTCTTTTGAATTTCTAAACTTTACCTCTGCCAGTTGTTTTTCTTATGCTTATTGGTTATTTCATTTTTAGTTTTCTTTTAACTTCTCTTTTGAGACTGTATTGTTTTAACTGCTTAGCACAGATAAGGCAGTTGTGAATACCTTCAAAATTAGCAGAACTACGGCATTTCTACTACACAAGCAAAAAATATTGAGGAATATGGGTGGTTCAGAAATGTGAAATATACATAAATACATAGATTCAAGTCAAATCACAGGTGTTTTATCTCAGGAACAAAAAGTGATTTATCTCAGGGACATATGAAACTAATGGCAGACTTTGGTACAAGTGGTCCTTAACTTACAACCACTATTAGGATCAGAATTTCTGCCTGTGTGAGCACGTGGGAACTGCTGTAAGTCACTTTTTTCAGTGCTGTTGTAACTGTGAAAAGTCCCTGAATGAAAGATTGTAAGTCAAGGACTAACTGTATTGATATATTTTTAGAAGGAACTAATTTATTGGATTTCTTTATTCCCTGAATTAATCTATATGAGGTATGGAGAATCTTTTTAACGTCAAAGCCTGTAGTTCTTGGAAACAAATCTTGTGTAGACCATTTTATTAGGGGTGAGGCCAGTTTTCATAGCTGGTAAGAAAAGTGTCCATGTGCTGAGCTGATAGCTGAGTCCAGGTGTCGTTCCAGGATTTTTTTCACTGACACCCTTTCCGATGGAAAATACCCTGCTAAACCTAAATAGTAGGGAGACAGATGGGATGAGGACAATTTTTGGCAAAATAGCAACCTAGAGTAGCCAGGAAACATCTGCATACCCTTTGAAATAGCAGTTTCTGGAGGAAATTTTTCATTCATGCAATACACTCTGTGTGTGTGTGTGTGTGTGTGTGTGTGTGTGTGTGTAGAAGGCATGAAGGCAGGAGGATTGTAGGTTTCTCTTACTCTAATGCGGTGTAAGGCTCAGGAATTCTGGGAGTTAAAATCTGCTCTAATGGTTGATAGCTCTGACTATAATGAAGGCACTTTACGTTTATCTTTCTGACGCTCTATTCTCACTTAATTATTCTAAAGCAGACCACTTTTTTGGTCTTGTTAAATTTTTATATTCTTCAGTTATTACTGTATGCTCAATGGACAAATATTATACCAAAGCTTACTGCAACTTTCATACAGTTTGAATCCTTGGTGCCGCTTCTGTATGACTGCTACAACTTATTTGACTCCAATTAAGTGCAAGATGTTGTAATTCCGTGGCACATAACTTTTTCCAATCTGATGACTGTACTTTTGATTTCAAGCCAAGGACTACACTGCAGAAAATGTAACCAGGCAGTTTTGGGGTTTCTTTTAATGATTTTTTCACATTATTTTTCTGCACTGAAACTGGTTGCTAAACACTGATTCTGTAATTGACTTCCATTAATGCTACTTTTTAGAAAGTAAATGGTACGATAGGTATTTTAAATAATATACTGAGCAAAGAAAGTTGAAATTTTCATTTATGATTTGTTTGTTGGGAACATTCATATGTAACTTTAAAGGCATGGTTATATACTCTTCCCTAATATTTATAACAAAAATGGGATTTAGCCAAATTTGTAGCACATGACAACAGGGTTAGCAAGGGATGATACTGTGATTCTTACAGACTTTGTAGTGATTATTAATGTAATTTCACTATTATTTTACCTGTATGCGCTAATAGCTAAGGTTTGAAATTTTTCTTCTTGGCAATAAAAAAAAGTAATTGTCTGTGAAGTGCTGTTTTAATATATCATATGAATCACTGTGGAGTAGTTTTCTGTTCCAGTGAGTTCTCTACCCTATTTCCTCAAACTAATAATTACACAGAAATAAACCTCCACTAGTTTCCTGTTCTCTATATCCTAAAATTCTTCTTTTTCATAAAAACTCTATGATGATTTGTGTGTTATATGCTCTATTCTACACCCAGACTTTGATGGTTCACCCAGGCTTGTAATGTCATTAATTATGATGTAAAACACTTCGTTTTGCTTCGTTAAGCACTTTAATGAACATTTATGACATAAGCACAGTAATGCTTAAAATTTTGATTTTTTTTTTCTCCAGATCATCAGAAAAAGGCAAAATATTCTTGCTCTTTTCAACAAAAAGTAATGAATCTATTGCCTAAAAGCAGCCTCTGGCTTTGTTGACTTCCATTTAACCAATATTTTCTTGGCAGATCTTCTTGATTAGACTATGCCCTTGGATGATGAGAAGTGTGTTTTGAAATAAAACAGGATTTAGACACCCGTTATGAGGCAAGTTCATAAGAAAACAACAGTTTCAGTGACTGGAAGTAGATCATTTATACACAATATTCTTGGAAACATGGAAATCTTCTCTTTTCCAAGATAATTAGTGATTACAAAATCACTTCGTAGAGGAAAGAGACAGTGCAACATTTTGTTTTGAATGAGTCAGCCCAGAGACAAGAGTGTGATTTTACTGCATGCCTCCAGTATAATATTAGCAGATTCGATGGTTTGATTAGGGCTATGGCCCTAAAACTAAAAAGACAGCTGGAATAGAAACAAGGCTGACTTTATACCGACTGCTTCAGTTACATTCAGTGCTGGGATTCAAATAATTTAACAACCAGTTCTCTGCAGAATCTCCTTTCCCGGCACGGAGCATTCCGCTGCTTCCCCCCAACCCCCCCCCCGATGGAGCGCTACACTGCTACCGCTGCTTTCCCCCCCCCCCAAGACGGAGAGCTCTGCCACCACTGCTTCCTTCAACACTCCCCCAATGGAGCGCTCCACCGCTGCCACTGCTTCCCCCCCAGGATGGAGAGCTCTGCCACCCAACACCCCCCCCGGGATGGAGAGCTCTACCGCCGCCACAGAGTTTGGGAGGCAGCAGCAGGACGTAGCCCAGGTGCGGCCCAGCAGCAGCAGCAGCAAAGCTCATCCTCCCCACTCAAGTGGCTGCCAGTGGCTCGGCCGAAAGCAACCGCAAAACAAGTGGGACGATGTGGGACAGATCTCCCCCCTTACCTGCCCACCTACCCTCTTCCCTTTCCTCCCCTTCCAAGCCCTCTTTGAAGCTCTGCCCACACAGCCACACCAAAGCGGCAGGTGGAGCGCCGGAACTGGAAAGCACCTTTTTCTGCCGCCACAGAGCTTGCACGTCCACCACCGCCCAGATCCCCTCGCTTCCCAAACCGTTTCTTTTCTAACCATTCCAGATCCAATGTGGTCTTCCACCGCCATGTGCAGTCCCACAAAAAAAAGTTTGTGGAACTAAAAAAAAAGTTCAGTCAACTAGAGCCTTGGTGGAGCAGTGGGCTAATGCCTCCTTAAATAACACCAGCTGCCTGCAATTAGTGCAGGTTCGCATCCCACCAGGCTCAAGGTTGACTCAGCCTTCCATCCTTCCGAGGTAGGTAAAATGAGGACCCAAATTGTTGGGGGCAATTAAGCTGACTTTGTAATAATGCCGCTTGGGGTGTGTGTGAAAGCCCTAATAAGCAGGCATATACATAGAATGAAGGCTACTGCTAAGCTTGTAAGCCGCCCTGAGTCTTTGGAGAAGGGCGGGATATACCGTATATACTTGAGTATAAGCCGAATTTTTCAGCCCACTTTTTGGGCTGAAAAACTCCACTTCGGCTTATACTCCAGTGAACAAAAAAACTTACCGAGGACTTGTGCGCGGCCGAGGCTTTGGTGCTTCCGGGATCGCGCGCACCTCTCCCAAGCCACCGCCGTCCGGAGACCTGCCGAAGTTTGGGGAGGTTTGGGGAGGTGCGCGCGCACCTCCCCAAACCTCCCCAAACATCGGCAGGTCTCCGGACCTCCGCGCCCTGCCTGCCTGCTTCTTTCCGCTGCCTGGCTGCCCTACGATGTAACCCGCTTCATGATCGAGTGCGACGCCTGCAAGGACTGGTTTCACGGCAGGTAACACAAAGCGATCGGGCCTTTCCTCCCCCCCCTTTCCCTCCCCCCTCCCGCTCTAGGGCAGAGATCCCCTTCCTGCCGTGAAACCAGTCCTTGCAGGCGTCGCACTCGATCATGAAGCGGGTTACATCGTAGGGCAGCCAGGCAGCGGAAAGAAGCAGGCAGGCAGGGCACGGAGGTCCGGAGACCTGCCGACGTTTGGGGAGGTTTGGGGAGGTGCGCGCGCACCTCCCCAAACCTCCCCAAACTTCGGCAGGTCTCCGGACGGCGGCGGCTTGGGAGAGGTGCGCGCGATCCTGGAAGCACCGAAGCCTCGGCCGCGCGCAAGTCCTCGGTAAGCTCCGGGCGGTCACTTGCTTCGCGTCTCCTGAGGGAAGGGGGGGCGACTGGAGCAGGCGTGTTTCCTCGCCTGCTGGGCGCCGCGATTTGCCCGGGGAACACGCGGGCCCCGAATGGCAGCGTGGAGCGAGGAAGCGGACAGCCAGGGCTTCCCCAAGAGCCGCGGCCACACAGGGTATTCCTGTGTATTCAGGCTTGCAAAATGGCGGATCGAGCCTCTGCTGGCGGCAGAGGCTTGCAGAGCGCGGATCCAGCCTCCGCCGGCGGCGGAGGCTTGCAGAACGGCGGATCCCAGCCTCGGCTTATACTTGAGTCAATAACTTTTTCCAGTTTTTTGGGGTAAAATTAGGGGTCTCGGCTTATACTCGAGTCGGCTTATACTCAAGTATATACGGTAAATGGAATTTGCAATATCTCGAGCAGTGATCAGAGAGATGGTCGGCTTAAGATCAAACGGTTTATTTACTTCAGCCCGGACAGCTGGCAAACAGTAAACGAGCCTTTATATAGGCAATGGTCAAACACATCAACAAATCAGGGATGGGTGCTTTCCCGCCGAGGGGTTTATGTCCAATGGCCAGCTGGCAGCTTTTGACAGTTCCCCGGTGATAGTGCATGCGCAGCTGGGCCGGGGAAATCCGTCAGCTGGCTGGTGCTCCATCTGGGAATCAGTGTGTATCCTCGGCCGGCATTCTGACAGCTCGCGGCTGTCAGTCGGCTGGGGGTTCTGCGCCTGCATGGCTTTTGACAGCTCGCGGCTGCCGCTTTTCTGGGAACTACGCACACGCAGCCTTTTGACAGCTGTCAGTGTCAGCGGCTGTGGTGCGCGTGCGTGTTGGGATCGGCGGCCTTTTGACAGCTGTCAGTGCGGCCGCGTGGAGCGGCCTTTTGACAGCTGTCACTGTCAGTGCGGCCGCGTGGAGTATAGTACACCATTAAAATAAAATAAAATAATAAATAAATAAACTCCAACTTCTCGCAGAAAAAAAAAGATCTTGCAAAGTTGGAATTGATTGATTGAACTTTTTTTTGTCCCACAAACATCTTGTGTTTGTGGGATGGCCCATGGCAGCGGAGGAGTGCATAAGAGCTGGAGAGCTTACCCCACCCACCATCGCCCAGATACCCTCCCTTTCCAAAGCATGTCTATGCTAACCTTGTCCCACAAACAAAAAAAGTTTGCCGAAGTGCATCCTGGGCTGGAATATATGCTGCAATGGAGAGACCGGAAGTGGAAGCTAGTGCAAGGGAAGGAAGAGCGGGCAGAAAAAAGAGGAAAAGGGGCCAAGTGAGAGGAGGTGCCAAAAACAGCAGAGTCTGTGTGCCTGCCTGCCACATGCTGGCCCCGTGTTAGCCATGCTCTCCATGGCTAACGCGGAGAGGTTACAGCGGCAGGGTTTGGGGGATGGTGAATCCCATTCATGGCACGTTCATTGACCAATCGCCATGCCGCCTCTCAGGCACCGAAAAAAGCAGAGTCCATGTGCACACTTGCCCTGTGTCTGCCATGCTCTCCACAGCACGCTGAAGCTGACCTGAGGTGTGGAGAGCATGGCTGATGCGTGTAGTAGGCCCACACACAGATTCTGCCGTTTTGGGCGGCACTTCCTGACCGGCCAGGATGGCCTCACTCAGCCTCTTTTCCTCTTTCTTCTCTCCGCTCCTTCTTCCCTCATGCCCGCTGCCACCACTTCCAGTCTCTCCATTGCAGCCCGGGATCCACTTTGGCAGTGGGAGGGTTTTGGGGATGGTGAATCCCCATTCGTGGCGTGGACACTGACCAATCACCATGCTGCCTCTCAGGACGGCATCAAAGAAAGCAAAGTCCGTGTGCACACCTGCCTCGCGCTCGCCCCGCATCCATGCTCTTCACAGTGCACTGCAGCTGACCCAAAATGACTAGCCAGGTGCCAAAATGCCACTGAAAACAGCGGAGTGTGTGTACGTGCCTGCTACACACTCACCACTCAGCCATGCTCTCCACACTTCAGATCAGCTGCAGCGCACTGTGGAGAGCATGGCTGATGCGGGGCTAGTATGAGGCAGTTGCACACATGAACTTCACTTTTTTCAAGCGCCATGTTAAGAACCAGTTCGCTGAACTCAAGAGAAGCGGGCAACAGTTCTGCCAAACCGGTGCAAACCAGCTGAATCCCACCTCTAGTACACTGTTTATCCATTAGAAAAAACACAGCCTCCTTTGCAACAATATTTAATCTAAGGCAGACAGATCCGGCCCGCGAAGTGGTTTCATGTGGCCCGCGAAGCCATCCTGGAAACAGTGAGGGAACGGCCCCCACTGCCTTGGCCCTGGCCCAGAGACCCTCCTCCTGCCAGAGACCCTCAGATCTGTCCCACTCCTGCCCAGGCCCCCATAGGCACCCTTGATGCGAACAATGTAGAGCTGGCCATGCCCACCCAGTAGGCCATATGCACTTTAGCCACGCCCACCCAGTAGGCCACGCCCACCCTGGCCATACCCACCCGGCCCGCATCAGCAACCACAATGCTGATGCGGCCCTCAATAAAATTGAGTTTGACACCCCTGATCTAAGGGCCTCCCCCTTTTGTAGAAAAAGAGTGGTATTTGGCTAAATGGCTAAAAATGCCATTTAAAAAGATATAAAGTGTGGTCTTCCCTCCCAAGCTTTTCTAGTTGAAAATGACATAATTTTTATAATTATAATCAATTACAATACTGAAAGTAAAAGTGAATCCTACACAAACAGTATTGACAGACTCTCTTCCACTGCTGATTACCTACATACAATTTAGAAAAGTTTTGATTTAAGGAATAAAAATGCAAAAGCACTTTTGCTGCCCTTTGCCATAGGCTTAGTTGACTATACTGTATATTTCATCACCAAGTATGGATTAGTTATTTGGCAGCTGAAATAAGATAACAAAGGCAGTGAGCTAGAACATCTCTGGTAACCTCATCTTTCCGCTCAACCTTCACTTAGAACCAAGGAAGCTACATAATATTACAGGTGGAGCTGTACACTCTATTCTTTAGTGATTACACAAAGACTTATGTGAAGAGGGGCAAAGGAAAAACAACGGAAAGACAAGGATTAGTGACCCAGCAGTGGATTTATGGTTCATATTTTGGCTTTCACCTTGCAAAAAGCCAACTTGATCTGCAGCCAAAGAGAAAACCGACAACAGGTTGGCCACTTGCTGGCATCCAGCAGAGTTGAAACAAAAGTTGGTTCCTATTGTTGATTGATTCCATGAGCATAGTTTAGCAGAGCAAATTCCCACTTTTTATAATCTCAGGCAGTAAAATAGATCTATGTAAGATAGATGGTCTATAATTGTAGTAAGACATGATTTATTTAGCTGTTATATTACTTGAATAAGCACTATTAGTTAAGTTTTTACAATATGCTAAATCACTATGCTTTACAAACCGCAGTGGCTGGGTAAGCATATTGACTTAAAAACTTAAAAACCTGTATTATACGTGGCACAATATGTGAATGCTTCCAATGTAAATCATCTCTTCCTTTTTTTCATCTTTACTGTTTATGAAAGCTTTACATTTTTGGCTTTGCATTAGTCATGTAAAAGGGCTATTTGAGCTTAGCAATTAGAAAATCTGAGAGCCTAATGATTTTCTTCCTGCATTTATTGTGCTATGTGTACAGCAGTATATTAGCAACAAGAACGTTGACTAATCTGCTGGCCATATGCCAGGCACATATCAACTCTGTTGAGGAAGTGTATGACTAAAGCATACAAAGAGCACTGCATCACATCTAAGACAAGGTCAAATTCCACACCTGCATATTCTAAAGCAAGCTGTCATGCCAATTTGTATTTTAAGGGCTGGATTTAATTCTGATCCTGTGACTACAGAGCCTTTGTATCTGTTAGGGCATGCCAAGAAGCAGGATTTTTAACACAAGGTAACTGCTGCTATTCAAATGTAAGGGTGCTATGAAGCTCTGCAAAGCTAATCTCTTTATCCTTCACTCAACATTACCTACCAAAAGTTCCTCTGGTTTGCTCTTCCCCATTCAGGTCCTTTCTATAGCCTGATTGTTATTGTTCAGATTTTAAAGGCACAATATCTCTTGAGTACCAAGTCCTCATGACAAACAATGGGAGTACTAGATGCTGCAGTAACACTTTGCTTATAAATTTCCCAGAGGTATATGTCAAGCTACTATTAAATGGCTGGAAGTTTTACCCAGGGATATCCAGAGTTGAAACAGGGAAGACTGACCTGACTGTGAAAGTTATTAAACAGAGGACCAGCCTGCAACCTGAAGACATGAGTGCTCTTATCGCTGAAGATTTTTAAAAGGTTTGGATACAATCATAGGGCTGGAAGGGACCTCGGAGGTCTTCTAGTCTAACCCCTTATCCAAGACAGCTATTTGCCCAGGATGGTATGGGGATATCTAAACTGGGCAGGATCAGACTGGAAGACCTCTAAGACCCCATCCAACCCTAAGATTCTGTGAAGGGCTATAGTTCTGAAATAAGTACATATTTTGTGTGCAGAAAGTTCTGAAATCTCTCCCCAATTCCACTAGAACTGGTAAGAAAATTCTCAGTCTGAGCTCTTGAAGAGTCTCTGCCAATTGATTGGATAGCCAATATTAAGCTAGATTAGTGTTCCTCAGTATCAGCAACTATAAGATGTGTACACTTCCGGGGGTAATTAAGGATGCTGATTTCTATCTATAAAGCGCTTCATGGCATAGTACTGCGTTGCAAGACTTGTCTATCTGCAACATTGGCCATCTCCAATGGTTATGGTTATGGAGTTCCCACAAGATCTGACAGAGCAAATATGCTCCAGATCCCTTTTATAAAACAGTGTTATCTGATAGAACCCAGGAGATGTGCCATCTTAGTTGGGACAGCATAATGCTGCCGCTACCACCACTTCCATGGTTTGGGTGGTCCTGACTCTGTTGGCCTTACGTAAGGTCTTTGAAAGCCTGGCTTTCCCCCTGGAACTTCATGAGCCTCTCTGTAATATTTTGAAAGCAAATGATCGTGGGACTCAGTTTCTGCTGTGTATATATGCATGTTACATGTGTGTATAATTTTCTATGTTATATCAGCTGTCCAGCACTCATTATAAAATAAATTAACTAAATAAATCAATAAACTTTATCTGCAGGTTGGGCTGATTCTGAATCTGAATTAGACTGGATTCCTTAAAATTACAAAGATTTTTGTAAGCTCTCCTCCACACTCTCTTCTTTTTACTTCTGTCTGAGTTGCATCTGGATCTGATTTTGGATCTTTAGTTAGAAACTTAAATCATACATGCATGTGCATGCACATATACAACTTTTAAAAACAAAGATGAGTTATGCTTACTGAATAAGAAAATATGGCTCTAGGGCAGTAACCAAGCCACCAAGAATGATGGTATTCTGAATCTTTCACTCTTTTTAGCTATTAAATTAAGCTTTTTCTTCCCCTTAAGATTGCAAAGACTGACAGACGTGTCTTAGAGGAACACTGAGTAAAGTAAAAGGAATCCAAATATATTCTGAAGAGTCAAAAGTGGATGAACTTCACTTCCACCATATGGGGAGGAAGACAAAAATGAAGAGGAGATTAAAACAGCTTCTAGATTTTCTATTGTTTCCAATTCAGTCTTAAATAAGATTTACAATGGGGAAAAGTCTATAGCTTTGATAGCAAGGTAGAGGTATGCCTTAACAATTTACTAAACAATTCCAAAAAAAAGTCATTTTACTTCTGACATTGCGCTTTCTTAACAATCAATTTTTGCTACTTATCCTTGGTAATTGTTGAGCCCTGTGGAAGTTTTTTTGCTCACAGGCTGGCCCTGTCCCTTCTCTCAGTTCTGCAGCCATCTCTTAGCCCTGTAGCCACTGTTGTTCTACCATGCCTCAGCTACAACACATTACAAGGCTACCCACACATCCCTCCCATGCTACTTAGGAGTGGTCAGAGATGTTAAATGTGATAAATGAGGACTGAACAATTGCCATTCTTCTCATTGCAGACAGAGCGCTAATATGGAGGCCTCCTGAGAAATATAGGTTTGCTAGAATGGCACCTCTCAGAAATACTGCTGTCGGGACATGTTTACAATTGCCCTGCATGGCCTATTGGCCGAGCTGCCATTTAAAGGAACTCATGCTTCATTTCCGGGCTTAGCAGTTTCCCGGGACAGCAGGCTCTACAGATAGCATGAGCTCAGTGTGATGGGAAAAGGAGTGCCGTGCATCGTTCTCCCCATTCCCTTCTTTGTGATGGATTTAGGAACAGCAGCCACCGGCACAAAAGGAAATGGTGTCAAACAGGAAGGAAAATGACCACATTAAGGGGAGGGGGAAATGATGGATTTAATGACAGCTCAGCTGGTCAAGCCTGAGACAAAGTAATGCCATGGTCAATGAGCAGGGAAATCGAGATATGGGCAACCCTTACTGAAACTTTCCACTATTGTTTTCACATTTTCTTTCAATGTGTTTCATTATCATTAGGTGGAGCAATAGTCATTAACATTATACCATACACAGTAGGCTAGGATAGAGGGACTTACTCAGAATTGTAAGCCTCTTTATAAAATCCCCTTCATTCTCCATTTTCTTTCTACCCATTTCAAACTTCCCCATATTTTCTGCCATTTCTGATCACGGAATAGCATGCAGAAGAGATGAGTCCAAAGTCTAACGAATCTGTATGCTATGTCTCCGAAACAGCTAAGCTTCCTAATAGGGAAAGCTCAGCATATTCACAAGGAAATACTCATGGGTGGCTAGGGGATTCTGGGAGTGTTAAAGTTGCCAAGTTTGGGCACCTCTGCTTTATGTGGTATTACAAATATTGCAAATGCTTTATGCCAGTCTCCTCCTATAAGCCTACATAATCTTTAAAATCCAATAATCTTTCTCTATAGATCAGAGGCCCCCAACCTTTTGGGCACTAAGGACCAGTTCCATGGAGAGAGGTTTTTCCGCCGACCAGAGGGGGCGTTGTTTTATGTGCTGCCTGCATCCAGCGAATAGGGCTTCGCTTATTTGCGCGGCCCAGTTTCTGGCATGCCAGGGGCCGGTGCTGGTCCATAGACCAGGGGTTGAGGACGTCAGCTATAAACAACTTCTGTCTCAAACCTACTGTCTGATATCTTGATAGCTCTACAGCTCTACAAATTAATAAATATTGATCTTTGGAGCTAGATTTCCATTTACTTTCTGCTTTATTAATAGTAAATGGGTGCCATGTGAAGGTTCAGCTTCAGACATTACTACTGCTTTAGAAATTGTATTCAACATTAAGATTTGGATTTTCTTAAAATAAAATATGTAGGCAGGTCCTATATGCCTGATATTTTTCTTCTGAATAAAGTTAATAGGCACTCTTTGCATCCTACAGCAGTGCACTAGAAATGTCAATCTATAATAATCAATCTTATGCTTATTTTCTCATATATAACTCTGATTCATGAAGTTGATATTTATCTCAGTTAACACTACAGCAAGTCTAAATTAAACTAAGTGGGGCTGGTTTTTGCACCAGATTCACGTTAGAACTGTACCCATAATATTAAAGAGAGAAGCAGTTCCATTAAATAAAATCAAAAGAAAATGAACATGATTTTTTGAATCAAGATATTCTCAATGAATATAATTGGAGGGGGTAGCCTGAATTTTTATTTGACAGGTAGGTATTTTGTCAGTTGAACAACAGCAGCTGCATAGGAATCTAGCCCCATTACACAGGATATGAGGACACTTTAATCTCAGCTGTGGCTTTAATTCCCGCTAAGGGAACAACTGAATTCACAGTGGTGGGTTTTCTTACATAGCATAAGACCAGCATATGAAAATGTCATGATGGGACAACTCTATGTTTGCATGTTCTCAGATCAGAGCGAACTGGGCTTATCTCATATGCTGAACTTGCAGATAAGGAAACCAAAGACATTTATCCAGCAATATAAGCCTTAGAGCTTTCAACTGTTTCAAAAGTTTGGTTTAAAGCTTAGTAACTATATTGCACTCATAACCAAAAATACATAGTTGTATAGAGGAAAGGGTGAACTAAGGTAACTATGCTAAATCAACAGCCAGGAGAAACCCCATGCTCTGCTAAGCCACCATGTGGTTTGTTTGGTACTTAATATTTGTGTGAACGCAGCCACTGTAATCTATAAACCATGGGTTTATATGTTTTTAATTATTATGATTCAGCCAATAATGTATAGTTAAGCAAGATACAGTATATGTAATCCAGACAAAAAGTACAGGTAAGTAGGACAGCTACATTTAGGAAAGTTCATTCAAAGCTACACTTTAGATGCCCAATAATCACTGCTAGGACTATTCACTGAATCCGGCTGCTTGGCCAAAGATAAAGAAAAGCAGACCAGGTTACATTTGACAGCTAATAGTAGTATATTCCTCCTAGGATAACTGTGGCATAGATCTATTTGCTGCAGCGCATTATGAATACAAGGCATTTTGGTGAAGTGCCAATTTGGTGTAGTGCTAAGATGCTACCCTAGAACCAGGAGACTGCCTTAGGCATGAAAACCAGTTGGGTGAATTTGGGTCAGTCACACTCTTTCAGCCCAACCCACCTAACATGATTATTGCTGTGGAGAAAATAGAGCAGGAAAAATTATGTATGTTTCCCTCTCTGAGTTACTTATTAAGTAATTAAGGCTGAATAAACATAAATAAATGAATTTGTTCCTGCCACCACAACCAGGAAGGTGTAGCTTATTCATTGGTGCAAAAAGAAACACCAATCAGGTACGGCTAACATTAGGTTAAACTTAGGGAGAGTCCCTGATATCCCAATGGCTGTCTTCTTGCTCCACAGTGTTTGGATTTTAATGTCTACTACACAAACCTTATGAGACTCAGCCAGAAAAGTTGGGAATGATAGATACTAAAAAAGACATATTAGGAGAGACACCAAATTCAAGAAAAGTGAATAGTAAAAATGCTGATATATTCCCCAATAAATATTTACTTATAAGTAGTATTTATGCATGCTATACAATGAGTAATATCAAGAACAAACGTACATTTTGCTATTTAGTGTCATCTAGCCACAGCAATGGCTAGATGATACTATAAAGTAAAGTAGTCCCTGCAGATTTTACTCCACTAGCCATTGCTGGCTATAGGAGGCAGTGCTCATCTCTGTTTCAAGAGATGGAGCCAGCGCTGTCCAAAGATATTTCCATGGTCATGTGGCCAGCATATCACTGAGTTCTGTTAACATTCCCACCAAAATGGTACCTATTTATCTACTCACATTTGCATGTTTTCGAACTGCTAGGTTGACAGGAGAAGGGCGAGGACAGGAGCTCACTCCATCACATGGTGCTCGGGTCTTGAACCTGGGCTGCCGGCTTTCCAACCAAGAAGACCAGCATCTTAACTACTCAGCAGCTTGTCACTCTACTATAAAGCATCTACAAAATTTGTTGACCTGGTGGAACATTCTGGAGCATTCCATTTACTTCTAGATCCTGTTGAATCCTCTCTTGGACCCTGTTTTGAGGGTGATACAGTAATTTTTACAATTAAGTCCTCTAAAGCAAAAGTGGTTCTAGGATTTACTTCCACAAAACTCCTGAACTACCTCTGGAATGTCAGGGTTTAGAAGAATGCTTGGCATGGCATGGAGTTCTCCAAATGTTCCTTTCTGAACTGATAAATTTTATACATCACCACAATGTCCATGTAGTTTCCTTGGCAACAAATGGAAGTAGTTTGCTCTTACCATCTCCTGACATATTTTTTCAACTTTATAATCCTGGGATAGTCTGGTGATTTCTTATCTAAGTATAATCCAAAATTCCTTAGGTTTTCAAGATCAGCCAAAGCTGGGTAGGTGCCAGAACCTATTATAAATGGGTAAATTCCTATAAATCACAAGTGAAGAAATTTAGAAATATCTATGTGATCTAGTATATGGAACCAGTGAGAGCATGTATCTGACTGAGAAAAGTTAATAACTATTAGTGGTTTCTGCTTTCAAAAATATCTGAAAACCTTGGCATCTTACTCAGCTCAGTCTCTATGACAGTGGTAAAGAAAGAATATTCTGTGGGATCATTCCCCCTTCTTGAATGTCTTGAATGTTTTGTTTTTAACAAAAAAGCCAGTTTTCCTAACCATTTTTTTGTAAAAATATAAGGAAAAAAAATCAAGCAATTTTCCATCATTCCCCCAAAATGTTATAATAATCACAGAAAAAATGACTTTTTATTAAATTTATGTGCTACCAATCTCACTGATAAGTAACTCTGGGTGGCTTACAAACAGTACAAACTTTTGAGAAATATAAAAAGTAAGAAAATTAAATGTTAAAAATGCCTTTTCTCTCTCATTTAGCATGGATAACATATTTATGATAGTGTTCCCCTTTCCATATTTTTTAAAATGGTTGCAGTGTCTCTGGGTCAAAGTAAATCGTGAGATCAGATTAATTTAACAACCATGCTACTAACTTAACAACCATAGTGACTCATTTAACAAGTGTGGCAAGAAAGGTCATAAAACAAGGCAAAACTCAACTGTCTTGCTTAGCAACAAAAATGTTGAGCTCAATTATCACAAGTCGAGGACTACCTGTATGGTAACTGTTCAAATGAGGAACAGCCTTAATTAAGCTTTAGAAACACATCTTCCTATTTTTTATTGGACAGGCTTCTGATGATTCTTGGTGTTTTTTACAATTCTGATAATAATTGGTAAGATATAATTTTTATGTATTGTATTTTTACTTTGAAAAGAATGTGCTATTTTAAGGGGAGAGGAAGAAGGGGGAAAGGGGGGAAGCTAATTCCTCTAAATATATCAGATTCAATTAAAAATATGTTTGCAATGTCCAGATACCCTATGGATATATAAAGTAATACTGTATAATAAAGTAATACTGTATAATAAAGTAATAGCATTTCTTTAGCTCTAGTTTAGTATTTCTTTCTTCTAGCTAGCATATGCAGAGTGAATAAGCTAGTTATTTTTTTTAAAAAAAGGAGGTGTGGAAATTTTGAAAGGTTTTCCACAAGTCATTTAATTGATGCTCTCAGATTATATTTTCAAGCATTCTCCTTGGAAGTCCTTTGCCTTGAAATAAATGAAAATCTGTACCTTTAGCAGTTAACTCCTTTATTTTTATTTTCAAGAGTTCCAGGATTGGTTGTACATGTGCTACAACATAACAGTAGCATTTGCACACTGGACCATTCTACCTCAAAGTAAAACAAATCATTTTATACTAATTGCAAACTTAAACAGAAAGACCAGTCAGTGTTACTAGCCATAGCATGGTGTTTTCTAGGCAGCCTTACAGAAGTGCTTTGCCATTGCCTTTTCCCCTAATGAATTTCTCCAAAGTAATTTACAACACTGGAGTTACCTGGTGGTCTACCAGCCAAATCTTAACATGGCTCCACCCTGCCTGCTTCTGGGCTCTAATAAGGTCTGCCAAGTACCCGTTGAAAAATACAAACCCGTTGAGAAAACACTCCCTTTTTGGGGAACAGAAAACTAGTCTCTTTGGGAATAAAGTCCTTCTCCCTGAAGAGCTAGTTTTCCGCTTTCGGGGATGTTCGCTTTAGGTAAGTGATATTTTAAAACAGGGGTCTTCAAACTTGGCCCTTTTATGACTTGTGAACTTCAACTCCCAGAATTCCTCAGCCAGGTTTGCTGGCTGAGGAATTCTGGGAGTTGAAGTCCACAAGTCATAAAAGGGCCAAGTTTGAAGACCCCTGTTTTAAAAGGTCATTGTCCCTCTTGCGCTCTAAAGCTGTAATTGTTTTATTCCGCTACCTCCGATTGACAACTGCTTTTCGCTCTCCTTCCCCATGTAGTGCCCGCTATCCAAATGCTCTTCCCGAAGGCGCCAGTTCCTCGCACACCCCATTCCGATCAGCTGCCGAAACTCCCCAGGAAAGGAACGCCGCGGCATTCGCAGGCAACACGTGATTGACTCCCACTCTGCCAAGCCCGCAGCCCATTTTCCGCGTCTCTTCACGGCAAGAAGGGAAGGCGTCCTTGCAAAGTCCGCCTCCTCCCCTGCTGCAGTTGGCTGGAGCGGCGACCAATCCGATCCAGGGGTTTGGAATCGTCGTTCGCGTAGAACCAATAATCGATAAACAGGCGGGCAAGCATTGGAGGCGGGTGATGTCAGTTTCCCGAGTTTGGGCGGGGTTTATATTTAACCCGCCCCCCCACCCCTTGCTCAGCTCGCAGCAGCCGCTTGTCGGTCCCAGCTTTAATTATAAGCCAGCGGTTGTAGGGAGGAGAGGTGAGCGAGGTGGGAAGCCGGATAGCGGAACCCAGAAGTGGAATCAGGAAGCCGAATTGGGATGCAGGTAGGCTCGTTCGCTGCTGAAAGGGAACTAAGGCAAGGTACTAAGTGGTGGAGTAAAGATGCCTGTTTCCAGAAGAGGCTTTAAAAGTATAAAGCAGTGGGAATTGGAGTGTGTGTGTGTTGGGGGGTTATAAATGTCTATTCAGTGGTAGGCTTTTCCCCCCTCTTCCTGCTGCCTCTTTTTTTTCCACAGTCGCCTTCTCTTTGCACCAGGGACTTGTGTTTCGGTGCCAGGACCAGCTACGGAGCCTGATTTATTTTGGATAATGGCTGTAGATGCTGGTTAAAGAAATGGAGTCCACATTAAAAGTAGACGGCTCTTCACGTCTTTGGGGGGGTGGGGCTTACAGTCGCTTGTGGGTACCACTTATAGGGATGCAGTTCTTTAGGGAGGGGAAGATTTTGTTGATGGCAGAGTGATACGGGAAAGGGAAGGATAAGCAGGTTAGGATGTGTGTGTCGAGTAACTGGGATCTTTCCCTGGATTAGGATGTTGTCAATAGGGATTAGAGTGCGATAAGGACCATTAAGGGATGTTTCTAACTAGGTGAAGTGAATCTGACTTTCTGGTGGAAGATGTAAAGTCATACACAAATATCAAGGCCTGTGGATGGGCTGCTAAGAGATGCTAAGAAAGGAAAGAAGATACATTGAGATAAGACAGAATGTCACTTTCAGAAAGTATTTGTGAAACTTGATGATAGCATATTAGATTATCTTTATTTCATGTGACAATGATTAAGAAGCCATTGCCTAACTCATACATAATTTATTAAAAGGGAATGCTACACATCTCTGGGCGGCTCACAACAATCAATTATAGTAAAATAAAGAAAAGATGGCAAGCACAATGAAGTGATGGGTCTGACTCTTCCCTCACTTAAAAGCTTAGGTGAAGACAGCACATTCCAACTTTCTTTAAATATAAAGTTGGATCACATAGCTGTCTGAGCGCAAGTCTGCCCAGTGTTCATTCCTTATGCATGAACTTTCAGCCTTGGATTTAAAGTCTCTTGAAGGCCCTCTTTCAAAAACATGTTATTTATTGCTTATACTAGCATAGCAAGTTCCCAGGTTTGTTTAATAAATCAATAAGTAATGCCAATTGCAAATAGAACATAAGGAAGCTTTGCAGTTTCAAAGTTTAATACAAAAATATTATGCTCATGGACCAGTGGGAGCTCATATATACTTACAGAACTTTGACAATATGACTGGTTGATGTTCAGTGGGTTTAAAAATACTACCTAATGACAATATAATTGCTTTTAGAATTTAGTAAAAAGCAGTTTAAAATATGTTGGGCTATGATGTGTTGAAGTGACCTGTTACCTGTAGGATTTCTTGTACACATATAAAAGTAGCTCATTAAACCACTTCACTAAGTTAGTGTAAGAATTTGGGGAACTGCACCTACATGAGAAGTTGGAGAACTAAAGCTCAAGGAAACTGTTACCTGGCCCTGTTAATATAATGAAACTCTGGGTGTTTTTATATAGTGCACTAAGTCATACTAACTTAATCATGATTTACTCATTATTATTGATGAATTAATACAGCATACTAAGTCACAAAACACAATGGTAGGTGTATATCTTTTAATTTATAGCTGGGTATTTGCACATGTTGGTCTAAAATGAGATTGGATAATTTGTAATTCAGTGTATTGCTGTGTAAAGCTTGGATCCAAAGTTTATTACAAACTCTTCTAGTGTGGTCAATCTATGTTTTAGTGTGTTGCGTGAGCTTATGAGGTAGGGTTAATTTAATAAAATATGGATTAGAGTGTTTGCAAACAGGGTCAGAAAACAGAACATGGAACTTTAGGCTGTAAAGTAAAATTTGTTCACAACAATTAACTGTTGGAGTAAAAAAGTGTCAAGCACACAGCACAGCAGAGGGCAGTAATGTACATTCATTAACACATTCATGTTTCTGTTGCATCATGTTTCCCTACTTCTATACTTATTCCAGAGAAAAACTGTCAAGAGGTTTGGCTTCATGTCCCCAAAATGCTCCAAAGATGTAGCTTGTCTACTACCTACAACTTCAACAATATTCATTGGCTGAAGTTACATTAGGTCACTAGTGTACACAACAAATACTGTAATAGTCTCATCCTCTGCATGAAATACATGTATGGAAGCTGTCCTGGTACTCTAATATATAAGGATCTTAAATGACATTTAACATAAAAGAGAGAAGTAGGGGCTGGGCAGATAGGATGGTGACAGCACCTTTACATCTGCTGTTATATTGCCATATGTATGCATGTAGGGTTTTTTGCTTTTTACTAGCATAGGGAAAGTAAAGCTAATACATGGAACGGAGAACAAAATGAAATGAAACAGTTTTTCTGTAATTATTGAACATTTTGTCTTTTCCATTTTTCTGTATTTAAGGTGAGACCAGTATAATCCTTGAAGAGTCTATGAAATACTTGGTCATTGCTAACATTGGACAAGCTTGCAGTGTAAGCCTATCCAGGGACTTCATGCTGCTTTAAATAAAAATCTTAATTGACCTCGGTTGTAAAGTGCAAGATATCCTTTCAGAGAAAAGGGCGGCTCTTCTTACAGGCAACCAATAACCTAGTTGCCCTACAAGAACACGAACTTGGAGTTGAGAGACAGCAAGATGTTAGCCAAGCCTTTCATAATCGCCTAGAGTCACATACCAGCATGTCAGCTCTGACAGAACTAGCATTCTCCATTCTCGAAAAGAGGTAATATAAGAATTTGATTCTCAATAGTAGAAACTGACTTACAAAGCTGAATTCAGATTTTATTCTATTTATCTTGGTTGTTTATTTTAAAAGCTTGGATCCAAATTCATTTCATGCTATTTTTAAAGACTTTTATACAAAGTGCCTTGTTGAAGGATCTCTCTTCTCCACTCTGAAGAGCAGCTGAACTGTTTCTAGCAGTCACAGTGAAACAGACCCTGAAATCAGCACACCACTTTGGATTATGTTCTGGAAAATTGCAGACCAAAGAAATCAATAATCCGGGTGTTTTACGTTGTGTTTTAAGTGTGCTGGATATTCCTTGCTGGAAGTTAAATTACAGGAAAAGTAAACCATAGTGGATTTGATTTGATTGGAAACTATTGTAGTTTCTCTGCTGGCTCTTTGTCTGGCATCTTCAGTTCTGAATTGTGCTTGATGGGGGTTTTTCTTAAGGGTGCCAACCTTTCAATTAAGGACAGAATACTAGAGTTGGGGGACTTGGCTTCTATGTACCAAAAGCCATATCAGCTTAACCCACAAACAGAAGTCTGTTGTCCTAACAGTTGGCTTCAGTACTACATAACAAAGAACTACATAATTGTGCAACATAACGTTTAAGATGGAACTAAAAGAGGCTCATCATGCCAATGGAGTGGTGCTGCCCATAGTGGCTGGGCCTATAGACTGTCTATCCAGTCCTGACCGAGAACATCTCGTTGAGTCTTCTGATTTTTTAGAACCAGAAGGAGGACGAGGCATGGAAGTGGTGGTGATAGAATCCCGAGCCAATGCAAAAGGGGTGCGTGAAGAGGATGCCCTGCTGGAAAATGGCAGTCAAGCTACTGAAAGTGATGATACTAGTACAGACCGGGGTCCAGAACCAACCTCTCCTCTCAAAGAGACTTCCTTTTCTATTGGTCTACAAGTCCTTTTTCCATTCCTGCTGGCAGGGTTTGGAACAGTAGCTGCTGGGATGGTGCTGGATATTGTGCAGGTAAGACTGAACTCTTTCACAAAGTACGGTGTGAGATCCTTCTGAGTCTGTACTGCAAGTGGCTTGATCCCATTCCTTGTATCAGCTAAATACTAAGCAAGCACTTAAAAGTTTTGCTTCAAGTTAGTAAATAGCACATTCTAGAGTCAGACATACTGCTGTTATTCCTTAATTGATTCTTAAATAAGAATCCCACCTTAAGGATTAAAGGGGAAAGAATATTTGCAGTTCCTAAATGAAACTCTATTCATTCTTTATTCTCCTATTTGTTTATGATCCTTCTTATAATTCTCAATTTTAAGCAATTCCAATAAGTTTATATCTTTTGTTATCAAGGAGTATTTTACAATACTTTCAGGATTCTCCTCAAAACTCATTTTAAATAGAAGGAAAATGTTTTAAATCATTAGAACGTTTTCAGTATTTTCTTTGTATCTTCAAAATTGTCTATCAGTTGCAGTAATTTGTAATTAAGAAGCCAGTGATCAAAACTAGTAATGATTTAAATATTGACAAATCAGAGCAATTGCTAGATGGCCAAAAGACATCTTACAGCTGAGAATTCAGAAGCATCCTAAAGTTTTTGCAGTGTTAAATACTCATTTGGCAGTGCCCAAATTCCTCTTTCTGTACAATAAATATTAAGGCAAGCCCAGCTGAGGCTTCCCACAGATGTTGAAATCCTAGCTGACATGAGAGTAACCCACTTTTCAAATGAAGTAACTGAATTTCTATGATTCCAGTGTCACTGTCCTCTGAATTACTGGGCAATGAGAATTTGTGATTGGGTCATATTAAAGTTCAGGATTATTGTTTGTTTATTCAGGAGTAGATCTTTGGATTTGCAGAATCTAACTTGTGACTTTTATTGGAAATTGTCATTGGCATACTATCATCAAGTGATCTTGGTTTTAAGTGTTATGTCCAAGGAATAACAATTATTTCTTAGGCAGTTATAATATTTCCTTTTGTTACAACATCTATTCAACTGAGCCAGCATTAAATACTATGTTCAGGAAAAAAATGTACTTTTACAACCTTTCTTTCCACAACTGTTAAATGAATCATTGCAGTTAAGTTAGTAACAAGCTTGTTAAGTGAATCTGGCTTTCCCATTGACTTTGCTTGTCAGAAGCTATCAAAAAGGGATCACATGAACCCAGGACACTGCGGCTGACATAAATATGAGTCAGTTGCCAAATGTCTGAAATTTGATCATGTGACCATGGGGATGCTGCAACTGTCATAAGTGTGGGGAAAAAACAGTCACTTCTTTTAGTGCCATTGTAACTTCGAATAGTCACTAAACAAACTGGTGTAAATCAAGGACTACCTGTATTTCTAGCATCTGTCAGACATAGAGCTTGAATAGGAAATTCTAAAATACAGGATAACTTTTATAGCTTGAGATCAGGGTCTAATGTATCCTTGAGATACCGTATATACTTGAGTATAAGCCGACTCGAGTATAAACCGAGACCCCCAATTTCACCCCCAAAAACTGGGAAAAGTTGTTGACTCGAGTATAAGCCGATCCGCCGTTCTGCAAGCCTCCGCCGCCAGCAGAGGCTCGATCCGCCATTTTGCAAGCCTGAATACACAGGAATACCCTGTGTGGCCGCGGCTCTTGGGGAAGCCCTGGCTGTCCGCTTCCTCGCTCCACGCTGCCATTCGGGGCCCGCGCGTTCCCTGGGCAAATCGCGGCGCCCAGCAGGCGAGGAAACACGCCCGCTCCAGTCGCCCCCCCTTCCCTCAGGAGACGCGAAGCAAGTGACCGCCCGGAGCTTACCGAGGACTTGCGCGTGGCCGAGGCTTCGGTGCTTCCAGGATCGCGCGCACCTCTCCCAAGCCGCCGCCGTCCGGAGACCTGCCGAAGTTTGGGGAGGTTTGGGGAGGTGCGCGCGCACCTCCCCAAACCTCCCCAAACGTCGGCAGGTCTCCGGACCTCCGCGCCCTGCCTGCCTGCTTCTTTCCGCTGCGGAAAGAAGCAGGCAGGCAGGGCGCGGAGGAACGGAGACCTGCCGACGTTTGGGGAGGTTTGGGCGCCTCCCCAAACCTCCCCAAACGTCGGCAGGTCTCCGTTCCTCCGCGCAGACCTGCCGACGTTTGGGGAGGTTTGGGCGCCTCCCCAAACCTCCCCAAACGTCGGCAGGTCTCCGTTCCTCCTGCCGACGTTTGGGGAGGTTTGGGCGCCTCCCCAAACCTCCCCAAACGTCGGCAGGTCTCCGTTCCTCCGCGCAGACCTGCCGACGTTTGGGGAGGTTTGGGCGCCTCCCCAAACCTCCCCAAACGTCGGCAGGTCTCCGTTCCTCCTGCCGACGTTTGGGGAGGTTTGGGCACCTCCCCAAACCTCCCCAGGTCTCCGTTCCTCCGCGCAGACCTGCCGACGTTTGGGAAGGTTTGGGCGCCTCCCCAAACCTCCCCAAACGTCGGCAGGTCTCCGTTCCTCCTGCTGACGTTTGGGGAGGTTTGGGCGCCTCCCCAAACCTCCCCAAACGTCGGCAGGAGGAACGGAGACCTGCCGACGTTTGGGGAGGTTTGGGGAGGCGCCCAAACCTCCCCAAACGTCGGCAGGTCTCGGACGGCGGTGGCTTGGGAGAGGTGCGCGCGATCCCGGAAGCACCAAAGCCTCGGCCGCGCACAAGTCCTCGGTAAGTTTTTTTGTTGACTGGAGTATAAGCCGAAGTGGAATTTTTCAGCCCAAAAAGTGGGCTGAAAAATTCGGCTTATACTCAAGTATATACGGTACTTTTCAGACGCTTTGCTCCAGTTTTCTTCACCTTCCAGTGAAGGGAGATTGATAGCAATGAACAATAAAGCTTTCTTGGTTGAAACATCATAAAATGGAATGTCCCTACCTAAAGCAGTTGAGCAGTGTTTTTTGTAAAGTCATTTTGATTACAATGACTTTTTTTGTGCTTCAGATTAGCATTTTGAACTGAAACCCCGTGTTTAGATGGTCTATCTGTAACCAGATGTGTGAAACAGATGTTGATTTTAAGCTGCAATTTCTTTTATGGTGCTTCTTTATTTTATACTTGTGGACTGCCTTGAGTACATATTGTCAGAAAGCTTATATAAAAGCTATGAATAATATTCCAATATCTTAATAAGTCATAGTGAGATGACTTATTTTGAGATCTAAGAGCTATGTTAGGATTCAGAAAAATAAAACGTTTGAATAGCTCAGCCTTTAACAAGTTGAAGGAAGCTGTAGGTTTTTTTCCTGAATGACCTTTAGCGGAAGATTGGTCAAGAAGACTTTAAACTAACAGAAGACAATTTTTCTTAGGAAAAGTAGATTAGGCTATACAAGTACAAGCTATTAAATTCTAGTGGTTAATTTTTTTCAGGCATGCTAAGAGCTAACATTTCTGTTCCTGCAGCTCTGTTCATCAACTCCATGAAGCCAAAATTCCTGGTATTATGAAATATGTACAATTTTATCCTTAATGGAGAGAATCCTGGGCAAAAGATTACTGTGATAGAATATAGTAATTTAGCACTGTGATGAATAGTGGCTCTGTAATGATCAGGTTCCCCCTTAGCCATTTAAAGATCTTCAAGTATCTCTTGGTACTAATCAAAGATTGGTTTGCTAAAGGGGTGTGGTAAAGACATGACTTAAGATGGTTATGCATAAACACTAATTCTGAAAAATACAGATAGGAGAATGTAAAAGGACTTTTATCTCCTTGTGAATTGATGGATAATAGGTATTGTTTATATAAAGTGAATTGTATTTCTATTTTGAATACAGTGAAACACCTCTTGAAGCATGTTTTGGTTGTCTTAATGGAGATGGGAATCCAGTGTTATTTCAATTTGAACCAGTTTTTCAATTTGATGTGGAAATTCTCTGAAGAACTATAATATACAAATTATGATTTGATCATTTTTTAAAATGACCTGCAAGTAACCCACAATCCTACTTAACTTCTGATCAGAATTTATAGTATTTGGGGACCAGCATATAAAAGAGTTGCTTTGATCACCAAAGCATGCTTATTTATTGATAAAATGTTAGAACTGTGTTGAAGCTGCAGTACTGCTCAAGAGCACTAAGCTAATGGATTGTGAGGCACTAAATTTCAGAACAGGAAAAGTTCTATCCAGGGGGTTTGTCTGCATTAATACCCACTTACCCTCCCACTGCCTGACTCTGGGAATGGTTACTGAGAAATCTGTACTATGGTTTCACAGGTCATGTGCTTTGGGTATATCAGGTTTCAGTGTTACTTGCTATTTAGAAGATGCCCTTCCCCAAGTAAAAAATACATAATTCATTATTGATATTTGCAGTGATCTGTGAAAATACATGTAAGATAACTAAGGGAAGATGAATTTGTTAAAGTTATGCCAAAGGTTGATTTGCTGTTGTTACAAACTTGTGTCCCACGTACACAAAAGTGGCATGCATGGCATTTCTGTTACTTACAGAATCTTTCTATTTATTTACCTAATTTTCCTGAGACACAAAGCTGAACTACTGTCTAATGGTTGTAATTTTCCTCCTATTTTGCTTGTAATGATCACTCATGGGAGGTGAACTGTAAATAATGTATTGCCTGAGGCAGAATAAGTGCAGTTTATATTCTCTTTCTTCCCTTCCTCTCCCTTCCCATCCTTTTGAGGTGATCTTGAACTTGTCTGGTCTTTGGATGTTGAAATCAGAATAGATTTTCTTTTATGGAACAAATACAATGTTCTGTGAATGGAAATTGAAGAGAACCAACATGTGATTACAGGAATAGGATGTAATTAATACAAAAATGCAAAATTGCTATTGAGCTAGTCTTAAGAACTAACAAGTATTAATGGTTCAGTATAATCCATATCTTTTTATTTATTTAAGCATCTCATGCAGATAAATTTCAGAAATAGGCCTGTACAGCCTCTTAAAGCAGCTTGGATATTGATATTGATGGATTTTTATATGTCAGATAATTTAGATCCCCTTTAGAGGCAAAAGTGGTTGATGAATGAATTGGTCTTTGTTGATAGTACCCGGAATAGACAATGTGTTTTGAGATTTTCTAGTCACAGATTACAGTAGAAAATGCATAATTTTGAACAGATCTGACTTTAGCTAGTTGAAAATTGCATAAGGATAAAGGGAAGGGCCTGAAATATATGGACTTGTTATTGGAGGGCCATACATCTTTTCCATCCTTTTCAATCTAAGACAAGTCTTTTCTCTTAACTATCCTTAGAAACTACTAATCATTTCACAGCTGAAAAAAACATGAAATGTAAATTGAACAATTAAATGTAACAATGCATTCTAGGAGTTGAAATTTCCCCTTTCATCAAAGTATTTTTTTTAACTGTAAAACACCGTAATTCTGAATGGATTCAGTAGCATACAGATTTAATAAATATGACCACAAATGTTGTCAGACAAAATCCCACAGTGCTTTCATGCATGTAGAAACCAAGATATTCAACCAAGAAGTCTTCACTGTAGTCTTACATAATTCTCTGCCAGTCAGTGCTAAAAATAATCATTGAGGTAGAAGAACTTGTTGGCTGCAGTCCATGACTTTTAAAAGACTGCACTACAGTGGGTAAAAAAACATCTATAGAGGTCATGGTTAAATACCCTCTTTCTATGGGTAAAAAGTAACATTAAACTTTATAGATATCTTAAAATTTTCAATTTTAACTGAAAAAGCTGTTTTTGAAGAACAGGTCTCTGGAAAGAAAATAGTCTGTGGTTTACTGAAAATGTCACCTTCTTGCCACTTTCTCCTCGGAAACGGGGCCTAGAGAGCTGCTGGAGGTCCAGCCGATCCGAATCCGACCGATTGCGGTTAAGAACCTATATTAGGTCTTATCTCGCTGCGATGAGGGTGGCGAGGTGTAATTACTTCTCCACCCTCATCGCGTCCGCAGATAATCGCCCGGCCGCCCTGTTTAGGGTGACTCGCTCACTTCTTAATCAGGAGGTGAGGGGGGATCCCTTACAGGGTCGTGCCGAGGAGTTTGGTCAGCATCTGTCGGATAAAATCGCTCGGATTCGGACCGGTTTGGACTCCAGCTGGGCAGAGTCTGACGATCAGGACACGGGCGGTCTTGTCAATGTTATCTGGGAGGAGTTTGATTCTGTGACCCCTGAGGAAGTGGACAGGATTATGGGGAGGCTGAGCTCCACCACATGTTTATTGGACCCGTGCCCTTCCTGGCTGGTCTATGCAGCTAGGGAGAGGACACGAGGCTGGTTCCAGGCGGTGATATCTGCTTCTTTGAGTGAGGGTAATTTCCCCACCGTCTTGAAGGAGGCGGTGGTGAGACCCCTCCTCAAGAAGCCTGCCTTGGACCCAGCTGTGTTGAACAACTTTCGTCCAGTCTCCAACCTTCGCTTTCTTGCGAAGGTTGTTGAGAGTGTGGTGGCGCATCAGCTCCCTCTGGTCCTGGATGAAGCGGATTATCTGGATCCATACCAATCGGGTTTCAGGCCCGGGTACAGCACGGAGACGGCATTGGTCGCTCTGGTGAATGATCTCTGGAGGGCTCGGGATAGAGGATGTTCCTCTGTCCTAGTCCTATTAGACCTCTCAGCGGCTTTCGATACCATCGACCATGGTATCCTGCTGCGGCGTCTCAGGGGATTGGGAGTGGGAGGCACAGTTCTTCGGTGGTTCTCCTCCTATCTCCTGGGACGTTCGCAGTCGGTGTTGGCAGGGGGGCAGAGATCGGCCCCTAGGTCTCTCGTTTGTGGAGTTCCTCAGGGGTCGGTTCTCTCGCCTCTCCTGTTCAACATCTACATGAAACCGCTGGGTGAGATCATTCGTGGTTTTGGAGTTGGGTATCATCAATATGCTGATGATACCCAACTTTTCATTTCTACCCCAAACCACCCCAGTGATGCCCTCGCTGTGATGTCCCGTTGCCTGGAGGCGGTTCGGGTCTGGATGGGGAGGAACAGACTTCAACTCAACCCGGACAAGACTGAGTGGCTGTACATTCCGGCATCCCGGGACATTCAAAATGTTCCATCCCTTTCTATGGGGGGTGAGCTGTTACCCCCCGTGGATAGGGCTCGCAACTTGGGAGTCCTCCTAGATTCACGACTTACCTTGGAAGATCATGTAGCAGCTGTGACTAGGGGGGCTTTCGCCCAGGTTCGCCTGGTGCGCCAGTTGCGGCCCTATCTGGACCGGGATGCCCTGTGTACGGTCACTCATGCGCTCGTGACCTCTCGCCTTGACTACTGTAATGCTCTCTACATGGGGCTTCCCTTGAAGACCACTCGGAGGCTCCAACTGGTACAGAATGCGGCCGCGAGAGTTGTCTTGGGAGTTTCCCGGTACTCCCATGTTACACCTTTGCTCCGCGAGCTACATTGGTTACCAGTTGTCTTCCGGGTGAGGTTCAAGGTCTTAGTGATGGTTTTTAAGTCCCTACATGGCATGGGTCCGGAATACCTCGGGGACCACCTGCTGCCGGCGTCAACTCCCCTCCGCCCTGTGCGTTCCCACAGAGAGGGCCTCCTCAGGGTGCCTCCAGTCAGAGAATGCCGGCTGGTGGCCCCCAGGGGGAGGGCCTTCTCTGTGGGCGCCCCGGCTTTGTGGAATCAACTGCCGGTGGAGCTCCGGATGTCACCGGATCTCCGCTCCTTCCGGCGCGGGTTAAAGACCCACCTGTTTGAACAAGCTGGCCTGGCCTGATGGGGAGTTAATTTGGGTTTTAAATATTTGTATATTTTATTGTTTTATCTTGGGCATTAATTTAATTCTATTTTAACTTTTGTAGTTTTGTATTTTTATCATATGCCCTGTTCACCGCCCTGAGTCCCTCGGGAGAAGGGCGGTATAAAAATTTAATAAAACTAAACTAAACTAAACTTTTTTCTTGCTTTTTACTGGAACTTAATCAGAACTACTACTGTCCAAGCACAACTGACCTGTGTGGGAGATAGATATTGGGCCATAGATATTGCAGCATAGGAACTAAACAGGATAATACTAAAAGTAATAATTAAGTAAAGGTAAAGATATCTGCATCTCTATGTCAGTGTGTGTAAAGTAAAAACAAAATCTCACTTTGAAAGTACTGATATATCCTGGCCTGGCAAACACCAACTTGAAAAGAATTTCATGGTGGAAGTCTTATTGCTAAGGCGATGTGTAAATTCAGCAACTATAGCTTAATCAACAAGCATGATTAAATAAACAGTGGCTTATTGCAATGTGTGAATCAAGCTATTATGATAGAAACCAATGATGAAGATTTAGACAAATCTAAGAAAGATAAGAATATCAGTGGTTAGGCCTTTATAGGTAGTTTGGGATAGAGGCAATAGGTTATTCCATATAGTTGTTGAGGAAAAAAGTAGTTGTGTCATATCCTGTTTGTGGATCGCGCATAAGCATCTTGTTGGCTGTGAGGACACAGAAGGCTGGATTAGATCCAGCACAGCTCTTTTTGGATTCTTAACTCAGGGATCCATTCTTACTGGAAAGTTAACTTTGTGTTATTTTGAAGGCTTTATGCCTTCTCTGTGGCCTTTGTGGTTTCTTTTCTATTCCAAAAACTCTTTGCTCTGTAATTATCATTTCTGAAAAAAAACCATGTTTTGCCCTTTATATAGAGTGTTCAAGTTTATCCTGGAAGGGTCAGGATAAAGGGACAGGATGTTTACAAGTCTTTGGATAGTGGAAATGAGTTTATGTCTGTTAATTACCTCAATTTTTCCTTTGTGTATGTAGGTTTTACTTGGAATGTAGATCCTGTAATCTCTTTATGGGAAGAAAGGCGAGACATAATTTTAAAAAATGAAAATAATGCTCAGTGTGGGGGAAAATCTCTTCTTATTGCTGTTTCTGATCTAGAGTTCTGAACTACTATGTTTGACTCCTATCTACACCAAATCTCATAAGCTCCTATCTACACTAAATCTCATAAGCTGCAATTTTATCAGTGTTTACATGCTCAACTCTGATCAGTAAATTTTACTCCCAGGGCCTTGTAGACCAGATTGTAGCTTTAATCACTTTGAATTCTGTAACTAGACCTTGACTACCGAGAAGCAGGTATTATGTGACCAATTTTGTCCTATTTGGAACTCATGAAACATTGGTAGCCAGATGTTATTTGGTGAGATTTTAATCCTCTATCATGAATTGAACTCATGAACCTTTGAACTTTAGATGTTTATATAGATGGTACTAACTTTAGGAGCTATTTGGGATTTGCAGGAAAGAAAATATAGAATCTGTTAGAATAGTATATATACTTTACCTTCGCTTAAGCTATCAGAGTAGGGAGATACAGATGTTATGTTATACCATATAAAACTTCACACACAAGGTACACCATAGTGTATCGTTCATATCTCTCTGCTCTAAAAGCTTAAGAACATAGATGTTCTAGATCGTCATTTCAAAAGGATGATGATTGCTCTGTATTAAGCAGGAAACAATTTTCCCATGCCCATTTTTATACATTTGTTGCAATTGATTCAGCTTCTTTAAAGCCAAATAAGCCTTAATAATTAGTCATGAAGTTCTTACCCATTGCAAAAGATTCTGTGACTCATTCCACACCATGTATATTCTATTGCCCTTTTTCAACATAAAAATAATTTATTCTATTTTCCAAGCATAGCCAAATATCTTCTGTTCTAAGCAGCAGAACATAACAAGTTAAGTTCTTTTTCTGATAACCAGTCTGCTTTGGCAGAATCTTTTGGTAAGTGTTGAAAAATCTTAGAATTTCTAATGATATATTTCAAAAATAAGTCCTTGCTGAACAATCTCTTATTAGAACTTGATGATTTTCTTGGTTTTATAGCACTGGGATGTCTTCAGGTATGTGACCGAAGTATTTATCCTGGTTCCAGCTCTCTTGGGGCTGAAAGGGAATTTGGAGATGACGTTAGCTTCTCGCCTTTCTACTGCTGTGAGTATTTTGATCATTCGACAGGCAAACAGCCTTCATTTTCTAACTTTTTTATATAGAAAGAGCATTTGTTCCAGAGAGATTTTCTGTGAACACATTTTCAAGCAGTATCGGTCACCTCAAGTAAAAAGTTAAACGACTACATGTACTCTTACAAGTGAAGATTATCTACATTTGGGATGTATATGTATGCAACTGTTCTCAGTTTCACTAAGGAAGCATTATAATGACCAGTGTTTTAGAACCACAGTATTATTTTCTACCTTGTTATGACATAACTTAGTACTGCTAGGCAATAAGAACATAGACTGTGTGTAAACAGGTAGTGTATTGTCACATATTTTCTCCAGATGTGGACAGAATAATATAAAAACAGTGTCTTAGATTCCCAATTATCCTTGCCTTCCCATTTGATCCCTGTTACTGCAAAACCTACTTAGATTTAGAAATTTAGAAATTCTTGTGAAAGGTATAAGGCAGACATGTCAAACACAAGGCCCGGGGGCCAGATCTGGCCCGCGAAGTGGTTTCATGTGGCCCGCGAAGCCATCCTGGAAACAGTGAGGGAGCGTCCCCCACTGCCTTGGCCCTGGCCCAGAGACCCCCCTCCTGCCAGAGACCCTCAGATCTGTCCCACTCCTGCCCAGGCCCCCATAGGCACCCTTGATGAGAACAATGTAGACCTGGCCACGCCCACCCAGTAGGCCATACGCACTCTAGCCACGCCCACCCAGTAGGCCACGCCCACCCTGGCCATACCCACCCGGCCCCCTGAGGGCAACCGCAATGCTGATGCGGCCCTCAATGAAATTGAGTTTGACACCCCTGGTATAAGGTATAGTTGGAGGAGTTCAATAATGAAAGAATGGAGGCAAAGAGCGTGTCAGGTTTTTTTAATGATGTAAGTTCACATTTTGCTAATTTTCACCTTTTCTCATTTTCTTTCTTTACTTTTGGGCTTGATCTCAAGTTCCAAGATCACTGATTGTATGACTACCTCTTCTTCTGAAATATGACTGATTTGATATTTTTGTAATTTTCCAGGACTTCTTAACTGCCATTATGTCAGCATACAAAAGCACATTCTACTTAAATTTTAATATTTCTGTCTATTTAATTCTATAAGGTTGCAGAATTCAGAGTAAACATTTTCCTACTGAATGGAGCAGTTAAATATTCCTTAAATCAATTTATTCTTTGCCATATTTTCCCTATCCCTATTTTCTGTACTCAGAAAATATCAGGTGTAATTATATCATTGCCAAGATAATCTACTTCAACCTTTAGAAAACCTGTCAATGAAATTGGTGTAACCAACATTAAACAGTAATAGTAAATTTTATTATAGTCATTGGCCAACTCAAAAGCAAATAAATTCTGAGACAGTCAATAAAAAGCATAGTAAAACATAACGTAGCATTGATATAATCAAAGTGTAATATATGGAGTAGATTCAGAGAAAGCTGATTAGATAGGGAATCATTGCTGAAATGGCACATGTGTAAGAGTGATATAGCAAAATATTTGTTACAGCTTCAGAAGTTTTTTCATCATAGGGGCCAAATCTTGGTTCAAATGGAATAGCAATGATAGTCACCAATGATAAAGGCCAGTTAATCAATACAACTGTCTTACTACAGTTTTAAACATTTGCTGTAAGAGAACTCTAGTAGAAATGTAATGATGTTTGGCTTTCAGTGGCTTAGGTCATAATTTTACTAAGCTGTGGATTGTTAAGTAAGTCACAGGGATTGTCATCATATAATATGTTAACTTAAAACTGTTACAGTTTAGTGAGATGTGTGAACCCAGCAGCCAGTAAATTGTCTGCCTGTTTATAATGTATGAACCCAAATAGCAGATTAATTTGCACTGGTTTTGAGATACATCTTCAGTTTGTACTCATGGTTTGAACTAACATTGCACAAATCTATAAATGGTGATTCTGGGGATATGAAATCAGATTGTCTGATTTTGGCAAAGTAGGACGTGACTACTCAACCATTGCAGTTGATAAAGTATGGTTTATCACTTAATGTTACATATGAATGTTGTCAAGTATGGCTTATTCCATTGGCCAAAGTTAAAAGTAAACACAGCTTAGTGCAATACAGTATACAAACCTATACATGTAACTCTGGTTATTGTAGTGTAGAAGATATTCCCCAACATTGAAGACTCCATGTAATCAGCTCTTGCTACTTTCTGCAATTGTTTGTTTGTTTGTTTGTTTGTGGCAGTTAACAGATACCCATTATGGGGAGGGCTTTGGCTTACCCTATACCAGGGGTAGGCAACCTTGGCTCTTTTATGACTCGTGGACTTCAACTCCCAGAATTCCTGAGCCAGCTGTGCTGGCTCAGGAATTCTGGGAGTTGAAGTCCACGAGTCATAAAAGAGCCAAGGTTGCCTACCCCTGCCCTATACAAATGCTACAACTTTAAATCTACTATAGAACTCTACAGTTGTTTCTTATTTGTCCTTGACTGAAGAACTGTTTCCTTCCTCAGTCCTGCTCGGAGCTGTGCTTCTATGGAACATGAGTCACAGTGTGACCACTGAAGCTCTTGCTGAAAGATGCTGGCAACAAGAGGAGCTTGGCTGGGAAACAAACAAAGCTTTTTATTCTCTCTCATCCTCTTCTTGTTGCTCTCCTCTGCTATGGGGGTGGGGGAAAGGCGTGTGCTATTACTGCATTAATATGTTGGATGGGGGAATTCCACATACGGAGACCTGAATGCTTCCTCAGCATTTAAGTCTGTGCAGGAAGAATGACTTCCAGCTTACGACTTATACTGAAAATGCATCAAGTGGGATTCAAAGGTGTTGCTCTTTTTCACAATAAGATTTTGTGAGTTTGAGCTGGCAGTAAGTTGTGACCTCAAAGAGTATCTCTTCTGCCTTGAAAGGACGTAAATATGTCTGTTGAAGTTACATGAATCCCCTCTTAATCAAAGCCATCCAAGGGAGGGTCAACAGCCATCAGAAGTATTTTGGAGTGGCTTTTAAAAATCAGTTTGCTTGATCTTTATGCTGTATGCAAAAGAAGCTTAGAATTACTTCCAGGTTCTCCTTTGTTGTGCATTGACACTTCCAAAATAATTTTCTTTTGTTAAGAAAGGAGAACACATTCATTCTGTACAGGAGATGAAGCGTTTGTTTTTGCCAGTAGCCAAGTTATGTGGATCACTAACCTAATTGCAAGAGAACAAGGAATCCCTGAGCCAAATTCAACAGTAGAACTAAATACAATTTTGTAAGCTGAATGACTTGTGTCCTATCTTTCTCTTTGGACCTTGCCAGATTTGGGACTGCCAGCAGCTTTATGTGTCTTCTCCTCTGAAGCAGTTTTGTTGCTGGTGATGTTTTCCTTTCTATTTCTACTGGTGAAACATGAGAGAAGCATAAATGAGACAAAGAGCCAGTTCACCTAGTAGACAGGCAAACATAAATGTGAAAAGGGGAATTATAGAAAGGTCTGGTAATAAATCATTCTTAAGCCATTGATATAACATTGTCCCGTTGCCATGAGTAAGTGCTGCTCCTATCCTGATGATCTTCATACATTCATATGACATGATTTAAGATTATGAGCTTAAGCCATTATATTTTATCATGGCTTGTTAACAAACCTTTATGAATTATGCATAGCCCTAGTGAGTTCACATTGAATATTAAATTTTAACCATGCCAATATAGAGTGGAAGTGATTCATGATTGATGGCTGCTTTAATGGTTCTGTCTATATCAGGGCTTTTCAAGCAGTGGTATGGGTACCACCTGTGGTACATTGGCACCTGGCAGGTGGTACGCGACCATCCTAGAAAAGTGGCAGGGGGGGAGGGGAATGAGGTGAACTGGTGGCAGCACTGCACAAGCCTGAGCGAGAGATGGCTGGAGCTGCAGGGCTGTCAGGGCTCAGCGGAAGCACCAGGATCAGCATTTCTTCGGGGCTGTCAGGGCTCAGTGGAAGCGCCAGGATCAGCGCCAGGCTCCAGCTGGAGCTCGGCGCTGATCCTGGCGCTTCTGCTGAGACCCAGAAGAGTGCCAATCAACTGGAATGTTGCAGCATCTCCAGGGTCTTGTGATTTACATTCAGATGCTTGGCATATTTCATTCATATTTATGACGGTCACAGTGTCCCAGGCTCATGTGAAGTGACCAAAACCTGCTGCATCCACCCAGCAGACGGGGGGGGGGGGGAATAAAAACCAAACACCCACCCCCACTGCCAATCCTCAACAGAAATGCTCACAACAATGAAAACTTCGGACAGGAGGAAGAGCGCCGCCAGGTGGGCAGGCAGGTGTCTTGCTTGGCTGTGGCTTGGGGGGCACTTTTTTCAGTGCCATTCTAACTTCAAACAGTCACTAAGCGAACTGTTATAAGTCAAGGACTATCTGTACTTCGTCACTTTTTTCCTTTTATTTTTTCGGGTCATCAAGTTTTTGACACCTTGCTAGGCGACTGGTGGTACTCGGATGTTGCCATATCCTAAAAGTGGTCCAATGGGTGAAAAGGTTGAAAAGCCCTGGTCAATATCCATCTATCTCTAGCTATATTCCATTTAAATCAAAAACAAAACAGGATTTCACTGGTTGAAATACTGGGAGATTAGGTTGATGGCTGTAGAGCAGGGGTCTCCAACCCCCGGTTCATGGACCAGTACCAGGCCATGGCATGCCAGCAACCAGGCCGCACAAAGAAGGAAAGCTTCATCCTCAGGATGCAGGCAGTATTCAAAACCACACCCCCTCCTGTTTGCGGAAAAACCTCTCTCCACGGAACCAGTCCCTAGTGCCCAAAAGGTTGGGGACCTCTGCTCTAGAGGTAGGGCACTTATGGAACTCATGATTTTGAATAAAAATAACAGTAATAACAGTAATTAAGTGTATTTGTGATACACACATATACATATATTCATACAGTGTGTTTAGACTTGTAAAAAAGAGAAATCTTTGGATATCAGTATACTAATTCAGATGACATTAAAAGATTAATGTGTAATTGTAAGCAAGGGTTTCTCCAGCATGATAGATGGAGAATCCATGAATGGGTTAACTCTGTCTTCCCGCCCAATTAGACTACGTCAGTCAAACTTGCCACACCTCTCCTGGGCCAGGACATCTCCCAGTCATGACTTTGTGTGTGTGTGTGTGTGTGTGTGTGTGTGTGTGTGTGTGTGTGTGTGTGTGTGTGTGTAGAGTGAGAGAGAGGAGAGAGAGAGAGAGAGATATTGTGGATTCTTCAATTAGATGCTCCAGCCTTATATTTCTCTCAGAAGCCCCAGGCTGTTCTTTCACGGCACGCTAGTTGCGGCCGCCATTTTGAATTACGGCTTACCAGCAGCTGGCCAAGAGAAGGCTCTTCGTCAGAAAGCCTTTTTTAAGCTGCCTTTTTAAGCGTGCTGATAGCATCAGAGGCACGCAAAGACTCTCAGAACTGCCTGCCTTCTCTCCTGAATTAAGGGGGAAGGACAGGTTGCTTCTCTTCTTTCACTATCAGCAGTAGCGGCCGCCATTTTGGGTGCCACGTTCGCATTGCTTTTCCTCTGAAAAGTCTTGTGCAGCCTTCTTTGCTAGCTTCTGAGAAGGGGGGGAGATTTCGGGGGGGGGCAAAAAAAGAAAGAAAGAAAGAAAACAGACTTCAAAGGTGCTTACCTTGCCTTCCAGCTCAAGGAAGTTGGTCCCTGAGCCTCTGGTCAGTTCGCAGGGGTCCTTTTCCAGGCTCCTCCTCTCACAATCTTTGCAGAGGGTTCTGAGTTCAGATCCCTTCTGACTGTAGCACAATCATTGTTTGCCTTGCCCAAAACCTTTCAAAGTGGATGGTCAAGTGCAAGAGGCTTCAACTGTAGTGCTAGGCCTCAACCTGCTGTCTCATTGTCCATTCCAACAGAAGATGTGTGCTGGCCGTGCCATTCTTGGCCTCGCCGCCACCAACTAGGACTAGTGAGCTGGCTGTTTATCACTGAGGTGATCTGTTGCCACTAGGTCTCTACATGTGAGCTGGCTGTTTATCACCGAGGTGATCTGCCACCACAGTAGACTTGGCCTGTGCTCCAAAGGCGCTTCAACTGGTCTTAAGTCCATCAGGAGCTTTGCAGGTGTGCCAGTTATCTATTAAGTTGGTCCTGCAGCCACCATTGCCATAGAGTATTATCGATCCCTGGAAGTGTCACACAGCCTCAGATCAGTACTCTGCTCTGTTTGAGATCCCTCTCAGCATTCCACTGAGATATCTCCCAATTGTGATGATAGACAACACCGCACCTCAGGCTTCACACGGTGCCCCCAACACTCCTGCGCAATCAAAGCATAAGTCCTCCAAACCAGAGGCTGCTGGAAAGCTCAAGGCCAATGCCAAGGCCATCTCTGGCAAAAGGTTCTCCAAAGCGGCAGAGAAAGAGGCCAGCAGGAGGCACCAGGTCTTAGAAAGGCAGTTTGCCAAGGCCCAGAAACAGGGCACGATGGGCGCTGAACAGGTCTCTTCTCCTCTGGCAGAGGAATCTGTATTTGGGCCACAGCTTGCTCCTCCTCCCTCGTCTTCCCAGAGGGTCTGGTCTCCGGAGGGGGATGATGATTACCTTATCTTCCCAGGGCTGAGCAGGAGCAGATGGTTTCCTTTACCCAGGGACCAGCTATCCAACTGAAACCCCCAGTCCCAAGAGCAATGCAGCCCAGGCCTGAGGCCACCTTTACGCCCACAGCAGCTGGGCTTCGGCCCTCAGAGGCGCAGGGAGTGTGGTCGCCAGAGCAGTTTCAGGCTCTGATCTCCCAGGCAGTCGCCCAGGGATTGGTCTTACAATGTCAACAAAGGTATGCACCCGAATCGGTGGCCTCAGTGACACCGCCTTATCTCCCCCAGTTGGGAGCACCAGATTATTCTGACTCTATTTCTCCCGCCCAGTCTCCTCGCAGCGGAATATCTTTTTCTGAGGAGTACGACCCGATGGAAATGCCACTTTCGGAGGATGAGGATCTTACTCCGGACCCTCCTCCCTTTGTTGGTCTATTCAATCCGGTGCTCTTTAAATCTCTGCTTCATAAGGCCAGCGCTACTGCTAAGATTGCTCCTGACCAGGTTCCACATCCTGTTCCGTCCACCAGCCAAGACGCAAGGCCGGTATTTTCAGAGCATGTGGTCACTGAGCATCACATCCCATCCCCCTCTCTTCCTCAACACGGTACAGAGGCAATGGGGACCACCTGGCACTTTTCCCTCTCCAGGGGGGGACAGAGAAGAATCTCTTTAATGTTGACCCGGCCTTGTCGGAAGTGCTAGAGATTCCTTCTGTGGATGAACCTCTGACTCCACTCTTCTCCTTCACGGTGTCCGGTGATATGGCAGAGACCTTGAAGGCGGAGGACAGGAAATCTAAACTTTCCTTCCGCAGGACCCACCAGGCCTCAGCATGGTCAGTGAGGGCGGCCACATCTACCTCTTTCTTTGCCATAACCTCCCTTCTCTGGGTCCACCAACTTCAGGCCAGAGTACCCCTGGAGGAAGTCCGAATGCACCAGGACTTAGCCAAGTTAGTGGCTGCTTCGGAGTACATGGCGGACGCATCTCTACATGCCGCCAGGTTCTTTTCTAGGGCCATAGCCTCCAGTGTTACTTCTCGCAGACTCCTGTGGCTCAAACACTGGCGAGCAGATGTTAAATCCAAGTGGCGCTTGGCGGCTGCCCCTTACCCTGGTGGTCAGCTTTTTGGGGAGGCCTTGACACCTTATTTGGTGGAAAACAAGGACAAGCGTAAGGTGATGTCTCATCTTCTTAGATGGGCAGATAGACAGCTTACCCCATACGTCCACAGACAATTTTTCCAGTCAGGGTCAGGATCGGAGTTTGCTCAGCCACCCCCCATCCCTTTCCTCCCAGGTCTGACCGTCAATTCGACCGACCGGGAACCAGAGACAGACCCAGGTCGCAATTCCAAGCAAAGCGGCCCTTTCAAGGCACGGGGGGCCATCCCTTCAGAAAGTGTAAATGACTTCAGGCCGGTCTTCCCAATTGGTGGCAGACTGACATTGTTTGTTCAAAAATGGGAGATCACCATCACAGATGCTTTGGGTCCTCAACACTATCAAGAGCGGTCTGTCCCTAGAATTCATGCCCGTCCCCCCAGAGCACTTCATTCCTTGTTTGCTATCAAAAAATGCAGTCAGGAAGGTTCTCATGTCAGAGGCTATTCAGCACCTGTTAGAAATAAGGGCCATAGAACCAGTCCCGGATGGGCAGCTAGGAAGGGGGTTCTATTCCATCCTCTTCGTCGTTCTAAAGACGTCTGGAGGATGGAGGGCAATACTCGATCTAAAGGGGCTGAACGCTCATCTCGCATACAAGAAGTTCAAGATGCAAACACTACAGTCCATCTTGGCCAGCATCAGATGGGGAGACTTCCTGACGTCCATCGACCTCACGGAAGCATACCTTCACATTCCCATCCTTCCCGCCCACCGGAGGTTCCTCAGGTTTTGCTACAAGACTCACCATTACCAGTACAGAGCCTTACCGTTCAGCCTTTAGTAGGCCCCAAGAATGTTTACCAAGATCTTGCTGGCGCTGACCACACATTTGAGGTCCGTCCAGTATGCATCCAGTGTTATCTGGATGACATTCTCATCCAGTTCCTATCGGTCCAGGTGGCTCAATCGGACCTGGCTTTGTCTATCAAGACTCTCCAGGACCACGGGTTCTTGGTGAACTTTCAAAAGAGCCAGACAGTTCCCTCAACCCGCCTTCTTTTTTGGGCACGGTCATAGACACCGAACTGTGCAGGGTCTGTTTATTTCAGGACCGTCAGGACAGCATCAGAGCCCTGGTCCTTCAGGTCCAGAGGTAGCGTGTAGTCACCCTGGCCATTCTTTCCCAATTGTTAGGGAAGTTGGTTTCCTGCATGGAAATAGTCCTGCAATGGTTTTTTTGCTCCCATTCAGAGACTGGACACCAGCTCCTCCAACCAAAGAGTAAGGGTTCCGTCTCAGACCCTAAACTCCCTCCAGTGGTGGACCTCGCCAGCGGTAGCCAGGGGCCCGTTCGGATCACCCTGGCTACGGACGCCAGCCTGTTTGGTGGGGGGGCGCATCTAGGGTCTCAGTTGGCTCAGGGCCGGTGGTCCCGGTCCAACCTGAAGCACAACATAATTGGTTGGAGCTCAGAGCCATACATCTGACCCTATGCCACTTCCGCAACAGGGTGGCGAGACAACATGTCCTGGTCCTCACAGACAATGTAGCAGCAAAAGACCATGTGAACTGGCAAGGGGGTTCCTGTTCCAGGTCCCTTATGGCCAAGGCCCAACTGTTGGGCTCTTGGACAGAGACCAACCTCTCATCTTGGGGGAGGCAAATCAGCAGGCGGACTTTCTCAGCAGGTCGACAGTGGCTCACTCCAAATGGTGCCTGCATCCCGGTCTCTTCGAGGAGATATCAGAGAGATTAGGTTGGCCAGTACTGGATCTGTTCGCTTCTCCGGCGAATTCCCAGCTCCCAATGTTTTCCTCCCGGTTCCCCTCTCCGGGGGCAGTGAGGATGGATGCCCTCTGCAGCCCTTGGCCCAGGGACTTGCTGTATGCCTTTCCACCTCTCCCTCTGATCCCGGCAGTCATCTGCAAGTTACCGCAAGAGCGGGCAGAGGTGATACTTGTTGCACCACACTGGCCAAGACGGCCGTGGTTTGCTGACCTCGTGAGTCTGTCACTCTCTCCCCCATGGAGGATTCCTCCAGATCGTGTTCCACTCATCCAGGGAGCTCGGCATCATCTAGAACCCCAGTGGCTTCAGTTGGCCGCCTAGCACTTGAACGGCGGCTCCTGACACATGAATCTTATTCATTGGAGGTAATTACAACGATTCAGGCCTCCAGATGGCCTACAACAAACAGGATGTATGACTCCACTTGGAAGAGTTTCTGTAGTTGGTATGATAAGAACCAGTTAGATCTTTCAGCTGTTACTATCCTGAGGATCTTGGACTATTTATTGGAGGGGCTTAACAAGGGCTTGGCGCCCAATACCATCCGATGACAAGTAGCAGCTCTCTCCACCATATTTACTTGGGGCAATTCAGAGGCATTGGCTCAACATCCTATGGTACGCTCATTTCTCAAAGGAGCAACCAACACCAAACCTCCAGTGGTTCACTGGTATCCCTCTTAGGATTTGTCACGGGTCTTGCAGGCCCTTACCTCTCCTCCATTTGAACCCATCAGGACCTGTACTCTGCGGTTCTTGACAATTAAGGTGGCCTTCTTGATAGCCGACACGTCGGCTAGACGCATTTCTGAATTGGCAGCTCTCTCTGTCAGACAGGACCTACGCGTTTTTCATGCTGACAGGGTGGTCCTTCGATTGAATCCCTCCTTTATTCCTAAGGTCAATACCTTGTTTCATAGAGCGCAGGAAGTCATTTTACCGGATTTTTGTCCTCATCCATCTCTTGCCTTGGAACGGCAATGGCACACTGTGGACGTCCGCAGGGCTTTGCACCACTATATTAAGCGGACAGCGTCTTTTCACGAGTCGGAAGCCCTCTTTGTTTCCTTTCAACCCTCTACTATGGGGCGGAAGGTTTCTGACTCCACTATAGGCAGGTGGATCAGGACTTGTATTGCAGGGCATACCAATCTCATTCCCTGTCAGTTCCCAGGCATATCACTGCTCTCTCCACTTTTAGTGCTGCAACTTCTACGGCTTGGGCGACACAGGCGTCCATTGAGGACATTTGTAGGGCAGCGACATGGTCCTCGCCTTCCCCTTTCGTGAGGCATTATAACCTGGATAGGTTTGCCTCCGCAGACGCCTCATTTGGCCGGAGAGTGCTGCAACAGGTAGTGCCACAGGGTGGGACACAGGCCCAAACTGCTTCCCTCCCATAGCGACAGGGCAGCTTTGGTATGTCCCATTCGTGGATTCTCCATCTATCATGCTGGAGAAGGAGCGTTGTCTTACCTGAATGCCTTTTCTCAGCATGATGATGGAGAATCCACACCCACCCTTCAGTGTCCGTCAGGTCCTGTGTCAGGGGTATGGGAGCCAACACGTCGGACTGTCATCATTTGCTTCACCTTTGTCATGACTGGGAGGTGTCCTGGCCCAGGAGAGGCGTGGCAAGTTTGACTGACTTAGTCCAATTGGGTGGGAAGACAGAGTTAACCCATTCGTGGATTTTCCATCATCATGCTGAGAAAAGGCGTTCAGGTAAGACAACGCCCCTTTTCTTTTCAGATTGATGGACAAACAGCTGAAAAAAAAGTTATGGAAATTTGTGAATATAATAATTTTGCTGCAGTTGTCATGTCTAAAAACAAAGGTGGAAAGATTTAGTATTACCCATAATGGAGGAATAGTTGATGAAGACGACGAAACTTGCAGAGATGGCTAAATTCCTTGATAAGAGAAAGGATAATATATTTATCACTGACTGGAAATGCCTTATACACATCTTGCATGAAATAGAGAAAAATAAACACATTTATGGGTTTTGATGACTAGAAAAAATAATTATAGAAAAGTTCTATTTGCAACCATAGAGCAAGAGGTAATTTTCTGTTTGTACTTATAACTGCTGTAAAGAAAATTGGAAACTACTATTTTCTATTTCTTTTCTACTTTCTTTTTTGTACTGTTGGTTTTTTTTTACTCTATATTAGAGTAATTGGAGTAAAATATACTCTATTTTACTCTGAATTAATTTTTATTAATTTTTAATCTTTTAAAAAATATTTAATCAAAGCTATATTTTATTTATTTATTTATTAAAAATATGATAAGCAAGACACTTGCTGAAGCAGTAAATCTAGGGTTGTAATGGTGAGTCTATCTTCCAGTTCATAATACTTCTGTAGTTATCATACTAAATACATTTTAAATGATTCAGGAAGCATCACTTCAGCTACTTGTTTTTAATCTCTCTCTATCTGTCTATCTTGTAGGCTAACATAGGACAAATGGACACACCAAAAGAGCTCTGGAAGATGATAATAGGAAACATGGCTCTGATACAGGTGAATTTTGGAGAAGCTGACACTTTCTTGACAGGGGGGGCAGGGAAAGAAGCCGGTAGGAGAGGGGGAAATCCCAGCTTTCTACTACTGGGCAATTTCTGGATACATCTGCAATATAATCATCTGTTCCAAAGAATGTTAAGCAGTCTGTTGGCAGCCATTACTGCCACAGCCTAGAAAAAGTTTCTGTTGAAGTGTAATAGAAGTCCTTTCTGAGTCCTTTCCTGTGACTCAGCAAAAGAATCAGGATTTATCAGTGATGGCAGGAACCCGAGAAAGTACCAGTTGGAAGCACTGGAGAGGCAGACTTACCTAGGACACCCAACAATTTCTGCATCTGTCACCACAATTACTAGTCTCTGACATGGTTCCATGTAAGCGAGAATACAGTTTGCTCTTCGTGAGGTTGCCGTAGAAGAGCACTTGGAAACTGCAACTGGAAGTGTTATTTCAATAGAGTAACAACTATCTTTCAGGACCTGCACTGACTGCCAGTAGATGGTAAGCAGGTGCAGTTCAAATAGTCTGGACCTTATGTTGGAAATCATTTTTATAAGTAGAATTTTTCTGTCTTAAGCAGTTTGGGTAGAATGGTGAACCCCAATGCCTCCTGGGATTCCAAGGATGAGCTTTGCAATACAGGTAATCCCCGAGTTATGAGCCTTCACTAAACGCTCGTTTGAAGTTACGCGATAAGTGCCCCCTAATGTTTACGAGGAAATCCCAAAATTACGAATGTTGCAGCACCACAGCAGTTGTTTGCCCTTACGAATGACTGCAGAGGCTCTGCAACATTCACTCTATCCCACACCGCTCCCCACAACTGCTTCCCCCTCCCTCCCTGCCACGCTGGACTCACCTTGAGAAGATCTGTCTCCTCTCTGCCATGATTTCTGCCTTTCAGGGAGAGGAAGCTCCTGGATGCCGTAACATCGCGCAAGTTCAGGCACCCATCCTCTTTTGCAGAAAATGGGTACCTGAACTCTCGCAAGATCACAGACCCCAGAAACTTTCATTTTCGGCACAAACTCTGTACCTTTCTCCCTCAACTCCTTTCCGCCACGACTGGAACACTTTTTATCCAAAAGGAGATCCTGTGGAGATGGGGAAGCTCTGTATGTGAGCAAATGCAATGCTTGAGAAAGTTTTTGCTGCATTTTCAGTCACCCCATTTCCTCACAGACGAAGCTTCCAATCTCCCCAAGGTCACCGTTCAGATAAAAGGTGCTGCGTTTCCAAGGGTCCCATAGGCGCTCAAATACTTTTATCTGAATGGAGACCTTGGGGAGATGGGGAGCTCCGTCTATGAGCAAACGCAATGCTTGAAAACGCAACAAACCGCTGCGTTTTCAAGCATTGTATTTGCACACAGATGGAGCTCCCCAAGGTCTCTTGTTTGAACAAAAAGTGTTCGAGCGACAGTGGCTTCAGTTTCTCCGCTCCATCCAAGAGGAAGGAAATGAAGGCACAGAGCAGGATTGCTCTCAATAAGGCCGGCGCGTGCGAGCAAGCAGCGCATCTGCGTCTTCTTGACAGCAATCCTGCTCTGTGCCTCCAGTTTCTTCCTTTCGGATGGAGTGGAGAAACTCAAGCCGCTGCTGCTGCTTGAGTTGGGAGGATGACAAGGAGAAGAGGGGTCAGGATTTGGGCTACCAGCCAGTCAGGCAAGGAGTAGGTCGGGCAGGCTGGGTGGCTGGCTGGGAAGGGGTGGCCACTGAGGTGGCTGCCACCACCGCAGGTGCAGGGGTACTCGCCCCGCGATGCCTTCCTGCTCAGTTAAAGGCTTTGTTCCTGCCCTCAAACTAAGGCTGGCGAACGCAAGCAAGCAGTACACCCAGGCCACGGACAGCATTGGTTCTTGCGCCCGGCCGACTCCAATTCCACACTTTGCCCCATAGGCAAGCAAATGAAGCAAACACTCCCCCCCCCCCCCCAGAATGAAAGCTTCTGGGAGCCATGATCTCTTGAAGTCACGTGATATTACAGCACCCAGGAACTTCCATTGCCAGCATGAAAAGCATTTCCAAGCCGACTCTCCTCTCCCTCAAAGGGAAAGAAACCTTGGCAGAGCGGATTTTTGCAAGGTAAGTGAGTCTGACGCAGCAGGAAGGAGGGGAAGCATGAGGTATCTTAGTGGGTCGGGGAGTTCCATCACTAGGCCCTCCGTGGCCTTCCCCACCCCAAGATACCTCATGTGCACTTAATGAGCCATGTGCGTCTTAACGAGCAGGGAGTTATCTTGCTTGAGGTATGAGATTCACTCCCACAAATTTTTGAGTTACAAATGGAATGGGCAGACTCCATTGCATTCATAACTCGAAGGACTACCTGTAGAATGGTTTGCCTCCCAGAATCAGATTGACCCTCATCCAGTTTTCCTTTAGAAGGTCAGTGAAATCAGTTTTCTTCCATGGAAAAGTTTTAACTGGATACCAGGACACTGTGTATTGTCTTTTATATTTTATTATTAGTGGTTATGATTTATCTATGTGAGCTACCTAGTGTGTGATTAATCAGGCAGCATATTCTTCTAATCAATAAACTTTTTCTCCCCTGCAAATAAACATGGCTGCATTTTCTAGGTTCAAGCAACAGTTGTTGGTTTTCTGGCTTCAATTGCTGCAGTGATATTTGGCTGGATCCCAGATGGACACTTCAGCGTTGGCCATGCCATTCTCCTTTGTGCCAGTAGTGTGGCCACTGCCTTCATTGCCTCCCTTGTGCTGGGTAAGAAACAAATGCTTCCGTGAGAAAGAGATTTCAACCATAGTTCATTGTGTAGTAACACTAACATCTCCTTTCTATCGGGTCTAGGCATGATCATGATTGGTGTAATCATTGGTTCCAGAAAGATGGGTATCAATCCTGACAATGTGGCTACGCCTATTGCTGCCAGTCTTGGTGACCTCATTACCCTGGCTCTGCTTTCTGGGATAAGCTGGGGCCTCTATATAGAACTGGGTAAGATTATGAAGATTACATTGTTCAGTAGGAAATACTGTATGTGCCAAAAGTTTATAGTATTTAAGTATCTTGAACTCTGTAGTTCCTTCCTCTTGATCTAGTTTTAATATCTAATCGTATAATTGTAATCATCCTTTTTCACATCATCCTTTTTAGTAATACAGAGAAGGTACAGACTACATCACCACTCTCAGTTACCCATGTGCCACATGCAGTATTCCCAGCTAACAGTAATAAACCAGTCAGTCTTGGGGCCAATGTGCCAATTAAGATGCAGAATATTCCAAGTGTTGAAAATATGAAAAAGGGTGCTTGGTGAATGAAAGGGGCAGGAGGTGAGAAAATGCATGTAAGAAAATCATTGCTGGAAAAAAGATGGATGGGATATATTGTATGGTGTGTCCTTAAAGAAAGCTAGTAAGCAATGAAAGTAATCAAAAAGAACAAGAAATGGTTAGGAATAAAAGAGGGAGAGAGAATGCAGAGTAACTTTGATGAAAATAAAGAATTGTGTTGGAAATGGGTAAAGAGTTGAAAAGGGTCTAACAAAGGGATTGGAATGAAAAATGTGATGAAATGATTAAAGAGAAGTGAGGGAATGATAAAAGGGGGATTTCATAGATTTCTATGGAAATAAAAGTATGTTGGAGTGAAATGGATGCTGTAAATGCTAGTGCTCAGGAAAAAATGTGAACAGTGAACAATGGGAAGATTGCAGGTATAAATGGTATAACTAGAGATTGCTAAAAATATAGTCTTATGGAGTGGCTGTATAATTTGAGTAGTGGATGATGCGTATGTGATTGCATCTATGTCTGATGATAGAAAGTATGTTACTATTGTTCATATAAATATCTTGGTCTTTCTACAGTGGGGGAAAAATTATTTGATCCCCTGCTGATTTTGTACGTTTGCCCAGTGACAAAAAAATGATCAGTCTATAATTTTAATGGATGGTTTATTTTAACAGTGAGAGACAGAATAACAACAACAAAAATCCAGAAAAACGTATTTCAAAAAAGTTATAAATTGATTTGCATTTTAATGAATGAAATAAGTATTTGATCTCCTATCAATCAGCAAGATTTCTGGCTCCCAGCTGAGATTAGGAGCACTCTCTTAAAGCCAGAAGCAATCAATCAGATTCCAAATTCTCCACCGTGACCAAGACCAAAGAGCTGTCCAATGATGTCAGGGACAAGTTTGTAGACCTACACAAGGCTGGAATGGGCTAAAGACTATCGCCAAGCAGCTTGGTGAGGAGGTGACAACAGTTGGTGTGATTATTCACAAATGGAAGAAACACAAAATAACTGTCAGTCTCCCTTGGTCTAGGGCTCCATGAAAAATCTCAGCTCATGGAGTTTTAATTAGCATGAGAACCGTGAGGAATCAGCCCAGAACTACATGGGAGGATCTTGTCAATGATATCAAGGCAGCTGGGATCATAGTCACCAAGAAAACAATTGGTAACACACTATGCCATGAAGGAGTGAAATCTTGCAGCGCCTGCAAGGTCCCTCTGCTCAAGAAAGCACATGTATAGGCCCGTCTGAAGTTTGCCAATGAACATCTGAATGATTCAGAGGATAATGGTGAAAGTGTTGTAGTCAGATGAAACAAAATTGAGCTCTTTGTCATCAACTCGCCGTGTTTGGAGGAAGAGGAATGCTGCCTGTGATCCCAAGAACACCATCCTCACCATCAAACGTGGAGGTGAAAACATTATGCTTTGGGGGTGTTTTTCTGTTAAGGGGACAGGACAACTTCACCGCATCAAAGGGACAATGCACAGGGCCATGTACTGTTAAATTTTGGGTGAGAACTTCCTTCCCTCAGCCAGTGCATTGAAAATGGGTCATGCATGGCAATGGCCCAAAACACACAGCCAAGGCAACAAAGGAGTGGCTCAAGAAGAAGCACATTAAGGTCCTGGACTGGCCTAGCCAGTCTCCAGACCTTAATCCCATAGAAAATCTGTGGAGGAAGCTGAAGGTTCGAGCTGCCAAACGTCGGCCTCAAAATCCTAATGACTTGGAGAAGATCTGCAAAGAGGAGTGGGACAAAATCCCTCCTGAGATGTGTGCAAACCTTGGTGGCCAACTGCAAGAAATGTCTGACCTCTGTGATTGCCAACAAGGGTTTTGCCACCAAGTACTAAGTCATGTTTTGTAAAGGGGTCAAATACTTATTTCACTCATTAAAATGCAAATCAATTTATAACTTTTTTGAAATGTGTTTTTCTGGATTTTTTGTTGTTGTTCTGTCACTCACTGTTAAAATAAAGCTACCATTAAAATTATAGACTGATTTCTTTGTCAGCAGGGGATCAAAATATTTTTTCCCCTCACTGTATGTTTATTCTGCTTCGTATTTTTGTAATTCTTTTTAACGAAATTCTGATTATCTGCTGGTGAAGAACTTTGAATTTTTCCATCATGTAGTATACAATAACTAAAAGAAATGTTTTGCTTCACTGGAAAGATACTATCACTCCATACTTAAAATATAAGATACATTTTCCTTCTCTTTCTTTGAATTTACTCAATGTCACTCCATCTGGTCAAGATTCAATTACATTTAAAAAACCTTCCAACTCTGTTATCCTGTTATTCAACCTAATAGCTTTTATGCTTGCATGGTGATGTATATGTATATAGTTATAAGTTTTTATTTTTTATGTGTGGCTTGAATATTAGAGGCATGATGTTGCTTGCCCCTAAAGGGAATAGTGTAATACATATATTACAAGTAATATCAATCTTTAGGCAGCTTTATTACAAATATGGGTATTTGTTTCTGTGTATGTAGAACAATTGACCCTTTGTCTCTTCTGGGATTCTTCTCATTGAGCAATTGGTAGTACCGGTCGTCGTGATCTTAGACAGGCGAATTAGTCCAACTGAAGCAAATGTTCTCTGCCTGCCTGCCTGCTTCTCTCTTCTGAGATTCCTCCCTAATGGAAAGAGTAAAGGAACTATCCAGATCAGATTATTTGCAGATCAAGGGGCAATCTTAGAATTACCTATCTACTTCTGAAGCAATGTGGATGTGCTGAGGCACAAACAGTACCTGCCTATAGCTCCTTAAATCAGCATCTTCTGAGCATCCACAGCAAGTTAAGGAGTCAAATGTTTCTATCATCATGCTCTCTGAAACACATTTTTGGAATCAAGTCTCAAAGGTTGCATAGCTACCATATAGTAGTATGTAGTAAAAGCTAGTTTGGTGTAGTGATTAAGGCAGCAGGCTAGAAGCTGGGAGACTGTGAGTTCTAGTCCCACCTTAGGTGACCCTGGGCCAATCATTCAGCCCCAGGAAAAAAGCAATGGCAAGCCACTTATGAAATCTTACCAAGAAAACTGCAGGGACTTGCCCAAGCAGTTACTAGGAGACCATGCTTACTTGAAGGGACCAAAAAAAAATCTCCCAGCAAATAATAATAATAATAATAAATTAATTAATTAATTAATAATAATAATAATAATAATAATAATAATAATAATAATAATAATAATAATAATAATAATAATAATAATAATAATAAAGTTGGAAGGGACCTTGGAGTCCAACCCCCTGCTCAGGCAGGAAACCCTATATGATTTCAGACAATTGGCTGTCCAGTCTCTTCTTAAAAATTTCCAGTGTTGGAGCATTCACCGCTTCTGGAGGCAGATTGTTCCACTGGTTAATTGTTCTAACTGTCAGGAAGTTTCTCCTTAGTTCTAGGTTGCTTCTCTCCTTGACTAGTTTCCATCTTTTGCTTCTTGTCCTGCTTTCAGGTGCTTTGGAGAATAGCTTGACTCCCTCTTCTTTGTGGCAGCCCCTGAGATATTGGAACACAGCTGTCATGTCACCCCTCACCCTTCTGTTCGTTAAACTACGCATACCCAATTCCAGCAACCGTTCCCTATATGTTTTAGCCTCGGGTCCCCTAATCATCTTTGTCGTTCTTCTCTATACTCTTTCTAGAGTCTCAACATCTTTTTTACATCGTGGTGACCAAAACTGGGTACAGTATTCCAAGTGTGGCCTTACCAAGGCATTGTAAAGTGGTATTAATACTTCACGTGATCTTATTTCTATCCCTCTGTTAATGCAACCTAGCACTGTGTTGGCTTTTTGGCAGCTGCAGCACACTGCTGGCTCATATTTTAACTGATTGTCCATTAGGACTCCAAGATCCCTCTCACAGTTACTACTATTGAGCAAGGTACCACCATAAATGAAGTGGAAACCTGTCTGTGCAAACTGTGCAATGGGTGCTATTTCTAGAATTTCAGCTAAGAGAATAGCAGTTATACTACATAAGTAGTATAGATATACTGTAGGGACCAGCTACACCAATGGAATCCATTTGAATTTCTAAGATATAAGTGTGGGGATATAGATTTAGAAATCTATATTCATTAAAACAAATTGTAGATAGTTTGTGTGTTGACCTTAAACTCTTCTGCCTGTGGCTAAAAAGGAATGATTGTCGTCTTTAGGTGAAATAATGATAAATATTTCACTTGCTGCTTTCATCTGCTTTATCTGCCATGCACTGATTGTTCATTCAAATCCTTTTTCTTCTATTTAGAAGACAAGCCTTATGTGAATCCCTTGGTGTGTGCTTTTTTTGTTGCACTGCTGCCCCTCTGGATCATCATTGCTAAGCGGAATCCAGCAACACAGGAGGTACTATATTCTGGCTGGGAACCAGTCATCATTGCCATGGCAATTAGCAGGTATGAATAGTAATAGGAATAACATTTAGATTTATATACCACTTCATAGTGCTGTACAGCCCTCTCTAAGCAGTTTACAGAGTCAGCATATTGCCCCCAACAATCTGGGTTTTCATTTTACCAACCTCGGAAGGATGGAAGGCTTAGTCAACCTTGAGCCAGTGAGAATCAAACTCCTGGCAGTAGGCTGAATTAGCTTACAAATACTGCATTCTAACCACTGTGCCACCAAGGCTCATGGACTGCAAAAGTACCCTCCCCACTTCATGAAATAGGGCTCAGTGAACCAAATTAAATTGAAAAGGCAAAACAGATGTTTGAGTTTTTTAAATTCAACATAGTTGAGTCCATTCAAAAGCTGAAGTGTATTAAAAAGCTCACTTAGATATGTAATTATTATTTCATTTCCAAAGCTCAATATTAGTATTATATACTAGACCACTTATGACCCCTTGAGTCATTGTTTCAGAGATATTTTCTTACCAGATTCCTCAATGCCTTCAACAATGGCAGACCTAATGTACTTGAAAAATTCTTAAAAATTCAGGGAGATATTCAGATATGTATCTGCCTTGAAATTAGTCAAATGTTTAACTGTATAACAGTCAAACATCATGAGTTGACAATAGGAAATGTTTTATGACATTTTGTATTGTTCATAAAATGATTTATGGTTTTATGTCATAAAAAGTTTTATAAAATTTACTAAAGTCATAGGTCCCAGATTTTGGATGTATTCTGTAACTTAGCTCATTTGGGGTACCTTGGTTCAAAAAGTGTTGCCCTATGATGCACCGTTTCATCCAGTTAATGGTTACAGATACAAGAGTTTTAGTAATATATAGACTAATATTATACCATCCTAACAATCTCAATACTGATATTCCTTGATCAAATGTAATGGAATCCTCTTTTTTAACAAACTTCTACAAAAGTGCAAATTGTCTTCCTTAAACTTTACAGTAAACTATTAAGAATCTTGTTCGGTGTCATGTATTAACACTATAATACAATGATAAAATTTACCTTTTTCTTTTAATTCAGAAAAAAATGATTTTGGAAGTTTATTCAAATTTAAAAACTAAACAAATCTAGAGTTGTATATTTGTAATCGTTTCTCCATATTCTGATTTTAGGAAAACAATTTTTTAAAAAGAAATCTAGATGCACCTTTCAATAGATGGAATCCTCCAGTATTGTGATGAAATGAGCTAAAGAACCTAATTTCTAATATGTCTTTTTTCTTACTCCTTTTCTTACCTAGAAACAAACTACAAGTGTTTAGGTTCTAAAAAACATTTTACAAGTTGTGCTTGAAAGAAACAAATATTGGAGAAAATTATTTAATGAATGCATGTGTACTTTTAGAATGGACTCAATATTTTCCAAGCATCACAAAAAACAAGTTTTTGAGGCTGTAGCAGTAATTCTTTTATGCAGTTAGCTATTATATCTTCCAATTTTTTTCAATGTTTCTTCTTTCAGTGTTGGAGGATTGATATTGGATAAAACAGTGTCAGATCCAAATTTTGCAGGAATGGCAGTCTTTACTCCTGTTATAAATGGTGAGCTGTTCTTTGTTTTAAACACTCAACTTCAATATATTTAACACAGTGAGAGAGCTAGTGAGATATTAAATACTCAATTCCTGTATCTTGGAATGAAAACTCATGTGACTTACGGTATCTTACATCTTGTTTATAGTCTATGGGTAACTGTAGAAATTACTGCTTTAGGAACATCTTCAACTTTCTTGAGCCAGTGATGCATGCTGGTTAAGATTCTGAACTACACTGGGAAGTTTTAGGATCAAATCCATGTTTAGCTGTATGTTATTAAATGATGGGCAGCCATGATGTCTAATCTCAACTTACCTTACAGGGTTATTGAGAGATTAAAACGGGAGGAAGGAATGCTATATTTACTTATTTATGTGTAGTATTTATAACTCACCCCAATCCTAAAGGACCCTGGAGATATACAATATCAAAGAAAAATATGAGGATAAATAAATCCAAATGAACATCAAAGGCAGAAATTAACCATATACAAAAAAGCAAAGATAAAATTCAAGATAGACACTATCAGCTAGGATCAAAAGCATTTTGGAATAAAGGAGTTTTAACTTGTTATTAAATTGCAGCAGTATCAGGACTGCATGGACTTCTGAATATTATGTATGTTGTCTTTTGCTCCTAAAAGAAATGAAAAATGTGAATGTAACAAACGGAGCAGAGACAGAACATTGCTAAGATAGTAGAAGATCATATATGTATGTGCCAGATATAACACCTTACATGTAACAATGTTTTGGGACATACTTTTGAACTCATATGCTTAATTAAATGGCAGAAAGATCTATACTGGGGGCACGGTGGGAGGAAGAACTTAACTTGCAACTAACTTAATCAAAACATTACAATAAAAGTCTGGGGAAAAAGATATCAAAAGTGACGCCACTTATTGATGGCAGTCCTAGTTGCCATCCTTAAGAGAAAATAACATGAGTCATTAAGCAAGGATTTCCAGTGATTGTGACTTTTGATTTTCTACAAGTTTGCTTGTAGAAAGCCAGCAGGGAACATGATAAATCGTAATCATAATTGTGGCTTGCTGTGACATGATTATGAGCCAACTAACGAGCACCTAGATCATGTGTTCAGGAGAATAATATGAGTGCTGGAACTCTGGGGACCAGTCAGAGAATTGGTAGAATTGTACTTGTTCAGTACAGTCATACTGTTTGAACAGTCACTGAAAGATTGGTTGTTAAAAGGGGACCCCTTTACTTCGTAAATTCTATCAATATCTTCTAAAATGAATTAAAGTTGGGGAGTTTTCTCCTTGTTCCAATGGCTTGTGTCATAGCATGCATTGCTTTTTGTGTGTGAAATGATTTGGTCAGTGGCACCTTAACTGAGTTTTAAGTCCTTAGAAAAATGTTTATACATTAAAGCGCCAGTCTGAAAGTGAGTAGTGTAGGTGATCCTAGTAGTAGGATGCTTAGTAGAAGTGTGATCTATTTGGAGGGAAATTGATTATTGGCTGACTCAAAAAGTTAAATAAGAGGAAATGAATACTAATATAACCTTACCGAAATCACCAACTCTCTTTCTATGTTCTGTTCGTATTCTCTTCATGTGAATGGCCTAATAGTTGTAAAAACATGTCTCTTCTTCACTTACATTATTAATTTGAAACTCTCAACCATGAATTCTGTCCATCACTGATACGGTATTGCACTTCACCATGCTGGAACCACAGTCGAAATTGGATGTGCCTCCTATAAGATAGTGTAGAACTTCCCATAAGAAGTTATGGTGATCAGCTTCAGATTGTGCCAATCGTCTGCTGAACACAAGTATGGGAGGAATTTCTGGATGCATTGTTGAGGAATCACTGGCACCAATTTTTTATTTATTTATTTTATTTTAATTCCATTTATATCCCGCCCTTCTCCGAAGACTCAGGGCGGCTTACAAGCTTTGCAGTAGCCTTCATTCTATGTATATGCCTGCTTATTAGGGCTTTCACACACACACCCCCAAGCGGCATTATTACAAAGTCAGCTTAATTGCCCCCAACAATCTGGGTCCTCATTTTACCTACCTCGGAAGGATGGAAGGCTGAGTCAACCTTGAGCCTGGTGGGATGCGAACCTGCACTAATTGCAGGCAGCTGGTGTTACTTAAGGAGGCATTAGCCCACTGCTCCACCAAGGCTCCACCAATATAATTGATCATATCTTGGGTCTGTTTTCTTACAGGTGTTGGTGGCAATCTGGTGGCTGTCCAGGCTAGCCGCATCTCCACTTATCTCCATATGAGTGGTGTGCCTGGAGAGAATTCAGGGATAGCCCCCCGCAAGTGCCCAAGTCCCTGTAGCACCTTCTTCAGTTCAGGTAGCTTTATGAAGCATGCTTTGTTTTGAATACTTCCCTTTGAATCATAGTATTTTAAAATCCTCTTGCCCAAGCCCGGCCATGCTGCTCCATTGGGGGGAGGGGAGGGGAGGGGAGGGGAGGAAGGAAAGAAGGGAAGGAAGGAAGGAAGGAAGGAAGGAAGGAAGGAAGGAAGGAAGGAAGGAAGGAAGGCGCATATGCCAAGATATACAATCCAGGCAGGGACACTGAAAGTCTGAAGAGCATCCTCTGCTCAATTAAAGCAAATAGGCCTCAGTATTGGAAGCAATGATATGGAAAGATTCTGGAGAGAGAAGAATAATACAACAGCTAAGACATCATTTCATACTGTGTGACAGGAGGCAATAATAAACCATTCCTGTATTTTACTAAGAAAACCCCATGGATAGAAAATACAAAAATATTGACAATATAGTGCAAGATGATGAGATCCTCAGGTTGGATGGCATTCAGCATGCTACTGAGGTAGTGGTTCAAACTTTTTTAAAGTAGTAATGGTATTTATGTCATGGCTAGATTAAAGCCTTTGGGACATCTAGTTGCTGATGTTGTCATGCAAGAAATGAAGTTAGAATTACAGTGTGAACGTGGAAAGTAAGAAACATCAACATGGGACAGCTCAACACAGTGAAAGATGAAATAAATCAACACATTGGCATCTTAGGCATTAGCAAGTTGAGATGGATTGGAATTGAGCCCTTTAGTCAAAAGATCACACTGATTAGTATACAAGACTTGATAAACAAAAAAGGAACAATGTTGCTTTTATAGTTAGGAAGGACATAGCAAGAACAGTACTTGGCTACAATAGAATGCAGTGTCTTTATCCAATTAACTAAGATGAAGTGCTATAGGTAACCAGCATATTTACGAATGAAGAAGGAAGACTTGATGTTGTGGAATGTGTCTATGAAAGGGGAGATGATATGATGGATTACACTAACACAGCAGTTCCCAGGAAGGAGGGAGCACATTGGGGGGGGGGGGGGGAGAGACAGCATAATCCAGAGCTGGATCATGGGAAGAGGAAGAGATTTAGGATAGCCATTCCCTAAAATTGCCCATTAGGTTATGATAGTATAGGTTTAGTTTGTCAAGAGTCTATCTCTATGGAGTGAGCAAATAAAGAACTGAACTTTGCTGAATTGTTTTTCATTGTCCTGGGCTAGGCTTGACACTTGATGCCAATTTTTGGAAGCATAACATCCAATTCTTACAGAAATATTTGGATAATAGCAGCATGGGTCTTAGTTGTAGAGTTCAATGAAATACAGTGTCATATTACAATAGTAGGATATAATGTTCTTTTTAGTATACAATTCTGACAAATAGCCCCAACAACGAATGTACGCTTTCCAATTTACAGTTAAAACCACATAGAGAAGTTTCCTTTCATATGTAGTATATGTCAGTTTAAATCTTTATCCATCTCGCCATCAGATGTGAATTCCCGGTCTGCTCGTGTGCTTTTCCTTCTGGTTGTGCCAGGTCATTTGGTTTTCCTTTACACCATCAGCTCCATGCAGGGAGGTCACACTACCCTCACTCTGATATTTATAGTTTTCTACATGACCGCAGCACTTCTCCAGGTAAGAATTGTCATCAGTTGCCTGGCTTATCGTGTCAGTGGGGATAAAGACGAGACAAGTTATTTTTAAAAAGGGATCTTTTACTACATGATTTGGTTAAAACAAAAGTGGGTAACTGTTTTGACTCAGGATCTATATTTTCTCCTTCTACAGTGTCAGAGCAGGGCCAAATGTTTTTGACATATTTTCACACACATGGGCAAAGGGGACTTTTAACGGTTCTACTCACTTGGGAGACATATGGATAACCAGAAGGGCATTTTTTCCCCCAAAAAATTATATTTATACATTTTCCTGGATTCATGATAGCTTCTTTCTCAGACTCTTTTTTAAAAAAAATTATGTTGAGTTTCAAGAAATTCAGATTTCACTGTTTAGTTCTTTGGTAACATAGTTTGCATTGCAGCCATTACACTGCAGAGTAAAAAAGAGAATCTGTGTAGTAGTATAGTTATAGCATTGAAGTCAGACTGAGAAGATCCAGATTCAAGTCCACGTTCAACTATGAAACTCACTGAATTAATTTGGACCAGATGCTGTTCTTCTGCAACTACGTATGTGTACCTTGGGTACACCTTGTGTACTGTTAAGAGAAGAAGTACTGTTTGCAACATCTTAAGCTTTTAAGAGGCAAGATTTATACCTTAACTAAAATACATACAGAAATAAAATAGCAAAACTTTCTTGGAATAAATTCAAATAATTTGTATTGCATATGAGAGCCAGTTTGGTCTAGTCTAGTGGCTAAGGCACCAGGCTAGAAAGAGTGTGAGTGCAAGTCCAACCTTAGCCATGAAAGCCAGCTGGGTGACTTAGGGCCAGTCACTCACTCTCAGATCAACCCACCTCACAGGATAGTAGTTGTGGGGAAAACAGGAGAAAAGTGTGTTGGGTATGTTCGCTAGCTTGAGTTATTTGCAAACAAACTAAAGAAAGTTGAATTGCCAGAAAAGAGCTATAGTATGTTAGTACAATCCGAAGTTGTGTGGATTAAGCTTAGAAGTGCCATGCAATAAAACTACAATCACATTTTTTTAAAGGAGTAATTTCTTCTGAGGTGCTAATATTCCTTATATAAGATAACTGTATATGTCACGTGGTACAATGCTAGCTTTGAGGTTGAATATATGTGAGAGATTAGACGTAGAGCTGTATACTCCTCTGAACTGAAAGCATTCTCCCCTTTTGTATTCAACGTTTCATAGCCATGTGGTAGTAAGAATTAGATTGCCTGCAGGGAGGAAGGGATGTGAAGCACACAGTGCAATCTTACATAAATTGCTTCTCTCTTTGTTCATGCCTTCCTCTGTCTACCTGATAGTAAACTGCCACATCAAATAGAAGAGACAATGCGCAGTGGGTGCTGGGGAGGCCAATTACTTCGAACTGTCCCAGTAGGATCTTGGCTTTGCATGCATCTTCATCAACATTGGGAGGGCAGTGCTTGTATCCCAGAATGTTTCTGGTTGAAATTGGCTTTCTATGCCTGTGGAAATCTTGAAGTCAATATACAATTGAGCTAAAATTCATAAAGCAAGGTATAGCTTTTCTAAAAAATGGAGATATGGCTAATAAATACAGCTCATCCCGGGACTCTGTTGTGTTTGCATTTGAAAAATTGGAACAATGAGCTGTATCCTGTTCCAGGGACACAATATAATTTTAGGGCACTACGGTTGATTTCTGTATTGATTGCCTGTAAGGATTATGACTTTAAGAGTGTAATAGGAACTTTTAGAAATTGTCTGCTGAGGTGCAATAACAAGTTGAATACAACTATTATTGCCATCTCACAGCATGTATCTATTTATAGAATATTTATTTTTCCAAAAAACATCTCTCCTCAAGGTATTAGGTACAATAGGTGAAAAAATATTAGCTTCATCTCTCTCCCAAGTTTATCAATGCTACAAGCATTGGATGCATTTTTATAAATCAGCAGCCATGCGTCCAGAAGGGACCCCCAGATCACACACCCATCCAGCACCAAAGATGGAAAATCCCCAGAATCAAGCGGTACAAAAACCTTTTGTAATGTAAGATACAATTATTTTTTAAAACATATGACTGATAAAAACACAGAAGTTAAACCAGTACGACTAAAAGTTTTGAAAAAAATATATGCATTTCTTCCTAAAGTATAGTAAAGTAAGAAATGCATAGTTCAGTTTTACCAGAGAAGACAGAATTAATCATGAATGGCATCCATTATGCATGGAGGGATCTACAGGATGTTTTCCCACTGCTGAAGTAATATAGAGGAGTATAGGAAGTAGTCTTTACAGGTGCCTTGGTGTTTTGACCTAGTCATTGCTAATGTGACCATTATGCTTGTGCCTTTCAGGTTCTCATTCTTCTTTACATTGCTGACTGGATGGTTCATTGGATGTGGGGTCGAGGCCTGGACCCGGACAACTTTTCTATACCTTATTTGACAGCACTGGGTGACTTGCTTGGAACAGGTCTCCTGGCACTCAGCTTCCACATCCTCTGGCTAATTGGGGATCGGGATACTGATGTTGGAGACTAACAGCAACCTTCCTCAGCTTCTTCAGCCCTCAGTTCATCTCCTTCAGTCACATTCCCCTGCCCCCACAAAGTTGTTCTTTGGGACTTTAACTTTGATACTAGATTCTCATTATTTTCAATGGGAATTTTATGTGGTTTATATTTCAAGCCAAGTCTATACAGGAGAATTAGTTTTAAGAAGGACAAAAGAAGAAGAAAATGTATAAAGACAATCACCAAGTGCAATTTCAAAATAGTTAACTATTTATATATAATAGAGAAAATAGTGAAAAATTGAACTTTTTTTTAAAGACATCCACCTTCCATCATCTGTACCCACTTAAGGCATAGATGAGTGTTTTTCCAGCTTGGCAACTTCAAGATGTGTGGACTTCAGTTCCCAGAATTCTCCAGCAAATATGCTGGCCAGGGAATTCTGGGAGTTAAAGTCCACACATCTTAAAATTATCAAGTTTGAAAAACACTACACTAGATATACAAGGCTATCACTTGTGTGTAATATATGTGTATGTGAATAGTTAAGATGCAGCTGGTAATTGGTTTGTTTTTAAACTAGGCTCATATTTTTCATCAGTTACTACAACTGGTAGCAAGTAGCAACAAACAGATCAGGTGTTTTGGGCACACACATACCCCTCCTTTCTTATCCTTGATAATATAATAAATCTAATTGACCAAAAGACAGGTCTTCATGGATCTGAAAACTTTCAATATATGGGATTGAGACACTTGATGTTTTGATGCCAAATCCTGATACTACAGTTGAAGGCAACTATAGGTGTTTAGCACTTCCTCAAATCTATAGAATTCAAGTAAAATTAAAGTAATTTGTGAAATGTTTTCCAGAGCAGATCTGATGCATTGTAACATCGAGATGGAGTTGGTTCATTTCAAAAGCCTCAGATGAAATATAATTAGAAATGAAAGCTCCTTACACACATATATTTCATAGTCTTATCTTGAAGTTTGTATAGAAACATTGTCTTTGCATAGTTTAGTTATAAAAACTAGCAGGTACTACCTGCATGGTAGCGAGATCCAATATTTTCAACATAAGTTCTGTTTTCTCCTAGGTCAAACGTCAGAACATCTAGATAAATAGATAAATGCTATTATGAATCTGAAGAAATGGCATTTAATTTATATTTTTTTCATGAAAAATGAGATCTTGAGTGTCTTAGAAGTGTAAAAAACCAGACTGAAATCAGATCATTTGGATGTTTTGGATAGCAATCGAATCTGTGGAAGCAACAAAATATCAGGTCCTGTAAGTAGGGAGTTTTTGTATGAAATACACTCTTCTTACTATAGAGGTATTTAGAATTTATCTTCTCACACTATATTGCTTGTATAAATGGAACTTGAGCATAAGTAGCTCAAAATATTTAAATAGGGAATGCCAAATTTGTTGCATAAAACAAAATGTGAAAGGGGGATTTTTCATTTTATTCAAGAATGGAAATTAAGATTCTGTGCTGTCCCAGAGAGAGTGGAGGCCTATTGTGCTGAATGTTGTTTGTTACTGAACTCAACAATATAACCAAAATTGCTGGGACACCTACCTCTTTTGTATATGACTCACTACTCATATACATTTCCTCAACACAGAACTCCATTAAAGCTTGTTTTTTTTAAGGTTCTCTTGTTTTGGCTTCTCTTATAATCAAAGGATTGTTTTCGAATAATTGCTTTAATTACCAATAAAGCTGAAGTAAGGAGGGATGGACCAGTGTTGACCCTTGAAAATGCTGTGTCCTAGCTTTGATTTACTACCTTCAAAATGCATTGGGCTACCAGATATGGATTGCAGAAATCCAGAACCACCAGATGGCAACAACATTTAAACATTTTAGCATTTTTTTTCTGTCTTCTTGTGGTTGCCTGGGAGGTTGCAGTCCTAAACTTGCTCAAGTAATGAAACTGAATGCTTGTGGCTTTCAGAAAAGTGTTGAGTCTGTTTCGCTGGAAACAAGCTGTTATCTGGAAGGTAACAGCAGCTTTCCTGCAAGTTTTCCTTAAAAACAATGTGGTTGCTATTTACCAAAATTAAAATTTGGAGTGGAACTGAATATAATATATTGTGTTCAATGTATTCCACAGGAGCTTATGTAGACTGCAACTATTTTTAGGATAATCCTGTGACCTACTTTAGTTTACAGCCTGGGTGCTGCCATAACCATATTTTAATATGTCATCAGGGGAGACTTCAGGTTCATGCTGCAACTGTTTGTGTGTTAATCCTTCTGTGTGCATGATGCCTTCAGTAATTTGGAAGTAATGGATATGGCTTAAGATATTGTTCTTGCCTGCCCTCTGTGAATACAAGTATTTATACTGAGGTTTCTTCAGATTTCAGTAGGTGCCAATGCTTAGTTTCTTTTTAAGAAATGGACTTTTTCCAAGTAAGTTACTAATTACTTTCAAAAAAAAGTCTACATAAAGCATTAAGTCGTAAGCTCTTTAAAAAAACTTTCATCTGCCTTATCTAAATGTCCAATCCAATGCATTCATTTTAATCTAACACTCTAAGCACTTTTCTTATATATGTATATAATACCACATAATCATTTTTCTTCATTGTGTTTATCTCTCTGATTAATATCTATGTCACTAGATCTCATTAGTGGATATATATCTCCTAGTTAAATTTAGTCTTTCATCCAGGAGTTGAAATGTTTGTGCTGCTTGGATGAGATCCCTGAATTTTATTGCCTTGAAAGTGGTAAGGTGGGAAGCAAAGTGCAAGTTTATGAACAGAATGTTGTAAAAAAAATAATTTTATACTCACAAGTTGCACTCAAATGCATGTATATTTAAACTTGGCTGCAAATGAAAATTAAGCTTTTGGTTTATACCTTATTCAACAAAGAAAACAAATTCCTTATTTATAGTTGCTGTAATTGAATTGACAAATGCCAATTTAACTGATAAATTATATTTGGTAAAATAAATATTTACATTTATTTATATGGTTTTTGGTCCTTCATTTTTATCAACAATTTGTAGCTGACATTTTAGCTGATGTTTGTATTAATAAGAAAAAAAAAGACTAGGCCACATTGGTTTCCTTCAGTTTTATTCATTGGCCATTTTGTCCTTTATTTCCAAGCTACGTGCATATTTTAGGGATTCTTTAAAGAAGGAGACACATGTGAGTATTGTTTAACACCTAAGAAAAATACACCTTATCTAAATTAACTTACATAGCTTAGATTATTATGTCTCTTTGCTCAGGGTGTGATTAAGTGGTTATGCATCATGAAGTCGGCGTCAGCTCTTAAAAACCACATTCATAGATCTGTCCAACCAGGTCTCCAAATTTACCTTGCTGCTGATCACTCTCTTCTCTTTCCACTTTTCCTAGCATTATGGACTTTTCAAGGGAGTGGGTCTTCACATAATGAGTCCAAAATGTAATACTTACAAGTTTGGCCATTTGTGTCTCACCTCTGGATTGATTTGTTCTACAGTCCATTTGTTTGTTTTCTTAGTTATCCATGTTATTCTCGGGAGTTTTCTCCAATACTAAAGTTCAGAAGTATCAATGTTCTTTCTATCTTGCTTATTCAAGGCCCAATTTTTTGACCTGTATAATGTCACATTGATGGCAGTAGCAGAGGTGGGCAGGCTTTAATGAATGGTTTTCAGTATCCAGGAAATTCTTTGATTAATGTTCCTAGTAGGTTAAGAACAAAGAGTTGATTTTGTACTACTGTTCTTTATCCTTTATCAACTCCCTTATTTGTTGGTTTTCCAGAAACTGTTAAAAACCTAGTTGTTTTAGAAGCTTTTTTCTATGTATTTGTTTTCTCCTCGTTTGCTGCTGTGTCTTAAGTTTTTAGAGTATCAGCACAGTTATGGCCAGTTATAATTTGTTGGATTAAGCTAACCAAGGATAATTTTGCTTATGTACACTGTAAACTGATAGTTGTTTTGATTGCGGCAAGGTAGAAGTATGATAACTAAGGAAAGAAATAAATGTAACGTACACCACCACCCCTTTGATCAGGCTATACTCATTGTAACCTAAATAAAAGAGAGGAAAATACAAACAGCATCAGTGTGATGTGAGAAAAGAAGGTGTAAAGTTTTACACTTAGCCTCACAATTGCCCCAGCATTACTCAGGAATTTAAAAGAGCCAAAAGAAACTCCTGAGCTGAGGTTTCAGCAAGCAAACAACTTTTATTTTGATCAAAATAAAAGATCATATAGGAGCCGTGACCAGGGGGGCTTTTGCCCAGGTTCGCCTGGTGCGCCAGTTGCGGCCCTATCTGGACCGGGATGCCCTGCGTACAGTCACTCATGCGCTCGTGACCTCCCGGTTAGACTACTGCAATGCTCTCTACATGGGGCTGCCCTTGAGGACCACTCGGAGGCTTCAGCTGGTGCAGAATGCAGCTGCGCGATTAGTAATGGGAGTTTCCCAATACTCTCATGTAACACCTCTTCTCCATGAGCTGCATTGGCTTCCAGTTGCCCTCCAGGTGAGATTCAAGGTGCTGGTGATGACCTATAAAGCCCTAAATGGCATGGGTCCGGATTACCTTAGGGAGCACCTGCTGCCAGCATCAGCTTCCCATCGTCCTGTGCGCGCCCACAGGGAGGGCCTCCTTAGGCTTCCGCCGGTTAGAGATTGCCAGCGGGTGATTCCCAGGGGGAGGGCATTCTCTGTGAGTGCACCCGCCCTTTGGAACAAACTGCCGATGGAGCTTCGGACTGCCCCCAACCTTCGCTCGTTTCGCCGAGATTTTAATACTTGGTTGTTTGAATTGTCTGGCCTGGACTGAGGGATTTTAAGTTATATTAATTAAATTAAATTAAATTAAATTAAATTAAATTAATTTTAAATTTTAATTTTTAATGTTATCTTGATTGTGGGCTGTATTAATTTAATTTTATTCTCTCTTTTGTATTGTTTTTAACTTGCTCTGTGAACCGCCCTGAGTTCTTCGGGAATAGGGCGGTATATAATTTCAATAAATAAATAAATAAATAAAAAATAGAGTTGGGTGGCCACCTCTCTCTTCGTGGCTGGTAGAGAGATGAGGGCAACAACCAGGAAAGATGTCTTCCACCTTTTATACCTTTCCAGAACAAAGAGATCTGGTCTTGGTACTAGGAACCAAAAGGTACAGAAAAATAATTCCTAGATGATGACTTATACACAACAACCCAGGCTCCACCACAGCTCCTTTTCCCCCTCCCCTTTAACATGAGGCTTTTACTTTTCCAAAATAGATAAAGCATCTGACTACAAAATAATTTTTTAATTTTTAATTTAATTTTAATTTTAATTCCATTTATATCCCGCCCTTCTCCGAAGACTCAGGGCGGCTTACAAGCTTAGCAGTAGCCTTCATTCTATGTATATGCCTGCTTATTAGGGCTTTCACACACACCCCAAGCGGCATTATTACAAAGTCAGCTTATTGCCCCCAACAATCTGGGTCCTCATTTTACCTACCTCGGAAGGATGGAAGGCTGAGTCAACCTTGAGCCTGGTGGGATGCGAACCTGCACTAATTGCAGGCAGCTGGTGTTACTTAAGGAGGCATTAGCTCACTGCTCCACCAAGGCTCTTGATTACAAAATGATTACAAAATGATTACAAAATAACAAAAATGATTAATTAATAATACAAATATCAGTATAAAATGGTTACTAATGGTTACTATATAAAATAGCTGCTAATGTCAAACTTATACTAAAATCATAAGCACAGTAAAATCCCTTCACTCCTCCCTTTTTAATATAAAAGCCGAATAGGCACTAAGAACCCTGGAAAATGGGGGTATAATAAGAAGGTAAAGGTCTTAAAACCATAGCTTTAGCAGGTTTATCATTAAAAACAGGAGTGGCAGCAAAAGTCAATCCAGATATAGTGGATCGAACAATTCTTTGAATAAGCGGAATAAGGCATGGTAAGCACAACAATCCTCCGAGGTCCAAACTCACAATGAACAGGATTCTTTTCCAATTATCAAACATACCCGAAAACCATCCTCCAACATCCAGTGCACCTGTCCATGTTTGGACAGCGACATGAGCCAACTTGCGCATTCTGTCTGTGATTTCTTCAATGACCTTGCCACTGTCATCAATATGGAGACAACAATTGCTAAGGTTGAATTTTCTACAGACCCCACCTTCCCTAGCCAATAGGTAATCCAGAGCTAATCTATTCTGGTATACAGCAGTTCTGAGTTGAGTATCAGTTCTTGCCAATGCCAAAAGGGCAGAGCTGGTTTCATTCGTGATGATTTCCAAAACTGCTTGCAGTCTATCCTGTTAAGCATATAAATAGGCGTCCGGTATCCCCACATTCCATCCGGCACCCACATCGCAGGACCATATACCTGGATTATCTTCTCTAGTGGCCATTCATCATCTTTCCAATTTCCTATCTGAATATTTGAGACATCCCTTGTCTTTCTATCTGCAGGATCTCCAACATTAACATACACAGGAATATCCAAGCGTTCGCCTTGAGAGATGGGCAAAAGGAAAAAACTAGGCTTCACATCGCCCAGGACACATGCTCCAGCCCAGGCTTTGGGAAGTTCAGCATAGGCTAAATTTCCACAAATCCAATAAAGATTATCAGGAGCGGGCCAAGGAATAAAAGCATCTTGTTTGTTGGACCATAAACATTTCAACGGGCCGAGTGGGAAAAGGTGGATGGTTCAGTCTCATTTCCCTGCCAAGTACAGTTGGTTGAAGTACTATTGCAGAACCAACCTCCCTCACAGAGAGTTTCACCAACAAATTCCTTATATGTAATGTTGGATTGTGGCCTAATAATGCAATTCTGGGCCACAATGATGGAATGGAGCGCCTATTTGGTTGGACGATCCTTATCTTTCCAAGTCAAATTGAAATGAGATGTAATGTCCAACTGAATCTCTTGAGCTTCCCATGGCCATTGTTCTCCCATGTTAGTGCCACCACAAACAAAGCAGTTTTTAACCTCTAGGGAAGAAGCAACATGCTCAGCTAAATCAATAAACAAATTTTTGGTAACCTGGGGTATTTCAATTAGAGTACCAAATTCATGCCAAAATTCAGTATGTACTTGAAATTGTTCAGGTTTACTATGACGCAGAGTGGTCTGAATAATTATCCATCCATGAGGGTCTCATCCTGTCCCATCAATGCCAATACCATATGACTCTGTGCGAGGGGATGTGTTTGAAAAGTGGAAACATCTAGGGGTGCAGGAACCAGGGCGACAGGAGGTAGAGGCATCTCCCTCGGTCATGGTAAACCAAGAGGTTCCTCCCTTGCCCGGACCCTCACTCAGAGAATTAAATGCAGTGTACCAATAAACATATCCCGAAGTGGGAGCACCATATCCAGAAGACGTGGAAGCCAGTTTCTGGTATAGGTATTTTCTCTGCACCAGACAACTTCTTTCCCATGAAAGATCTCCACACAGGACTCCAAGGGTCCGGGATGGAGCCTGGCCTCGCCGTATGGCTTCACAAGCATCAAAACAAACTGATACCTTATGTGACGTTGACCAGTTTGAGGCGACAGGATGAGTGAGGAGGGGGCGTGTATCAGAACCTCCCACATAAGGGTAAACTTTCACAGTAGATGTTACCTTCACCCCCTGTGGATTAAAGCAGGTTATTTTGTGAGCTTCTGTGCACATGGAATAAGAATTATTTCCATGCCTATATTGGGAAACATTCCCCCTACAGTCATAAAAGGAATGATAAACCATTGTGAGGGTGGTCTTTTCCATAGTATAGGTGGTTTAAACACAAAGGGTACAGTGTGGTGTACCCTGATGAATGAGGGAAACATTCTGTTCTGAACCAGCCCTCTTCTCGCAACCCCTAATTAAAAGAAGAGTCTGGAAAGCGTCCAAGGCTAAAAGGCTTCTGCCAAGATTTAATTACGCAGTTAACAAAAACACAAGAGCTTGTCTTCTCAAGCGGAAAAGTTGCTTTCAGCAACCAGCCCCTCCCCAAACACTTCTTTTATAGAGAGCTCAGGGCGTGGTCTCCCTGTGCCTCCTCCCGAGGAGTCCCATAGTCTTTCTTTGTTTGTCCCTGCTCGTCTGCCTCCTGCGTCGGGCGTCCTTGAACAGGGCCAGCTGTGGGTCATCATCCTCCGCACTCTCGGGCTCGCACAGCTGAGAAGAGGTCCCCGGCTGAGGACTCTGCAAAGCCTCCAAATCATCATCAGCCGGTTCGTTTCCCTCCTCCCCCACATCTGAGTCCTCCGATACATCGGACCCGGCTGTCGGACCCACAGGCTGGCCCTGAGTCACAACACTATCCCGCACCGCAGGGCCCTTCCCTCGGGTCTGCCGATCCGGATGCGGTCGGGATGGGAACTGTTCGTGAAAAGCAGTCACCAACGCAGGGGCATGAACGGCGGTCGCGTCTTCCCATGTGAAGTCCTCCGGCCCGTACCCTTTCCACTCGATCAGGTACTGGAAGCGACCTTTCAGCCAGCGGGAATCCCTGATGCTGGCGACCTCGTACTCGGGGGTGCTGCCTCCATCACGAGTTCCTGATGGGGGAGGTTCCGCTTGGCGAAGTGGACAGGCCGGTTGTTCGGGGACCAACAAGGACCGATGGAAGACGGGGTGCACGCGCAGGGAACGTGGCAGAGTTAAACGATAGGCGACCGGGTTGATGACGGCCTCGACTGGGAACGGTCCAAGGTAACGGTGGTCCAGCTTCCTCGCCGGCCGAGTGGATGGTAGGTTCCTGGTGGACAGCCAGACCCGATCCCCCACCGATAGTGGAGGCGTATCCCTTCTCGACCGATCGGCGAACCTCTTGTAGTCGGCCTTGGCCTTCTCCAGCTGCCGTCGCACCAACCGATGGATCGCCTGTAACTCCGCCATGAATTCGTTCGCTGCCGGCTCCGGTGAGTCCACGGGAGAAAGAGGGAAGAACCTGGGGTGATAACCCACGTTGGCCAAGAACGGTGTCATCTGCGTGGAGGTGTGTTGCGAGTTATTAAAGGCAAACTCGGCTATGGCCAAATAGTCCACCCAGTTGTCCTGCTGCAGGTTAACGTAGCAGCGCAGATACTGCTCTAAGATGCCGATGACCTTCTCGGTACCCCCGTCGGTCTGAGGATGATGCGCGGACGAGAGGCAAACCTTAATGTCCAACGCCCGCATCAACTCCTGCCAGAAGCGGGCTGTAAACTGGGCCCCCCTATCGGAGACGACCCTATCGGGAAGGCCGTGCAGCCGGAACACCTGTTGGATGAACATGCGACTAGTGGCGCGAGCTGACGGTAAGCCGCGACAGGGGATGAAGTGCGCCATCTTGGTCAACATGTCCACCACCACAAACACTGTCGTGAAGCCGGAGGATGGGGGTAGATCCGTCAGAAAGTCCATGGACACAGCCCCCCAGGGTCTCTTGGGCGTTGGCAACGGCTGCAATAAACCAGGCGGGGCCCCTGTCGCTGACTTGGCCTGCCTGCATGGGACGCAGGAGGTGACATAAGACTGGACATCGTGTCGGACTCGGGGCCACCAGAAAGTACGGGAGACCAGGTTCAGAGTCTTGAACAGGCCAAAATGCCCCGCAGCCGGGTTATCATGACATTGGCTGAGGACGAGTCCCCTGAGTGGCCCTCCTGGAACATAGAGCCGGTCACGATAATACAGGAGTCCATCCGTGACCGACCAAGGCGAATCTGGCCCCACCTCTTCCTTCCGCTGAGCCACCCACGCCTCCTGCTGCTGCGCCTCCCGGATCCGAGCCCGTATATCCACCGGCTCCCGTACCGCAGCAAAAGACTCGACGGGGATCACTGTCCTGGGCAGAAGCTTGTCTTCCACTCGGGTGTACTCGGGCTTCCTGGACAGAGCATCCGCTCTCTGGTTGTGCCCGCTTGGTATGTACCGCACCCGGAAGTCAAACCTCGCAAAGAAGAGGGACCACCGGATCTGGCGTTGGTTCAAATTCCGAGCGGTCTGCAGGCTTTCCAGATTCTTGTGGTCCGTCCGGACCTCGATTTGATGCCGCGCCCCCTCCAGATGATGCCTCCAAGCCTCGAACGCCGCCTTGATGGCCAGCAGCTCCTTCTCCCAGATGGTATAGTTGCGCTCCGAGGGATTCAATTTCCGAGAGTGATACGCGCAAGGGAAAAGGGTACCGTTGGGCATCGCTGCCTGGAGTAACACGGCCCCAATGGCAATGTCGGAGGCGTCCGCCTCCACGACAAACGGCCGTTGCGGGTCAGGATGCTTCAAGATGGGCTCCTTCATGAAGGCGTCCTTCAAAGCTTGGAACGCCTGTTGTTCGGGGGCGTTCCACTGGAACCGAGTCTTCTTCTGCAGGAGCCGGGTGAGGGGGGCTGTCAAGGCAGCAAAGCCAGGGATGAATGTCCGATAGTAGTTGGCAAATCCAAGAAGTCGCTGAACATCCTTCACGCGACACGGGGGTTGCCAACTCTGCAACGACTCAACTTTACTTGGATCCATGGCGATGCCCTCAGGAGAAATGCGGTGGCCCAAGAAATCAATGGTCACCTGGTAGAACTGGCACTTCTCCAACTTGGCAAACAGCCGATGTTTCCAGAGGCGCTGCAGGACCTGACGGAGATGCTGATGATGCGCTTCACGCGACGGGGAGTAAATCAGGATGTCGTCCAGGTAAATCACAACAAACTGGTCCAACAGATCCCGAAAGATGTCGTTCATAAAATGCTGAAACACAGCGGGGGCGTTGGTCAGGCCAAACGGCATCACCGTGTACTCGAAATGTCCATAGCGAGTACCAAACGCCGTCTTCCACTCATCACCCGGCCGAACCCTGACGAGGTTGTAAGCTCCACGCAGGTCCAGTTTCGTGAAGATCTTAGCCTCCCGGAGTCGGTCCAAGAGCTCGGGGATGAGGGGCAGCGGGTAGCGGTTACGCACCGTGATGGCATTGAGTTTCCGGTAGTCACAGCAAAGTCGTAACTCGCCCGACTTCTTTTTGACGAAGAGCACGGGCGCAGACACTGGCGAGGACGAGGGCCGGATGAAACCACGAGCCAAGTTCTTTGTCAGGAAGTCCCGCAATGCAGCCAACTCGGGCTCCGACATGGAGTACAAACGCCCCACTGGGAGAGGCGCATCAGGGACTAGGTCAATGGAGCAGTCGTAGGGCCTGTGCGGGGGTAATTGGTCCGCCTCTGACTCGCTGAACACGTCAGCAAAGTCGGACAGTACGGGAGGCAAGGAAACCCCTGAGGAACCCTCCACCTGGCCGGCACAGATATGGCGGGTGTGGTCCACGCACTGCAAACTTGGGAAGGTGACCAAGTTCTGAGACCAATAGATCTGTGGATCATGCGCCCGGAGCCACGCCAGTCCCAAGACCACGGGGAAGTGCAGATCCGAAGTGACGTAAAACTGAATGGCCTCCACATGGGTACTGATGGCCATACACACGGGTTGCGTGGCGGCCGTGATAGGCCCGGACAGGAGCACTCGACCATCGATGGTCTCCACAAGCATGGGCGGATCCACCGGACACTGGGGAACAGCCCATTTGGCCACAAAGGCCGAATCCATAAAGTTAGTGGTAGCCCCAGAGTCAATTAAGGCATGGACCGGAATCCCCTCTGGCTTGCCAGGAAGGATCAGTCGTGCCTCCAAAATCAAATGCCGTGGAGGTTCACAGGCACCGTCGGAACGGCGTCGCTCGGCGTGATCGTTGTGGGTCGCCCGATCTTTCACACCGTCTAGATCGGGCTCGGGCCGTTTCCCGATAGCAAAGCAGGGGACTTTCTCGGGGCAGGCTTGGTCACTGACGCCCGCTGACGCTTCTTCGGGCAAGAAGCAGCCAAATGTCCAGGGTCCCCACAGTAAAAACACAACCCCTCCGATCGTCGTCTGTCCATTTCCGTCACCGATAGACGGGACCTGGCGGCACCCAGCTCCATTGGCTCCTCCCTCTGGACTGGGGGCTCACGCACAACAGGGGCGGCAGGGGTCTGTGGGGTGGCACGGCGACTCTTACGCTGCTGCAGCCGGGCATCGATCCGCAGACAAAGATGGATCAGCCCATTCAGGTCTGAGGGAATGTCCACGCGGGCCAGCTCATCCAACATCTCCTCTGACAAGCCATCCTGAAAGGCATCCACGAGCGCAGCCTCATTCCAGGCGGAATCCTGGCTAAGCAGCCGGAAATCGCTGATATAGGCCTGTAGGGGGCGCTGACCCTGCCTCAAAGCTTTCAGACGTCGGGTGGCGGTCTGCGCCTTAATCGGGTCCTCGTACATGAGGCGCATATGGTCACAAAACCCCCCAAAGTTATCCAACAAAGGGCTAGGCTGTGCCAACAGAGGCGTGCCCCAACGAGCTGCATCTCCCGACAAAAGGCTCAACACGAATCCCACCTTATCTCGGTCAGTGGGGAAATCAGCTGCTCTCACGCTGATATAAAGCTGGCATTGTCCCAGGAAGGCAGGAAACAGTTCTGGTTTACCAGCAAATTTATCCGGCATAGCTATCCGACATTTCCTCCTGGGTGGGGGGGCAGCATGTACCTGAGCCTGCAGTTGTGCCACCTGAGTGGCCAGCAAGGTGAGTTGCTGGGTGAGCTGGGCATTCTCGGCAAGAAGCTGCTCCATCGTAGTATTAAGGGGTGGGTGGCTGAAAGCAAACTGTTCTGAACCAGCCCTCTTCTCGCAACCCCTAATTAAAAGAAGAGTCTGGAAAGCGTCCAAGGCTAAAAGGCTTCTGCCAAGATTTAATTACGCAGTTAACAAAAACACAAGAGCTTGTCTTCTCAAGCGGAAAAGTTGCTTTCAGCAACCAGCCCCTCCCCAAACACTTCTTTTATAGAGAGCTCAGGGCGTGGTCTCCCTGTGCCTCCTCCCGAGGAGTCCCATAGTCTTTCTTTGTTTGTCCCTGCTCGTCTGCCTCCTGCGTCGGGCGTCCTTGAACAGGGCCAGCTGTGGGTCATCATCCTCCGCACTCTCGGGCTCGCACAGCTGAGAAGAGGTCCCCGGCTGAGGACTCTGCAAAGCCTCCAAATCATCATCAGCCGGTTCGTTTCCCTCCTCCCCCACATCTGAGTCCTCCGATACATCGGACCCGGCTGTCGGACCCACAGGCTGGCCCTGAGTCACAACACATTCCTTGGTTTCCTACCAAGGACATCATTAGTCACATTCTGACTGGAACCAGTGACCGGGATCCAGACAAGCCCAATCACCAAATTCACAATCAAGGAGAGTGTCCCAGTCTTCTTCGTCCAGCTCGCATCTCATCATCTTCAGTATAGGTTTGTCCATTAATAGAATAGGTGGTTGTTGTTGTTGTTGTTATTATATTATTTCTTCTTCTTCTTCTTCTTCTTCTTCTTCTTCTTCTTCTTCTTCTTCTTCTTCTTCTTCTTCTTCTTCTTCTTCTTCTTCTTCTTCTTCTTCTTCTTCTTCTTCTTCTTCTTCTTCTTCTTCTTCTTCTGCACTGTCACCAATATGCCACTCTTCAGAGGGTACAGGCAAATACTTTGGAATTTTAGGTCAGTAGAAAATCGCAGGAAGGCACATCTGAAGGGAGTCTGGATAACTGCAGTTTCAAACCCTCCAACTGTTGACTTTGCCATTGGATGTTGGGAGCTGGAACCTTCTTTATACAGGAACAGTGACTCCACGCCTTTATGCCAGGAACCTTCACAGCCGTTGAAGTGCTGAGTAGCACCTGGACAGGTTCTGACAACTTGGCAGCAATGCTTGAGGGGTTGAGTTCTTTCACACGGATCTACTCTCCAGGTTCCATAATAGGAGGCAAGTCTGGGATCACTGGAAAGGCAGCTTTGACCTTTTGGGAGATAGAAGACAACACCTGTGGCAATTTCTGCAAATACAAAGAAACATTCCCTTCCCCTTATTTATTACATTTTATTTATTACATTTGTAACCTTCATCCACCCCCATAACACATTTGGAAACAAAAGATCTACCATACATCATTTCAAAAGGTGATAATTGGAGCTTCCCCCGAGGAGTTGCTCTTACACAGTCAGGACAATGGGCAAAATCTTGGGCCAAGTCAAGGAAGTCTCCTGGCACAACTTTGCCATGTGACCTTTCAAGGTCCTATTCATGCGTTCCACTTGAGCTGACACCTGGGGCCTGTATGATGAGTGAAGGTGCCAGCCAATGTGCAAAAAAAATTTTTTTTAATCCCATTTATATCCCGCCCTTCTCCGAAGACTCAGGGTGGCTTACAATCTAAAGCACAAATCAATGTGCTTAGCAATAGCCTTCATTCTATGCAAAAATTTGCACACCCCCTGAACCACTTGAAAGACAAAATGGTGGCCATTGTCAGACTCAATGGATTTAGGAAGTCCAAACCTTGGGATGATCTGGTCAACAATAACCTGGGATACTTCACAAGCCTTTTGAGTGGTAGTAGGTAGAGCTTCTGGCCATCCGGTGAACATGTCCACAAAAACCAAAAGATTCCTCTTGGCCCCATTCCTTGGCATTTCTGTAAAATCTACTTGCCATGCTTCTCCAGGATATTTAGCAACACAAAGGGCCCCCTTAGGTAGAGGTTTACCTCCTGTAGGGGTTATTTTGTTGACAAATCTCACATTGGGAAGAAGCTTGCTGAGTCAGAGTTCGCAGGTTGTGATTGCAATACCACTGTTTTAGCCAAAAATGAAGTTTCTTCAGGGAACCATGAAAAGCATCATGAGTTCGCTGTACAATTTTCCACTCGAGGGCAGTAGGGAGCTGGATTTTATCATCAACTGCTCACCATCCATTGATCCATTTCCCTCCATCTCTCAGTTGATCTCTTTGATCATATATGGGAGGGAAAGTGTCACAATCCTCTACTGGTACCAGGGGACAAGTCTTGGCAGTGATGACAACTGGCTGATAAGCTGCCTGCCCAGCCCCATAGTCCGCAGCTCGTTTGCCCTTAGTTACAAAACCATCATCCACTTGATGTCCTTTACAGTGGATAATAGCAAGGTCCTTTGGCAATTGGATTGCAACCATGAGCTCCTCCAAAAGAGCCTTCATTTTTAATGACTTTCCATCAGCGCCTGTATAACCCCTCTCCTTCCATAAAGCAGCATGGGTGTGCGCGGCCAAAAAGGCATATTGGCTGTCAGTATAAATGTTCACTCTCTTGCCCTGGCCCAACACACAAGCAATGATCAAAGCTTTTAATTCAGCAGCCTGAGCTGAAAACAAGGCAGGAATGGCAGCAAGAGCAACAGGGGGCTCATCAGTGACGATAGCATAGCCAGAGTATTGGACCCCATCTTCCACAAAAGAGGAGCCATCAGTCCAATATGACACCTCTGGGTTTCCAAGGGGTTCCATTCTTAAATCAGTTCTAGCACCTGTGATTGATTGTAAAACTTCTAAGCAGTCATGGGGTTCTGCATTTTTCTTCTGGAACAGGCAAGAATGTAGCTGGGTTAAGGGTGTCACATCGGCAAAGTTGAACGTTTTCCTGTTCTATGATCTGGCTCACATACCGTCCAACTCAGGCAGAGGTGGCCTATGCTGGCAATTTTTGCTCCAATAATACTTGAACCACATGGGGGGGTGTAAACCTTCAGAGGAGCTCCCAATATGATTTTCTGACTTTCGGTGACCAGTTCGGCCACAGCCGCAATAGCTCTGAGACAACCAGGCCATCCCTTCACCACAGCATCCATGGTTTTGGACAGGTAGGCCACAGGTAACCTGTCAGGGCCCACCAACATAGAAAGATACCCAATTAATGTTGATTAATAATTAATAATGTTGATATAAAATAGGGTTACTGGACATTGGGCAACAGGGACATGACTTCCTTTTTGTCCTGGTATGCAGGCATAGCTTTAAAATGAAACATTATCAGTCTTTTTGTATATCTCTTCCTGAGAAGCTTTTTTCTGAGGTGCTTCCCTAATAAATACTAACTGCAAATTAACAAGGTCCACTCTGTTCATTAGTTGATTAGTATCCTGCAGCCAGTTTGTCCTGTTTGAAATCCAGCAACTGACCTTAATACCTGAAGGCTTTTTGCCTCTTAACCTGACATAGCACATTCCTGCCCTTGCAAAACCAAAAGTCTGTTACAGGAGAAAATATTTTTGTGTGTAGGCCAAAGTACATTTTTGACAGTTTTTCATTGCAAATTTTCTGACAGATGTCAAGAAAACAGTTAATGTACCCTCTCATTCTCTTCCCCAGCCATTTTTCCTCCTTTTCAATTGTCTGGATTCTCCTTTGATGTTCATATATTTAGTAACCATAATGTAAAACAATATTGGGTTTCTTATTTCGTGTCTTTAATTTCACATGCCATTTCTCTCTGTAGTGTAGAACGTTGCAGACCAGTAAGGGAATTAGCGGTTGCCTATAAACCTTAGGCCTATATACATTTTATATGCCCCCCCCCTTTTTTTTCCAATGAGTGACATGGAAAATCAGCATTTTTCCCTTTAAATCCATTTTCAGTTCGCTTTCCTTACACCCGTATTTATCCATTTCATACGGCAAGAAAAGCACAGAGAGCAGTTAATCTGCAAAAAAAGCTGAAGGGCACGATTTTATAAAACTACTTCCACTTAATACCAAACACTTGCTGCAGCGCCCGCCGGAGTAGATTAAAAGCACTATAACCAAGTAATCGAGACCCACTCCCCAAATGCATGCCGGGTAATGTAGTTTGGGGCTTTAAAGGGGGCAGAGCTGCCGCCAGGTTCTCTCACATGACAGAAAGGCGAATGCGGAAAAGAGTTGGCGAACCAAAGTCAGAAGCAGTGAGCGAGAAGGAAGTGCGCGCGGGACTCCTCTCTTAAGTTTTGCCTGCCTACCCAGTAAACGCGCTTGGGTGCCCCATCGGGTGCGGTTGTGTCGCTTTTAGTGCTTCATCATTTAGTGCTCGTTTCTTTCTTAGAAAGCAAGCAAGATAGGGCGGACGAGTCTTTCGCTTGAATTCCTATCGCAGCACCGCCGATATTCATATGACTGAAACAACGTTTCTGGGAGTGGTAAATTTGGTCCCCATGCCCCTAAATTAAGGGTGTGCTTGCTCGGAAAGTGGTATCCTTGCAGCCGGAAAGACCAGGAAGCGACCCTTTTGTGAGTTCCCTGTATTATAGAAACTACGATTGAATGTACGCGTGTGTGTGTGTTTTTTCCCCCTCTGTAAATAACATGAATTGTACTTCGGTTGTTGTTGTTGTTTTTTCCTTCACGTGGTTTGACCCCTCAGGAAAGGGAAGAGGAGGCAGTACCCGCTTCTTTGAATTGGGTTTGGTGTCCAGTCATGGTGGGCCATCACGACCACATGTTCAAAGTCTTAATTATTGGTGATGCCACAGTCGGGAAGACATCGTTAGTTCAGCGATATGCTAATGATAGCTTCAACAAGCACTACAAGTCTACGGTAGGAGGTGAGTCTTCTGGATTTTTCTCAGGACTCCGCAAGGAAATTACAGTAACGTGTGAAAATATTTGGAGGGGAGGCAGTGGCAGGGAAGGGCTTTAATGTACAGGGTGGTTGGTTCTTGTGCACTAAATTCTTCCCCAATTGGAAAGATTTGTCTGATGAAAAGACTTGCATTGAAACTTTTCTGCAAGAGAAGTTACCCCAGAAGATATTACCTTATTTCGATAATTCCTGTTTATCTGAATGTTTGCACTACAAATACTTAGTTCCTCTTTGTTGCGGAATTTCCATCCTTGATATGAAACCCTATTTTTCCTCACTTTGGCAATTACTCTGTTGCTAAAGTATCATAGTGAAATGTGACCATGCTTACTCATAGTTTGTGGTTGGTTGTTAAATAATTAGTCTGCTTCATAAGCTCTGATTGTGCAGCCTTTTGTTGCTGTAGAAAAGATAAACTAAATCAAGCATCGTTTTCTATGCTAAGATGGGCTATCTGCTCTGCTCTTCTAATTTCATTTCTTTTCTGATTAATCTGAATTACATGTTTTCTTAAAATCTATAAATCAGAGCAATCTGTTACATCTAAAGAATCTGTGTATGATCTCAGAATGTACTGTTGTCAGTTCCATTCAATCCAGCATAAATCCCAAATACCACAAATGAGCAGGTTGCACACTTTTTTAACATCCACTGATATACATGTATTTTTGTATTTAAATAGTCTCTTTTTCAAGACTACTTTTAGATAAATTATTCTTATTTTATAGGTAATGAAAATAATGAAAATTCTATACGATTAATGCTAAATATGTATGTAGGACATCTGAATGTGGGTGCACACATTGAATGAAACAAGGCATTAATTATTTTTAAAGTTCATTATTTAGGCATCATCAGTATCCAGTGATTTATGTGTAAGCTTTACTGCCAAGAATATGTGATATATTTATACCAAAGATGCATAATTTGGAGCTAGTTGTGAGTTTTCTGAAAGTCACTATCAAATTAGAATTTTTAATGTGGTTGAGTGTTTTTTTAATGATAGATGCAAATCAAATCAAATTTAGTTTCTGACCAGATTTGTGTGCTGGTCAGTAACACACATGAGTGTATTCCTGGGAGACTGTAACTCAAAAGGCAAAGTGAAATCTTTGCCCTGAAGATAGTATTTATATATATATAAAAATGGGTTAGGCTGAAACAGGAAATAAGATTTGTCCCATGTTTAGGGCCTAAGCAAGGTACTCTAAATACTTAACAAACACTTAACACATATCTCCCTTGCTTCTCAGCTAACAAAGCGAGAAAGAGCCAGTGGCCTAAAGGTTAGAACAATTGCCTAAGGTGCAATTGGCCCAGGTTCGAATCTCAGAAGGGTATGGCTGACTGATGAGAACAAATAAGTTTGAAATGATCATATCTGTCTCCCTTTAATTCTTTGTTAGCAATCCAAAAAATTTACACAAATATGAGCTGTCACTGCTGTGACTACTGTCTGTGGATGGCCTTGGGTTAGGCTGAAACAGGAAATAAGATTTGTCCCATGTTTGGGGCCTAAGCAAGGTACTCTAAATACTTAACAAACACTTTATATATATGGTTTTTTTAACAGAACATAAATCATTCAGTAATTTGTAAACAGTATGTTGTCTGAGTAACATTTATAAAACAATCTTTAACAATTAAGTTCTATAATCTATATTCCATATGTTAATTTCAGTTGATTTCCCCTTTCACCAAAGTATCCTTCTTTGCAAACATTAGATTAAAACAATTCTCATTTTGATAACAATTAATATATAGTGTTTCCAATATTCCTATTAATCATTCTAGTTGCTTTATCATAAATCCTGTTACCATGCTTATTTCAGTTTATTTCTCCCCCCAAATTCTAAATCTTCTTACTAGTGACAGTTTTCTCAACAATTAATTATATTTACCTTGGTGGATTTAATTCTATTTTTTCCATATAAGCCCTCTCATACTTTTATATTTCTTAAGCAACAGATAAAAAAGTAGAAAGAGAAAAGAAAAGAGGAGAGAGACAAAAAAGAGGAGAAAAAGAAGAAAGAGGGGGAAAAAGACAAAAGCATTGAAATACAAAAGATAACATACTACTAAAAATATGTATCCCTCCTAATTTAATATATATTTATTCCCTCAATTTCTTATTCCTTTTAACCATTGCTGAGAATATAGTTAATCTATTTAAACTTTAAGCATTCCATTCAATAAATCTAATCATCTAATCCTTTAACTCTAATTCAAAACACATTTTAATGCTTTTCTTATCGTCACATTTAAATAACTAAAATGTTTGTTTAAATCATTTCAGCTTTATTTTTGACAGAAAGGAAAAAAAACGTATTAGTTAAAAAATTCATCCCTCTAAGAGTGGTATATTCCAAAGTTTTTCCATTTCTTTAGCCATATTCAAACAAACATTTCTTTTTAAAGTATTGTCTCTGATAAGTCCCATCATCTATTTTCTTGGTTTCCATTTTAATCCTTTTTCTCTGGCAATTCCCATTCTTAATCAGTGTATTTTGCTGCATCATTCGTTTCTCTAAAGTATTTTTTTCTCATTCTTTTTCTTATCTTCAAAGTTGCTTGGATGCATTAAAATATCTCCCACTTGAATTAAATCATGATTTTTTATTTTATACGGTTCCATCTTTAAGTCTCTATCCTCAGAATTATGTTCAGTCATCTCTGCTGTATTTTCTTGAGACATTTCTTGGAGTGAAAATTACATTGGAGATAGGTTGATTCATGCTCTAAAAGTTGTTCTGTATTTGTAGTTTAAAATCATTGTCCTTCGAAATGGTTGCCGCTTATCATATATTTCCTTTTGTGAAGTATTCATTGCTTCAGTTTTGTTAGTCTCACTTTATTTACACAGCTGTACTTATTAAGAACTTTGAAGGTCAGAGACAAAAATCCTCACCCACCAGTAGGTGTCAGCGTTTGCTCATTTTTCAGATCTTTCTAGTCTTTTTTCTAGAGAGAAACTCTAAGGGTTAAGTTTCACAGCTTCCAGTAGCCAAAAGGAGGGAGTAGAAACCCCCTCCTCTTTTTTTCCCCGGAGATCTCTTATTTTTGGGACTTTCTTCTTCAGGAAAATAGGTAGGACAGAGAAAATCAATATTCTTACCAGATTCAAGCGTAATATAAAGCTTAATATAAAGCTTGTGAGTTCCATTGTTTTCAGCTATGGCTAGACAATGGAATTAGCTAGCCTTTTCTTCTGTTGGTTTCTGGAAGGCTTCTCCTGGACCATTCAGGGAGACCGCCGTTTCTCCTAAGTTCCTGGGATTTTCTTCCTTCATTCCACCTCTTCTGGCCCCTTTAGGGTCCCCAACAGAAAGAAATTTCAGCTGAAGTGTTCGGCATTATGAATCTTCCGACTGCTTCGCTGTAAACAGGAACAGGAAGTCCTGAAGACAGTTTTTAACACCTGCCCCAGGCCTATATCAATGGTGTAATCATAGCTGCTGACAAGCTTTTCTGTAGTTGCAGAACCAGGCTAGAGAGGTGAGTTCTGGCCTGCCTACGGCACAAAGCCAGCTGTGTGACATTGGGCCAATCACTGCTGTGAGCAGTGAAGAAACCAACCAAGCCACTTCTGAAATCTTGCCAAGAAAATTGCAGGGACAATAAATACATTACCACAATACACCAATACATCCCATACTTGGATATGTATTATACATTCTATGATACATATCTTAGATCCCATCAGTTTCTTCTCAGTTATTCTGGATTGACCAGACAATCACCAGGAATCTACATTGACTTGAAGGCTAGCTAAATACATACAGTGCATACATACACTTACATTCTGAGTTCTCTGTCTCCATCCCACCCATTTTATTTATAATTCTTTGTCTTTGGCCCAGATTAGAATAGAATAGAACAGAGCTGGAAGGGACCTTTGAGGTCTTTTAGTCCAGCCCCCCAGCTCAAGCAGGAGAAACTAATACCATCTCAGACAAGTGACTGTGTACTCTAGCTTCTTCTTTAAAATCTCCAGTGATGGAGCACCCACGATTTCTGGAGGCAAGCAGTTCCACTGGTTAATTGTCCTCAGTGTTAGGAAGTTTCTCCTTAATTCTAGGTTGCTTCTCTTTTTGATCAGTTTCCAACCATTACTTTTTAAATCTCCCAATTTCCTTTGTTGAAACTGATTTTTGTACCACAGAATTGCTGTACAAGAGGAATTTCAGAGATCAGTAAAAAAGAGCTCCACTGAAGACATGCTAATGGGCACAGTTTCATTCCTGAAATAGACACTAACCAGTTAAAATGGAGATGCTTTGCAGATTGTAGGAGGTTTTTGTTCTCAGACTTCCTTGGACTTGAAACATTGGATTTAAATAATAGTCATTGCTCAGTTTTTAAGTGTTGGTTCCCTTGCATTGTGGGGGAAAATGCAGGATGTTAGTGGGCATCCTAAAAGTCTAATTCCTGCAGTGAAATATGTTTGTTTTAATCTGTGAGAGGGAAAAGACCACAGAAATTTGTGACTCGGGTAGAGTTGGCTTGGTAATTGGCTTTGGAATTTTGAGACCATGTAGGTGCTCTTGCAAAATGGTGAATGATCCCCTTGCAAAATAGTTGCTATGAAATCTTATCAGTTCCAGTGCATTGATTGATTTAGTAAATCTGTGGGCTGCACATCTCATACATGACTCTAGACAGCATACAGTTAAAACTGAATAAAGCCAGTAAAAAAAGTTTTTTTAAAAAAAATGCCAGAATACTCACTCCCTATGCCTAGAATATTTTCTTAATATAACCTTAAAAGTAGAATTAGTTCATCTGAGAGGGCTTCCTGACTGAACTATCTTGCAAGGCTGACATAAATCTTGCAAGACAGAAAATATTTCTCATCTCTTTTTTTTCCAGTCTCTGGAAAACTAGAGAGGGTCCCTTCCCATGCTTCCCCCCCACACCTGCACACAGAGCTGCTTCTTATCAGTTCATTACCTAGGCTACAGGTCTTCATCCTGTCTCCCAAGACCATTCCCACAGTTGACTATAGACAGATAGGGATAGTAAAGAGGTATGATCCACGTTCAAACAATTCTTTACATTTATATGATGATCAGCACTGCCATTTCATATCAAAGAAGTTACCTGTACCCCTCATATACTCACAATAACAAACCTGAGGCCCTGGGTATATGATAGAGCCCATCTCCTGGCTATGTGGACAATTGGTTGGATTATGCTATGTGTTTTATTTTTATTTGTTTTTATATTGTTTATTTTATGTGTCTCATTTTATTGCAACCCACTGTAATGATATGTGGGAATGATCTTGGGAGATAGGGCAAAGAAACACAAGCAAGGAAATGGCCTGATAAAAGGCAGCTGACCCTTCAGCAGGAATGTGAGTGGGGCAAGAGGCTCAGAAGAGACCCTCCCTAGTTTCTTGGGTTGTAAAGGAGACCCAGGTGGGGATAGTTGTACAGTACTTTCAGACTTGCAAGTTTCTGTTAATGAAGTTTTATAGTAAACTAGAAATAGCTCATCTGTGTGGTCTAACTTGTAAGGCTAGCAGCTACCTACAGCCACCCAAAAGTGAGGTGAGTATTTATATAAATCAAACACATAAATAATGTGTATAAACTTTTAGCACACTTTGGGGGAAAGTATAGATTTATTCTCAGGAACATTCAGTCAGCTTGTTCAATCCTTCCTTCCTACTTACACATCTGCCCTTCCTTAACTAATTGGAGGTAGCACACTTCTGAATAAAATTGTGGTTCTGTAGTAGAATATTTCTAAAATTTACTTGTGTTATACGATGATAGTCATGACAGTAGACATAATGAGTCACAGCTGCTCGTCTTAAGTTTTTCTGGAAAGTTTCATGTGTTAACATTTAAGTAGAAGACTTATTTAAATCACTCGTAGAAACAATGGTGCTTAAAGCAGATAAGATTGCGTTGGTACACTTATTGTGTACTGATGGAGGAAGAATGTTGCAAGAAGTTGTCTTGAGAAACATGTAGCTTTTACCTCAAAATAAATAAGAAATATGTGCTGCTGCCAAAAATTGGGGTCAATTTGAAATTTATTCCATTTAAGATCAGTGCTGGTAGAGATCATAATGCATATGTCATTCAAACTGTTTCTATGTGGTGTGCACATCCCTTCAAGTTAAAATTGCTTAATATACTCCATCAATTTTGAGAATCTAATGGTTGTCCTGCAGTGAACAGTGCCCATGCAGTATAAAGGAAATACAGTTGGGGCTGTTTGTTTTCACTGTTCTTCAACGTAATTTACAAAGGTTTTCCCCATGAAGTCGGAAGTGTTGTGGCTGTTGCAACAGACAATGTATTTTATAGTACTGGTATCTGTACACACTGGGTAATCGGCATTGATACAAAGTGTGAAAGAAAGTACTGTAAGCAATAAGTGGCATTTGCTTTTTTCTCTCTCACTTTCTGTGTTTGTTTCTAGTGGATTTTGCTCTGAAGGTGGTACAATGGTCAGAGTCTGAGACAGTGAGGTTACAGCTATGGGATATTGCTGGTGAGTTTCAAAAAGTTACCTGCCTTTTTTTTTGCTTCTAATCCTTTTTTTAGAGCAGGGGTCTTCAAACTTGGCCCTTTTATGACTTGTGGACTTCAACTCCCAGAATTCCTCAGCCAGCAAAGCTGGCTGAGGAATTCTGGGAGTTGAAGTCCACAAGTCATAAAAGGGCCAGGTTTGAAGACCCCTGTTTTAGAGTAATTGTATTTACCTTACTTGTTCAGCTCTCCTAAACAACCTAACAATTAAGCTATACTATAAGGCAGGGCTTTTCAACCCGTGGTAGGCGTACCACTGGTGGTACTTTGGCACCTGGCAGGTGGTACGCATATGACAGTTTGAAAAGCACTGTAAAAAAAGGGTAAAAGTAAATGAGCTGACGCGGTGGCAGCACCAGAGAGGCCTGTGGGGAGAGTCAGCTGGAGCTGCAATGTGGCTGGGGCTCTGCTGAGAGCTGAGGGTTGATGCACACGACAGCCGCACACAGTCTTCGGGCGTAGATTCGGCTGGAGCTGCGATGTTGCCAGAGCTCTGCTGGGAGCTCAGGATTGGCATGTGCAGCTCCAGCTGACCGGTGCTTCCAGCGCACCAGGAAGAGAAAAGGAGGAGGGGGGAGAAAAGAGAGGATATAAAAGGAGGAATTAAACCAGTACTTTTCCTCTTTTTTTTACGGTTTGTAAAAATGTAACATTTTATTACATTATAGAACAAAATACAAAAATAGAAAAGCAAATAGTAGTACACAGTGGGGAGGAAAAGGAAAGAAAAGTGAGGGGGAGAAGGGGAAAAGAAAAGGCATTGACTTCCGACTTCCTCTGTTGCAGTAGAATGAAGCATTACCATCGACCCTCAACTTTTTACTTTTCCATAATGTTATAAACTAACCATTTCTATAACAAAAAATCAATCTAATCAGTATAGCAGAAAATTCCCTCCCCTTTTTTTAAGTCAAGTTTTTGACACCTTGCTAAACACTGGTGGTACTCGAATATTGTCATGTCCTAAAAGTGGTACAATCTGTGAAAAGGTTGAAAAGCTTTGTTATGAGGGGTGGGGGACTCAAAACATATAATATTCCACTTAAATGTTTATGTCTTGTACTTCTTTTATGGTCTCAGCAGGTGGCAGTGCCTGACCAATTTTGATAGCTATGGAAGCTAGGTAGGCTTAGGTCTGGTTAGCATTTGGATGGGAGAATTGGGTAAAAATGGTCATAAAATCAGGTCCAGTCAGGTGATGGATGAATCAATGACCAAATCACTTAGCAACCAAAATTCCAGTTCAGATTGCGGTTGTAAGCTGAGCACTCCCTTATTGTTTGAACAAGAAAATCTGCCCTTCTCTACCATTGCCCTTGCCCTATGGAACACTTTCCCCCAAGGTGAGGCGGGCTGCTGCTCTCTTGGCCCTCTATAAATGTGTAAAAACATGTCTCTGCACCATATTATATGTATATTTATTTATTTTACAGATAGTTATAATTTCCTTCTTTTTCTTATATTAAAAATGACCGAGGAAATGGCGTTTGAGCCTAGAGCAGGAGGAAGCCGCTACAGCAATATGGCTGTTTCAAAAAAGGAAGTATACTTAGATAGGAGACCATCAGAAAATTCCAGAGCTATAGGTACAATTGCAAAGATAAAAAAAAACATTTTGGAAGAAGGCAAAAGCAAGCCACTTCTGCACAACTTTTGCACAATTTCATGGCTGCACACATGTAGTTGTCAACTGTCACACTTGATTTGAGAGTCTCTTCCTTTTGACCAGTGTTTTACGTCTGTGAGAGGTGTGCTCAAGGATTCTAGTGGACATCTGAAGGCATTTCTGCTTGGTGATCCAGTGAGACAGACATATACTTAACATCAAAGTGTATCTTGAAGCAAATGCTTAGCCTAGGAATTGGTTTTCATTTTAGATTTTGGGAAAGAAAATTTGAAAGTCAACGCCCTTGCCCAATAATGAGAAATCACAACCTTCTAATTTACTAAAAGCCACTCAGTGATTTCTCAGTGGACCCTAATCTGTCATTTCCCCAGCCTGGCAGGCATAATGCTTATTTACTTAGCACATTATGAATTATGGGTCAATAAACAGCACAATTAATGGTGTGAAACCTCCATTTTATTTTGGATTATTTGTGACTGTATTTGGATTGATTGAGAAAATTTTAATGTGAAATACCAAAGATAAAACCCTGAAACAGTTAAATCAGAAAATACTTGCTTTAAGACACAGATTTAACATTTCTTATTTAACATACAGGTCAGGAACGTTTCACATCAATGACTCGACTGTATTACAAGGAGGCATCAGCCTGTGTTGTCATGTTTGATGTCACCAATTTTAGCACATTCACCAGTTGCCAGAAATGGAAACAAGATTTGGACAGCAAGGTGAAACTGCAAGATGGAAGTCCTGTCCCTTGTCTGCTATTGGCTAATAAGGTAAATAAATACTGACTTACTAGAACTTGTTAATTACTACAAGAGACTGTAGATATGCATTCTTTACTTCATCGTAGAATCATAGAATCTTTTGAGGAGATGGCATACAAATGGATGCATACATTTAGAAAGAGAGAGAGGGGTTGCCATGCTTTTCTGTGTATCACTATGGGGTTTTTGTGTGTGTGTGTGTGTGTGTGTGTGTGTTTATGCTGTTTAAAGATAGAGTATGTGGATCTCTGGAATGGATGAGTCAGGTAAGGGATTCCATCAGAAAAGGATTTCATAAAAAAGGCAACCTCATGTTGGAGATGCAGGTGTGATGTTAGACCAAAGACTAAAAGAGTAGTATAAAAATTTTGGATGATTAAGTGTCAATTCATTGTCATCTCTTAGCATCCACATAGATAAATTCTTGTGCAAAGCACTCTTGAGTCTGTAAGGCTGGATTGCTTGGCATTAAATTGCTGCATGTATTGGGCAAGGATAGGGGTACATCCTCAGTGGCATGCCCTCCTACACCAGCTGCAGTTCCAGGGCAGGAAAGGTAGGGTAGCAATGATTTTCTAAGATGCTTTAATTGTGATCTGGCAGTAAGTTATGATTGCCAAGTTGGGAGTCCTGCTGATGAACCACTCATTGTTCTGCACGGCAGCATGCATTCCTGAACTTTTGGACTTCATCTCAGATCTGGGCTTTGTGCGAAATTCAAGCATTTTGTGAGCATTCCTGAGTTGGAATTTAACTGAGCAAGGGTTAGTGAAATAGATGTTATAACTGACAAAATGAATTTTATGTACAGGAATACATTATAAGATTAGTCAAAGCCTAGCATCCACTGGCTGCATGCTGTCCTAATATAAATAAACTCCTAGCTGCTGTCAAACAAGTCCAAATGCTCTCTTATTTTATGATCTGAAACATCAGAGTAGGCATACACCGAACCTTGAAGGGCAAGCTATTTCAGAAGAAAGGGACTAAAGCTGTAAAAATCAATTTCCAGGTCCCACACCTCTTGTTTTGTTTTCAGAACAGTTTTTCTTCCCTTTTGTAGGTCAGACAGATTCTACATAAAGAGGTTGGCCCCAAAGTTAAAGGCCTAAGTAATAAAAGGTTGGATAGATGTTTATCCCAGCATCTTGAATTGGCTTAGAAACCTATCAACAGCCAGGTCAGCTCACCATAGATGTCATTTTACTAAACTGGCTAATGCCAATCAGGAAGTGAGGTGCTGGGTTCTATGCCAGTCTAACTTGGGCTAAGAGCAAGTTCCATGCCCAATACTGTAACCTAATGTCTGGATGGAGATCTGAATTGGGGATTTTCAGTTTATAACCCTAAGAAATATGCTGCCTCTCAGTTTGAAATTTAATTCAACACAGGCAGAAAAACATACATTCTGTGAATTAAATGTTGAGTATTATACATTAGAAAGTGCTGATAATAGAATTGTTGTATGTTCAGAATCCTTAAGTCAAAGATGGACACAGAAACATTCTGGCATTATAGAAATTTCCTGCTTAATTTTAGTTAAATTTAATTTTCTTGTCAAATTAATATAATTTGACTGCCTTAAGCAAATATTTGGCTATTTTTCAAAACTCACAACTTAACGAGAATTGATTATCCAACTTCACTAAAAAAAACTAAAATACAATACCTATTTACTGAATTATAGCTAAAAGAAAAATGTTATTTTTCTTTATTAATATGAAGTAATTTAGTAAGTTAATGGTGTTTAATATAATTCTGGGATCATTGTACATGATAGATCCACATTATAATGCTACTCACAGAGTATAAATTAAATCTCTACAACGCATTGATTTCAATACCTCGGGGACCACCTGCTGCCGGCGTCAACTCCCCTCCGCCCTGTGCGTTCCCACAGAGAGGGCCTCCTCAGGGTGCCTCCAGTCAGAGAATGCCGGCTGGTGGCCCCCAGGGGGAGGGCCTTCTCTGTGGGCGCCCCGGCTTTGTGGAATCAACTGCCTGTGGAGCTCCGGATGGCACCGGATCTCCGCTCCTTCCGGCGCGGGTTAAAGACCCACCTGTTTGAACAAGCTGGCCTGGCCTGATGGGGAGTTAATTTGGGTTTTAAATATTTGTATATTTTATTGTTTTATCTTGGGCATTAATTTAATTCTATTTTAACTTTTGTAGTTTTGTATTTTTATCATATGCCCTGTTCACCGCCCTGAGTCCCTCGGGAGAAGGGCGGTATAAAAATTTAATAAAACTAAAAACTAAACTAAACTAATTTACTTGGTACAATTTGCTCTTTCCTTGACAAATTAGATAATTTTCCTTCTCAGTGTTCTCTTTGGATCACTAAAAAGTGCAGAATGGACATGAATACTTCACTGCTTACGTTGCTAATTTAAACTGTAACAATGTTGAACTAAAGATGTGCTTTATAATTAAATGTATTTAATTCAATTTAATTATATCTTGCAATTTTATAATAGGGATAGAAAAAAAATTGTGCTCAATAATTATTTTCACAATGAGTTTGATATTGCTGAACTCTTTCAGAGCGATCTTTATCCGTGGGCTATGACTAGAGAAGAAATTGATCAATTCAGCAAAGAGAATGGCTTTACTGGTTGGACTGAGACATCTGTCAAGGAAAACAAAAATGTAAATGAATCAATGAGGTAGGAAAAATTGAATGCTTAAATATTTCTCAAAAGCAGTTGTTCCTTTATGACTATAGTAAATAGTAGTATCAAGTAATGCTGCAGATATATTTAAGTTCTCCAAATGTGAGGTAGTGCAGCTAAGATTGGAATGAGAACTATCACAGAGATCAGGGCTAATTTATATTGAGATGATTGCCATTGCTATAACTTATAACTGTAATGTAACAGTGATTCTCTATAGAAGTCTACGTTCTTACAATAAGAGGCAATAAATTGAACAAACAGCCTAACACAAGAAACAACAGTATATGCCTAGTTTATTAATATTTATGCACTTGAGCATCTCAGAGTTACAAACATATTTAGATGCTTGTTGTTCTGTCATTAAAAATGTTGTATAAACAGTGCAGTGCAGATTTCCAAAATTATACTTTTATTATTTACTCATCTAAAAGAGATCCAGAATAGAGAGGTTGCAAAAATGGAGACTTACCCTTTCTTGAGATGCTGTCAGATGATTGCTGAACGTTTTGTGGGTAACTTAGTTTTCTTCCTTCCTAGGGTCCTTATTGAAAAAATGATGGCTACAACATGGCTAGGTGATAATGACATGTCTGTTTCAGGCCATGGAGACTATATCAATCTGAAAGATGGATCCACATCCAGCTGGGGTTGCTGCTAACTATATTTGCTTCTTCATCTGACCAGAGGTCTAAAGTGCCATTCAGACAAATCTATATACTTTTAAAAACACTCACAAATTCTCTGTCTTCACTGTTGAGAAAATCAGAAGAGAAGGCAATCCCTCATTCTAGCAGGGACAGTGGAAAATGCTGCCTTAGCTGCTTATGAGCCACTGATGTACATTTTCCCCATTTCATTCAGTATTGCCTCTTCAGCTTCCTCAAGTATGCAGGATCTTCTGCTGATTTCAGCTCCCAGCAGTTAAAGGAAAATCTCCACTCGTCTTGATCAAAAACACCATTGCAGGAAGTAGGGGTATTGGGACCTTTCAAACATCCAAATGCCTAGCCTGAGGAATCTTGTTGTGTTTGACTGTTTATCCTCTGCTCACATTTAGCATAGACTTCTTTTAATGAGTCTTTTGTGGAAAGAGGCTTTGGACTGTCTCGTGACGCAGCTACAGAATCCTCTTATTGCAGCTTTTCTTGGAAGTGCCATTTTTGGTTTGCTGCTTTTGTCTTTTTCACCAATGTTATGTTTAAGCTTAGGAAAATTCTGACCACTTTTTTTCCCAGCACATGCAGTTGTTAAGTTCTTTCTTGAAGTTATTTTATTAGAGAGCCAGCAGTGAAGAGATGCTAAAGCTATAGACTTCATTGCACTGATACACCTTACTAAGGCACCAGCCATATTTGTTGTCTTTATAGCCCTTTCTCTTGCAGGATCTAATTTGCCTCTTTCAGATTCTGATGAATTAGTTGCCTTCAGCTATCCAACTACGAAGAGTTATATAGCAGCATGGCAGTCTCTTTGAAAGGCCAGCTACTGGTTTAGTAATCTGAGGGACAAAACAGAACAGAGAGTGCAGCAGAATAAAAGAGTTAAAATATTTCCTGTGCCTTTTATTTTTTAAAAAATAGCAGGAATTAACCCATTTTTTCTGGTATTATTAGCTGGCAGTCTTCTGTTTTTGGTGAACATATAAAGTTAAAGCTATTTACATTTTTATACACTGGTCAATTTATAATTCAGAGCGGCTGATATTGCAAAATTGTCATAAATATTGAAGCATTTGAATTTTTAATCATTTTTAAAATGGTCAGGCAAGTGCAGTACTTAAGAGTGAAATATTCTGGGGATGAAAATGATCAGAAATTATTGGAGGACTGATTGCAAGTAGATCTTTCGTTGTCTGTCAGTGTTTCTGTTTCAGCTATGCTAACACAACAGCAAGGCTTGAAAAGCCTTAAAATAGGTGCTTCACACAGGTTGAACCAGTTGTCCTTCCAGAAGACTCCCAATGGCTGTTTCAAGGGCTTTCCCAGACTCTTTTTACGTATACATGCATAGGTGTTTCATTTGCGGTCTGTCTGAGCAAAGTCATGCACTAACAAATTGGGAAAGCTCTTGTATTTTAAGATGGAAATTCAGTCCTTTTTAAATGGTCTATGCTGTGTAGGGGGTGACTTCTATGTCAGCTTCTCTATGTGTAAGTGTGTGTATTTTCTAGAGATTATATCAATTCCAGGGGCCTTCTGTTAGAACTGCAATGACAAAATCTTTACATTTAAATCTCTTTACCTGTATCCTTTTTTAAAAAAAAATTTCACTGTATCAGGAACATGCTATAGTGATCAGCTATTCAAATTGAACCACTTTTGAGGTGGTGCTGAATAGGAGAACTGTGCTCAATTTAAGTTTGCTTATTTTTTGGAGTACAGTATTCAAGCATTACTTGATCCGGTTTTAAACAGGGAACAGCAAAGCAATACCAATGTTTTGCCTAGTTGAATCAACAAATATTAGGAAAAGAATTTAAGCAAACAATTGTGTAGAAAATTTCTCTTCAACATCCATTGGAGAGAATCCTTATGAGATGGTCATACTGTTTGTCTGAAAGACAGAAGTAGTTTTTGTACCATTTTTGGGAAACAGTATATGATGCAGAACTGAATATCTATCCAAAAGGAATTGCTGTCAACTTAACTGGTCTGAAGATGTTTTAACAGGTTGCATATTTTTTTCAAACAGCATTTGTGGCATAGCATAATTTCCTTTTGATGGTAGTAAAGCATGGGAATGTAATGGATTACATCTTATCAATTAAGCTCAGTGCAGCTACTTTGACTGACTACAGTGGGGAACTTTATGGGAATGATATAAAATTGCTTCATGCTGGTTTATAGTGAGAGGAACATGTATAGAATTTTATGTCTGTGAACTTTTGCACTGTGCTTTTTTAATCACATGATTTGTCAACTTGCCCTTTTAGACAATAAATAAGCTTTTTAGAAATAAAAATCTCAAATTGTTATTTGCACCTATTTATTGGCTCATAAACATTATTTGAAAGACTCAGTGGCTAGGGAAACAGCAAATTTGCCTTGAGCAATGATGAACAGGAATGCAAAGTATATAATTAAAAACAAAACTACAACATTTTAAAATAAAGTGTTGCAGAATAAATGATAGTTTATTAATTCTGGTTTGTGTCTGATCTTAAATTATTTGCAACCCTTTTTGTCTAGTCTTATCACAGTAAACATATTATTTGCATAAATGTTTTATGCTACATACTTTAAGGAATTGTCCAAAAACACACACACTGCTTACATTTCGTTTAAAAACTTTTGTTCAAGCTCCTTTGTTGGCTGCAGATGAAGAGAAAAGCCTTCAAAGGAGATGAACTTCAATGATAATAGCTCTTTTAATTTTTCTAAAGGAAAAATTAATTTGTTTCAATGTGTAAAACTCATTGCACAAAAGACCTTTAAGTTGATAATGAAATCATTTTTCACTTACCGGTACATGTTCATTATGCCTTCTGTAGATTTATCCTTTCTTTCAAGATTGCATATATTGTAAGCACTTTTTATATACAGTATCTGATATTGCAGAATTAAAAGAAAATGGAAGAAAACATACTATCCCATGCCTTCCCCTAAAAATTAAACTTTATTTCCCTTGATAATATCTTGTCCTATGGATAGATTCTACTGCCCATTAGTAGGACAGTTTCTTTTTATATAAGGAGACTACTTTCTACATAATGTGGACGCTACAAGCTTCTTTGCTTGTAAAGTGTAAATGTAAGGAATAAAATTATTCAGTGTTTCTCAGTGCAGTTGATTGGAGAGTGAAGAACAGTATCAGTTACAAAATCAGTTTTAGAATACCATCCATACTTCCACAGTTGATGATTATGTTATTTGCTCACTTTTCCTGATTCATCTACATGGTGTCACATGGAATACAAATTTGGATGTAGTAAAATTATTATCATCTAACCACTGTTCTCTCATTCCTTCTTAGTCTACAAAATATGTAGCACCCACTTATAGACCAGGGGTTTATATACATGCTGTACAAAATGTGTACGTGGCTATTCTACATGTAACCTCATAAAAAAATTGAGAATCTTCCAATAATTAACTTACTATAATCAAATACTCAGTTTTACAAGAAGACAGGTTCCATGTGTGTGTGTTATATAAAATTCTGGCCATACCTTAATAGTCATAAAGACAATTAAAATATCCATAAAACATTAAATACTTGACAACTGTAAAATATAGAACTAAAAGACTAGCATTAGTTTGGGTTTTATTTATTCAGCCATTTATTACAGCTGCTTTTAAGTTGTTTCAATCACCAAGACTTTGAATAGACAGGTGGCCCCACAACTACTTTTGTTCTTATATTCTGGACCAGCTAGAATTTAAATGCATTCAAATGAATCTTGTCTGAATTAGGCTTCATTTATTCTACTACCGGTACTAATAGATCAATGCTCAGCTGATCCCCCAAAATCAAACCCTGCACTTTTGGAAAAATGCTAGGAAGAAAACAGTATTTTAAAATTTTGAATTATATTTTGTTCACCGGTATTAGCTTTCTGTTATATTCCCATTATATCCCCATTCAGACTTTCTACTTATAAATTGACTTTAAGTGAACCAGGACTGCCATTCTTATCCATGTTTATGGACCCACTTAGGTCTCTTGTACTAGAATTCTTTGCTAGAGTGTTCTAAGTGTCAGAATAGTTTTTCTAAACTGTCACATCAATACATTTGAAATGATGATTCAAGGTCTTCTGAATGTTAGAAGCATGAGTAAATCATTAAATCTCTTCGAGTGGATTTTTTGGTATTCTGAAAATTTGAAAGTACCCATTACTCCACTAATTCTGCCTGGAGTTCCTTTGATTTTTCCCACCCAAATGTAAGATTGTTCCATTTGTTCCTGATGAGATTATATTTTTGCTTTTTATTCCAGCTGGTTAAATTCCTCCTATTCTTAATACATCCACTAAGGTGTTCGTTATCTCTCCATTTTTGTGTCAGCTACAAATGTAATAATCATATTTTCTAACAGCACTGGGCCTAGAATTGACTCTGGCAGTATGTTACTGCCATAATGTATGTTTTTGGGAACTGATATTCACCCAGTTCTTTATCCTTAATCCAGCCCATGTTTTGCTGTCTTCACTGCTAGACTCTAAAGCGAGAATTCATAGAATGCATTACTGAAGTCAGGATATATTATGTCCATTGCATTCCACTGGTCAAGTATACTGACCAATTTTATTTAAAAAATGTTGATTGGGATCCTATGACTATCTTTAAAGAAACACATTTTGGCATTTGGTTCTGCCTTGCTTTTTGTTGCTTAGGTAAAAATTCTATTTCCAGTTGCAGGAAATTCTAGTTTTTGCTGAATTGTAGGATAAATCTCAGTGATGTAAACTTCAAATATGTGTCAATCAAACACAGCAGAAGTTACCTATTACTCATTAAATTGTGTTTTGGTAGATACATTTATAGTTTAATCTGATTCTGTAAAAACCATTTACAATGATGTGAAGAAACATTTTTGTTCATTACAATATCAGCATTTATTTACATTTTTATGAAGAGAGAAAACATGCAAAGCAGAACAATCTTCATTTTTTGTCCTTTTTATTCTAGAATTGTTTCACTGGTAGTTTAAAATACAGTGAAACCTCAGTTTAACGGGCCCTCAGCAGACTTTAGAGACAAGATTTCTGTTTGGATATCCAACTGAAATACGGGGCAAGTCTGTTGTACCCAATGTAGTATGGAAATGGTAGTTAAATTGATGCCATTTGCATAATGATATAATTAAATGATACAGTACAAATAAATACATAATACAAATTATTTGCATCAAATTATTTGTGTAATGACATGTATAAGGTGGCAACATACACAAATATGTTATATCTGTATTATACAAATGACAATCTGTATGAAGAATATATATTGCAAGTTAATTGCCATTCAACTGGAACAGATAACCCCTTCCCCAACTAGGTTTTAAACTGAAGTTTCGTTATATATAAACAAGGGAAAATGGACACAGATCAGAATGAGGGTAATTAAACAGATTGCTCATGCATTTTAGGCTCTGTAGAGATAAGAAGGGACACGGTGGCTCAGTGGGTTAGGATGCTGAGCTTGTCGATCAGAAGGTCGGCAGTTTGGTGGGTCGAATCCCGAGTGCCGCGTAACAGAGTGAGCGCCTGTTACTCGTCCCAGCCTCTGCCAACCTAGCAGTTCGAAAGCACGTAAAAATGCAAGTAGAAAAACAGGGATCACTACGGTGGGAAGGTAACAGCGTTCCATGCGCCTTTGGCGTCTAGTCATGCCGGCCACATGACCACGGAGACGTCCTCAGACAAGCGCTGGCTCTTCGGCTTTGAAACTGCCATTTTCACTATTTTAATTCCTTTGACATATAAATATACTTTCCTAATTAGATGTTACAAATAAAATCTTTAAGTAGGATGTTGGAAACAATTTTTCCAAATAATTGCATTAGCTATTACAGTTGAAAACAACAAAAACTACACTAACTGAAAAATTATAAAAAGAAAAAAAAGTGAAAAACAAAAAAGTAACCTCCCATTTCATCCCAACAAACCCACACAATTTAAATGTATTGCCATCTCTTCAGTTACAACATATTGTCTCTTCACCCCATATCCTATCTCTTAGCTAAAAACATAATAATACCATATCCTTTTCATTTATTCCTTAATAACCAAAGTCCAATAAATGTTGTCAGATATATCTATCTTATCTTGATCAAATATGCCAACCTTGTATTTGTTTCCTATATTTTTAATGATGTTAATTAACCCAACTTGATTTTTGTCATTGTTCTTTATACTTCACCAAAAATTATTTCAGGATTTTAGCAAGTCTTTTTTGTACATCCAGTAAAAAGAATTCTTCAAATTATTGAAAGTCCAGCACAACCTTTTCTACATCCTTCTCACTAATTGTCACATTTATATCCATATTCAAGTTAATTTCAAACATATCCAGAGGATCTTGTTCTTTTTCCACTGAGTTTTAACTGTCCATGTATCTATCGTTTCCCAGACTATTTGTCATAAATTGTCATAATTTTTTTCATAGTTTCCCATGAAAAAGGTAATTGTTAGAATAGTTCCTTCAATTCTTTTGTTATCCTCTAGTTCCCTCTGGTGTCCATCATTTAAAGTCTCATTATCTTGTTTTGACTGTTGAGAGGGTAAACTACCAGTATGACAGTTTCTCATGGGAAGAATTCTTCCAAAAGTTTAAAATTATAATTCCAGGACCATTTGAGCCCTTAATCCATTGTTAAATTTTCTAAAATTCATATTCTAAGTCCCCTTTTGCTGTTTAATCCAGAAAATATTTTTCAAAATCTTTTAAAATCATATTTAAAAAATTTTCTCTAAGGAGAAGACAATTCACCTAGCAAATGAAGATTAACTTGCTGTTACAAAAGGTCTTAATCCTTCTAAAGCAACAACAAAACACAAATCCAAAGTAATTAAGAAGGGAAGCTCAGTCAAGTGTGATGTCTTATTAAAAGACTGCACTGATGACGTGAGCAAAGGCGGTCGGTCCCTCCCTCAACTCCCAGCCACTTAACCCATAAGCCAGGCACTCTGGCTAAGGAATTCTGGGAGATGAAGTCCACAAGTCATAAAAGGGCCAAGTTTGAAGACCCCTGCCATAAGCAAACTTTGAAACAGCAATTCCTGGGGTTTACTCACAAGGAGCACCTGTGTAAAGTCATGTGGGCTCTCTCAAGATCTCCCTTTACTCTAGGGAAATATCAGTAGTCCAGATCGTGCATTCAGGTGCTTACTGTCATAATGTCATCCTGTTACTAAAAAGGGATGTTTAGCTCATCATGTTCTCAACTGTAAGTCCAGTATATTGGAAAAAATTCACTAAGCAAAAAGTTTTCTTAATGTGAGATTCCACATTCCATTTATTGGAAATCATACCTTAGCTTCAGAATTCATCTTAGTACCTAACAGGGAGAATGAAGGGCACAATGTATTGATACAGTAATTTACCCAAATTTTGTGACATATTCTACTCTGTACAGTCTTAGTAATTAGTCCAGAAATTATTCTTTTGGGCAGGAGAGAATATTGGGCTTTGGAGAAGTTCCCAATGTGTTCCCAATCTAGAATTTATCAGATACTTTTGATCCGCTACTCTAATATGTGTCTCTTGCAAACAAATAGCATCATTTTTATATTGTTTCAAATATTGAAATATTTTCTTTCTCTTTTGTGGTGAATTTAAACCATTAACATTCCAGGTTAGGAACTTGGTCGCCATCTCTCGCGACTAGAAGCTTTTGGAACAAATCCTGCAGATCCATATAAACCTGTCGCTTCGGCTTCACTCCTCCCACTGCTTCCACTTTAGTAGTTTCTTGAGTTTTAATTTGATCTTGCTGCTTCTGTTGTTCTTGCACTTTTCGTCTGGCTGCCGCTCATGTCACTCATTGGCCTCTAGGTTCTTCCATTAATAACAAAGGCTGCTTCACATCCACAACTAATTGTACTTCTTCAGCCAACAAAATGCCTTCCGCTTAAGTCTGCTTCCCCTCCATTTGTGTCTGTTTTTTCTCTCTTTCATTTCTTTTTTTATTTTCAGGAGATGGTGGTGAATCTGCTTTCAGAACATTAAAATAGAATTCTTTTGCTTTCCCTATTGTATTAAAACAATATCTTATACCTAAGTAATTCACCACTATTCCAGCTGGTATATCCCATCTAAACTGGTGCTGTCTTTTTTAAAATTCATTTGCCAAAAAGGCAAACTCTTTCCTTTTTCTTAAAATTTTTGGAGGAATTTCTTTCAATATCAAAACTTCTTGATTTTCCACTTGAAACCTATCATTATAGAAAGCTTGAATAATTTCATTTCGAATCATCCTCTTCGAGAAGTAAATCACCACGTCTCTTGGTAGTTTCCTCTGCTTCGCAATCCAAGAGTTGACTCTAAAGGTTTTCTCTATTTCCCGTATAAAATCCTCAGTTTGCCAACCCATTATTGGTGCAAAAGCCTTTGCAAATATCTCTCTCAGGTCTTCTTGTTTATTCTCTTTCAATCCTCTTACTCTTAAGGCAAATTCCATTTCTCTGTATTGTAACATTGCAGTTTCATCTTCCATCCTTTCCATTTTATTTTGAGCCTCAGACACCTTATCTTCCAGAACGATATTGCCTTCATTTAATTCTTCCATACATTTATCCATCCTTTCAATATATTGTGCCAGCCCCTGAAATGCCAATATAATATCTTCTCTTATTTCTTTATTTTTAATCTGCATAGTTTCTTTAATTTCACCAATCTCTTCTGACATTAACTCCAGTTTATTATTCATTTTTAATCTATTTTCTCCATCTTTTCTTCTATTTCTTTAGTTTGAGATTTCAAAGCCTCCTGCAAATCCTTTAGTGTCAGAGTTTGTGGGCATGACGAAGGGTGGGGAAGTATCAAAGCCTGCAGATTTGATTGTTGTGCTGCCGAAGTCCCTGCACTCCTGGGGACCACAGTTTTCTGTGGTTTTAATGACATCTTAATCCAGTAAGAGTCAGGCACTATCAACTTTTAAGTTATTATTCTCTGTTTTGATATAATATCAATTCCTTATCAGCCAAACACTTTTGATTCTTGTTACAAAGAATCATTCAGGCGCCATCTTCCCCTTCTTTTTAGAACGATCGTTGAAACGGAAAGGAAGTTGAGATTCCAGAGTTAAAGTCTTATACTTGCTATTTATACAGCTCCTGCATCCGCTCTGCCTGCTTCAGTTGCTCAAGATAACAATCAAATCCAGCAGGAGTGGATTCAGTGTCTTGCTCTGCTTAAAAGCAAAGAGGTCCTCTGATCCGGAGTATCTCCGGGCTTCAGGGGAGCTCTCACCCTTCAAGCCCCAGAATAAATATTCTAGGGCTCTGGGGAACTCTACTCCTACCCAGAATACTCCCCTTCCCCTCTTCGCCCGAGGGGAAGGGTTTTCAAGCCGCAGAACAGCTGATCGTCGCTGCTCTAACAAGAACGGAGGGCTGGCGGTCGATCCCAACCATCTGCGCCGCTGAAGAGCCACCCGGAAGTCCTCAATGTCCTTATTTTTAGTGCTGCACAAAATAAGTCTGCCCAACTGAAAAGCCCTTTTCTACAAAAATAAATATCAGCAGATGAAAACAAAGAAAAAGACAAGACAACTCTATACATACACAACATTTCCTTCACATAGGCATATTTTAGCAAGGTGGGCTACCATGAAATATAGTACAGTAAAAGAAATTTGGATGCCTGAAATATATATTTTTTCTTTTGTCTATTTTCCATTACCACCGAGGCAAATTCTTACAAAGAAATAGAAAGGTGCAACTCAGCATACTAAACTTTATTCATTTTTTTCTTTCACTGTTCGCTTAGCTCATGTTGTTAAGAGAAAGCAAGGGAAAGAGTGGGCAAAACATAGGTAATAGAATAAGATATAAAGTGAGCCAGTTTAGACTAGTGGTTAAGGCACCAGGAGAGAAACAAAAACTGTGAGTTCTAATCCCACGTTAGGCATGAAAGCTGGCTAGGTGACTTTGGGTCACTCACTGGCTCTCCACTTGACCGCACCAGGTTGTTATTATAGGGAAAAGAGGAGGGAGGGGAATATTGATACATTTGTCACCTTGAGATATTTATAAAAAGGTGGAATAAAAAATAAAAATAAAAGCTACTCTCTATTGCACCTTTTCGCATATTGATTTATAAAGAAAATATCTACAAACTAAATGAAAAGATTAAAGTTGGAATTTTAAAAACAACATACATCCACTTCCCCCAAAGGTTCAGTCATATTTTGGGGAAGGAAAGGTAAATCTCCTTCGGGAGAAGGGCGGTATACAAATATAATAAACTATAAACTATAACTATTTCTTTCTAAGGAAGCTACTAATTTGTGCACTCTTAATTTAAATGAAAGTTCTGTGATGCTTAGAATGATTTTTGAAGTATGTGTATGTAGGAGTGGGCTGTATGTGTTTTACGTTATGATCGATTATGATCAAGGCCTCAATTTGCGAGATATGAATCTAGTAAGGCTGTATGATTTGCAGATGTTGCAAGGGTTAACAACCCAGTAGTTAGATTTCTACAATTAAATGCAGCCTGCTTGGGAAGCTTTGCAGTTGGGAAACTGTGCTTTGTAATCCTAAAATTTGCTTAATGATTTCCAGGTGGCTACTCAAGGACATGGGAAAGCTTTCTGCACATAGTCAAGATGTGAGACTGGATTGTATTTTTCATTTGTTTGATATTTTTAAATATCAATACTGTTAAATAGTGGGTTCTTCGGCGCAGGAATGAAGACAAGGTAGCTGAGTACAGGGAAACTCATATTTTATTTTGTGCAGAATCTGTACTGAGCAAATGGCTGCAACTAGCCGCAATATATAGACTAGCCCCTAGGTGGCAGCCAATAGGATTGAAACAACCATTGCCGCCTAGGGATAGCCAATTGTAGCACTGGAGACTTGTAGTCTGGGTTGCTGGAGAGCCGTTAGCTGCTCCAGCAACCCACGTGGTATTACTATGAGCCCAGTACATAACACCCCTCCTCTCTTAGATCAGACAATATTAACATAAGTTAGTCTCAATGCAGTTATCAAGACCCATTATCAAAACACACTAAAATAAAAGTAATAGAACAAAAAAAAAACCATATAGGTTACAATGTGATTAAACAATGTCTGAATGAATAGGCTTCATGGATAGCATACTTAGACAGTTACAACATAGCACTAGTTTCTGTAGTATAGTGGCATACAGCAATACACAATATTATAGCTCTTTATTTTACAACGTAGTCAGCAAGATATGAAGGAGGCTTGTGTGCCTTAGTGGAACGTCTCGGAGTCCCAATCACTTTGTGGTTTTCCAGCTTACCCAGTGGGCTGGGTAGACTTGTGTCCCTTTGTGCTCCTAAATCAAGGGGATTAGATGCTCTCTGGCTGGCCTCTCCTGGTTGGCCCACCCCAGAGTCAGACTGATCAGCAGAGTAGGCGCAGCGGTTGCTGAAGTTCAGATGGCTTGCTCCTTCAGGGGATCCATGTTGCATTCCAGGACTCCCCACTTCTCCCTCTGGTTCCACCTCAGTTATGCAGGAAAAGTCCTGAGAGTCCATGTGAGGACTGGCTTGACCGCAAGTTTGAGGACCTTGGGAGGGACTTATGATGCAGTCCGCACTTACTGGCCATTCTGGAAACCATTTCCTGAGCTGATCAATTTGTTGTCTGACAACTCGCCCTCCTTCCAACCCCACTTCATAAGATAGGGGTCCGGATGCTTTGGTAATTTGACCAGGAACCCACAGATTCCCATGACCATAGTTCCTGGCCCAAACCCAATCCCCCATGTGCAGCCCCCTCGGGGGTTTTGGTCGAGAGGCTTCTGCTGCCACTCTATCTGGATGCAACCTGTCCAGTTTAGTGATCAAATGCCTCCCCCAACGTAGTTCTGCAGGACTTTTGCCTGTAGCAGTGCAGGGCGTGGAATGCTGGCAGAGTAGAAAATCTGCCAATCTGTGATGCCAGTCACCTGTGGCAATGCTCTTGAGTGATTCCTTCGTTGTCCTCACCATGCGTTCAGCTTGACCATTAGAAGACGGATGAAAAGGCGCAGATGTTGCATGTCTGATGAGATTAGCTGTAAGGAAGGCCTGAAATTCAGCAGCAGTGAATTGGGTTCCATTGTCCGAAACTAAGTCATCTGGCAACCCATGTGTGGCAAAGAGTTTTCTCAGCACCTGGATGGTCCTAACAGTACTCATGTTAGGAACTGGAATTACTTCCAGCCATTTGGAGTGGCTATCCACTACTATAAGAAAGAGCTGTCCCTGAAAGGGCCCAGCGTAGTCTATGTGAATCCTAGACCATGGAGTGTGCATTTCCTCCCACCTGTGAATTAGAGCTTGTGGCATTTCAGGCCAAGACTGCTGGCATGTATAACAACCATGGACTTGTGCCTCAAAGTCCTTATGAAGGCCAGGCCACCAAAGGTAGCTTCTAGCTAAAGCTTTCATTCTGACAATGCCTGGATGGCCTTCATGTAATGACTGTAAGACCCTGTCCCTTAGGGAAGTGGGAATTATGACTCTATTTCCCCATAAAATGCACTCCTTGTGGGCAGATAACTCATGCCTTCTGACAAAATAGTTTTGAAATTCAGAACCTGGGCTTTTATCCAACCAGCCCATGTATACCCATGACAATACTCTACTAAGTATTTTATCTGTGGCAGTTTCAGCAGCAATGTCCCCCACATGGAGGGGAAATTCAGGTATGTCCTGTATGGACAGTATTCTAGCAGCTGAAGCCGGATCTGGTTCAATTAGTGGCAGTGGTAGTCTGCTGAGCCCATCAGCATGGCCCATTTCTTTGCCCGGTTTGTGAATCAATTTAAAAGTGTATGCAGATAGAAAAATAGACCATCTCAGCATTCTTGGAGAAAGTATGTGGGGGGTTTGTTTGTCTGTTGTGAAAAGTCCCAACAGAGGTTTGTGGTCTGTAAAGACTGTGAAGTCCCTGCCATATAAATAGTCATGGAATTTTTTAATTCCAGCAACGATGGCTAGGGCCTCTTTGTCAATCTGAGCATAGTTGCGCTCAGCAGAGGACAATGTCCTAGAGTAAAATGCTATAGGAACCTGTGTTCCATTTTTTTCTATGGGGCTTAAAACTGCCCCCACCCCATAGGGAGATGCATCACACGCAAGACATACTGGTTTAGACTCTTTGTAGTAAGTTACAGTGGACTTTTCTAACAATAGTGCTTTTAAATCCTGGAAACTTTTTTTATGTAAGTTAGTCCATTTCCATGGAGCTTTCTTATCTAGAAGCCTGTGGAGGTGCTCTGCTAGTGTGGCCTTATGAGGTAGAAATGTGTGGTAAAAGTTTAGGAGGCCCAAGAATGCTTGTAGCTCTCCTTTGGATTTGGACCTAGGGGCCTTCACTTTAGAATCAGCAGGGTGAATGCCATTAGCATCAATTCGGAAACCCAGGAATTCTGTTGAAGGAACCCCAATACTACACTTGCTTTTTTTTATTTGAGGCCTGCTTCACGAAGCCTCTGCAAAACAGCCCTGAGCCTACTGGCTAACACTTCTGGGGATTCCCCTGCAATGAGAACATCATCAAAATAAGGGCAGACACCCTGAATACCTTTAAGTGTATGCTCCATGATTCCCTGGAAAATGCCCAGTGCAACACTGACTCCAAACTGTAAGCGTTTAACTTTGAAAGTCACCCTGTGAGTCACGATCGTCTGAGCTGCCGCTGTGGCCTCATCAACCGGCAACTGCTGATAGGCCTGTGCTAAATCAAGTTTAGCAAAAATAGTACCCTCTTGCAAGGAGGCTAAAATATGGTTGACCACTGGGACCGGGTAAGCGTGTTGCTTGAGGGCTTTATTTAGAGTGCATTTATAGTCAGTGCAAATGCGAATTTCCCCGCTGGCTTTAAGTGGAGTACCGATAGGAGTTTTCCACTCCCCACCATCAACAGGCTGTAATACTTCCTGTTCTACAAGCTTATCAATTTCTGAATCAATTTTATGTTTTAAGGCAAAGGGGACCCTACGAGGCTTAACCCTGATTGGAACTATGTTGGGATCTAGCTTAAATGAGATAGGCGGGCCTGTGTATGTTCCTAGGGTTGAATCAAAAGCATCTGTATAGTCCTCACATACTGACGCGAGGTCTGCAGTTTGTGTCTGGTTTATACCAGTAATCTGAATACCTAAGGCATCAAACCAATTGAGTCCAATGAGACTCGTTCTCTGGCCCCCTACTACTATTACATCCAGGTGCCCCCAAAACCCCTTAAATTTTACCATCAAAGTGGCTTCTCCCTTAACTTTAACGTGAGCATTTTGAAAATCAGTTAGGATTATATCTGAGGGTCTTAGTTTGGCCCAATTGTTACTGCGCCTACACATGAAGTTAAAAGTGTCTTGAGAAACAATTGAGACTGCAGAGCCAGAGTCCAATTCCATCTTACATGGAACTCCTTGTAGCTCTACTATGAGCTTAAGTTTGGGTTTGAGAGGGCGTCGAGCCCCGGTGTGGCACACGCTTCTACGGCTTCTGAAAAACTCCACACTAACTGGACCCTGGGCCCCAGTACCTCTCCTAGTCAATTCTTCTGACTGGTGTTTGGGTGGCCGGTCTCTCTGTCGGGCTCTGCAAACCACTGCAATGTGGCCTGTCTTTCCGCAAGCTCTGCACATGGCTGATAGGAATCTGCAATTGGTGTGAAAATGGTTGCCGCCGCACCCCTTACATCTCGGTAAGAGAACTGCCTTATAACTGTCCTCTCGCTGCTGGCTGTTGTGGTGTTGCGCGTTGGGTTGCTTTTGGAGTCTGTTGATTTCATTTCATTTCTTCTTCATTGGAAGATTCTTCGGTGTGTTTGGCATCCTCAAGGTGGACCATTTCTACAAACTTTGTTGTTTCGGTGGGCTGTACTGTTTGAACTGTGCCCCTGGCGGCTTCGTCAGCCATCACTTCATCTTGTGCTTCAGAAAACGTTAAGTTTGGTCTAGCAAAGAGTCTCTGCTGAAGCGTTCGATCCCGTAGGCCGCAGACGAGCCAGTCTCATAGTCGCTCTTCTAAATTAGAAAATTTGCAAAGGCCTTAGGCCCGCTATGAATTCCGAAGCCGATTCACCCGGTTGCTGCACTCTTTGGTCGAACTTGAACCGCCAAGCCATTTCAGACATCTTGGGCTGGAAATGTCTGGTTAGCTTCTTTTTGAGGTCTACGTAGGAGACCGCTTCAATCGGTGTCAGCGCGAAAAGGTTCTCAGCCAAATCAAAGGTTGCTGGGCTGCACACACAGAGTAGTGTTGCAGCCTTCAGTCCTTCTTCCACAATCTGATTAGCCCTGAGGTAGTTCTCTACCTGGGATAAATATGATGGCCATTCCTCCGGGTGCTTCATGTCGAATTCCTGAAGTTTCCCGACCTTCAGCATTCTTTCTTTGCTGGTTCCTGCGTTTCTTTCCAAATCCTGCTTTCCAGGCTCAGGGAATGAGTCCACTGAGCACGAGGTCGCTAGCGTAACTTGCTAGCCAACCTTGAGAGAGGGGGGGAGAAAATGCCTTTTCCCTCCAGCGTGCACTGCCTTCCCCTCATAGACTTCAACTCTTTTTAGTGAAGCAGGATCCTGCCCTCATCGCCAGTGTTAAATAGCGGGTTCTTTGGCACAGGAATGAAGACGAGGTAGCTGAGTACAGGGAAACTCATATTTTATTTCGTGCAGAATCTGTACAAAGCAAATGGCTGCAACTAGCCGCAATATATAGTCTAGTCCCTAGGCGGCAGCCAATAGGTTTGAAACACCATTGCCACATAGGAATAGCCAATTGTAGCACTGGAGACTTGTAGTCTGGGTTGCTGGAGAGCCATTAGCTGCTCCAGCAACCCACGTGGTATTACTATGAGCCCAGTACATAACAAATACTATCCTTTATAAAATTGCTGGGGGCTCACAATTAAATGGTAATATATTTATTGACAACAAATATATGAAACTCAAATCACCAGTAGAAGCACAATGCAAAGTATGTTCTTTATTTTCTTAGAGATAACAAACTAAAATTGTGTGTGTGTTTCTGCTGTCTTCTCTCATTGCATCTATATTTGTGCATACACACGGGGAAGCACTGAGGGGGAAGCACTGAGTGGGATGCATAAGCTCTATGCTGTATTTATAACAAGGAGGGAAGCTTAGACCAGAGGAATCAACAACAGTTCAAGTTGCTATCCAACTGCATCTCCCATAGAGATGCATTGTGGCATTTTCCTCCCTGGAGTGTCTTTCCTATAACTTTCTTATAATTTGTAACTTTTTATTTTGCTGGTTTATCATACCATATTTATTCCAATATTGATCTGCTTGTGTAGAGTTATCCCTCTAATTAGCAGATGGACAGAATCCAAAATTCTGTTGAACTGGAAGGAATAACAAATTAGGAAGGAATGGAGAGCATAACTTCTGAACTCTTTACAACCTCTTAATAGTCACTCTGAGTCATTTCACTGGGAAGAGAAAAGGGAACTAGAATGGTGGAGTCTAGTAGTCTTCTGAGCTGCTGCCCAATTGCCTCTCCTATAAGCTCTCTTAATGTTCCAGAAAAATCTGGCCTATTTTGAAACACACTATTACTTTTGCTGGCTTTTCTGTGTCCATTAAATTTGTTCTGTGCTATTTTCAGAGCGTTAACACTACTGCCATCCAGATGAACAGAGTTAGAGGTCCCTTTACATAATTTTTTCCATCATCTAGTTGGATTTGAAAGAATACATTACTTCATCTAAATATATTTACAGCCTGAGAAATATCCCACTGGATATTTCTGTCTTGGGTGCCATACTAACTTGGCTGGCTTTGGGGAGTTGGCTTGTGGGGAGATAATTTGTTGTTTTACCTTAGGCAATAAATCAATCTATTGATAATCTGGTCAGAGAAGGTAAAAGTGTATGAGCAAAGTTGGAGACTGCTCCTCCAAGGAGCAGCTGTCTTGCCCTTGCTACCTTTGGATGCCCAGCAGTGGTGGGATTCAGCCAGTTAGCACCAGCCCAGAATGGACTTCCGGAAGCGGCATCCACACAGAGAACCGATTGTTCACATATTTGAATCTCACCACTGATGCCCAGATAGAATATGTACTTTTGCAAAGAGAGAATTTAGGTGAGAATTTGGAAGAGGCAGTAATGTCCATCTAATTCCTATTGCCAAGAAAATAAAAGACAACTAAAATTTCCATTTCACTTGAATTCATCTTGAATTGTACCTTGCACAGTTCAACTTTATTTTTGTGGCTTCCTCTTGATTTTTTCTATTTCTCAGGAAAGCATCATTCTGGTAATAAGACAAGAAATATTGAAAAGAGAAAAGGTAATTCTCTTTCAAGTGAAACAGCACAGTGGATTAGGCACATGGGCCTCAGTATTGTAAAATTTAGTAACAAGCACCTCATTCACTTACTTGTTCACTTAAATTCTGATGGTACATTTACTCAGTGAACCAAATCCTCTATTTATGTAATTCAGAGGGAGAAAGAAGGTGCTTTAGTCAGCACTGTATAGGTTGGTCAATATTTGTGGTTACAAATTTGTTTTCTCCTTCTACAATGTAGTTTTTTTTATTCTGATTAGGAATAAAATTAAGCCAAGTTTTGTATAATAAATAATTGACCCAAATATTAAATTGGTACCACTGTGGGTTTAAAATGATACATTAATCTAGTCCCTCTTCTTGCTTAGCTGACCTAATCAAGAAACAAAAAGGCCTGTTTTCCTCATTCATTTGGTAATGGAATAGACAGGACTGTTCCCTGGGAAAAAGTAATTACTTATTCCTCCTCTTTCCTCAGCCACTATTACTCTGGCTTACAGGTAGGAGAAAGAATGAGGTGGCTGCTCCTTTACCAATGCTACAGTATTACTAAAAGAAGCTGGAAAAATTTCTAAGAGCCAGCCAGCCAGTCACTTTAAAGTACCATCTAAAGGAAAATAAATAAAGGTTATTCTTTTACAAATTGTATAAAATGTAACACCAATAAATTGTATAAAATGTAACACCAATGAATTGTATCAAATGTAACACTAAGATGTGGGGCTATCTATTTCCTGCTTAGACAGAGAATTCACACATGGTAATCAACAAAGTTCTTTTGAAATGTTAAAAAGGATAGGAACATCTCAAGGTGGTGAGTAAAACAAGATAACTTAGTGACGGATGTAAGGAAGTTGTTACAATAAGTCTTTTGGATGTAAAAGTTCAAAGAAGATCTTTTAGAAATATAAATGACTTCAAAGACTAATTTAAGTTTCTTAGGGGGGCATGTATCGAGAAAAAAAAGTATAAATGCCTGGTTTGAAACTTGCTCAGTGCGCTCTTTGAACCCAATCCAATTTAGGAAGGGTCTAAGAGGCCGCGTTTGCAAACGCTTTCTTTCTTTCTTATTTTCTTTCTTATTTTCAATTTTCTTTTCAATAAATCTTTGCCTTTGTTAACCAGACTTGTCTTCGAGTTGTGAGTATCAGATTTTGGGTTTTTAAATCTCACACATCCATCAGTCCTTTGGCCAACATAATGCTTGCTACCCAGATACCAAACCTCCTTCTGTCTCAGTAAAGAAACCAGCGAGCAGGGCAAACTAAATCCAAGTAATTGAATTTTACTTGTTTTACTATTTTTTCCCTACAGAAAAAGAGACATCAATTGCTTTTAGTGCGTGGTAGGGCTGATGTTTTGAACAGAGGACAAGAATGGAAGAGACAAGAATAGCTGCATCGGTTAGCAAATTTTCCTCTCTCCCCAGAACAGCAATAATCTGAGAAGATTCTGTCACGGCACGGAGAGGTTTCCGGGGAGCTAATAGTATCTTCACTTTAATTTTATAGCCTGTTGTTTGTCATCCCCTAGTAAGTAATAAGAAGCCGAGGATGTGAAGAGGATACTTTAAAGCGGCCCTCTGGGAAATAATAATAGCCTGCCAAATAACCATTTAACTAATTTACCAATCAAGAAACGTAAGCATAAAGTGCGTGCCTGGTACTGCCCTGGCATTGCATATGTCTGAGAGCTGATTGAATCTCACTTTCCTTTCCCTCCAAAATCCTTGCCCAGTTTTGCTATCGAATCTGCTGATAGGCTCCGAGATTAAGATCTCGTTTAGTAAATATCTATTAAAACAAATTATTTCGCCTGCAAAGGAGACTGGGCCTTTTGAACTCTCGGAGGGGAATTCAAGAGGGCTCTTGGCGAATCTGTCAACGTCGTAGCCCGCCAGTTTTTTTTGTGTTTTTTTTTGTAGCTGTTGTTGGCTTCTCAGAGCTACTCAGCTCTCATATTAGCTTTAGCGAGGGGGGGTACTCTCCAGCTTCTTCACTCCTCCCGCTCTCAAAAAAGGGGCGGGCCGTCGCGTCCATGATCGTTCGAATGAGCCAATAGGTGCCAGGGAGCCCGTGAAGCGACCAATGACAAAATTAGGGAGGAGATGCAAGCGGTGTAGGTTGCGCCGTCCTCTCAGCTCGGCGCATCCCCTCTGCTGGACGAAGTGCGACCATTTTGCAGGGGGGGAGCTGCGAGTGGTGGCCATTGACGGTGCAAGAGAGCCAGGTTTGGGGCGCGGGACGGCGGCCTGAGTCGCTGGACCCGGGGATTAACGCCCCCTCCCCGGGAAGGCGAGCAAGAACAGCGCCAACGCTTCTCGGTTATTTTGTCGTCTTCGTCGCCCCAGTGCCCGCCTCCGAGCTTCGATTTAACCAGCCAAGATGTCTAGGCCTGTCAGGTGAGTCCTTTGCAAATGGAGAAAGGCCCTTGAGGGCTGTTCTGCTTTTCCCCGTCGGAGGCCATCCTTGGACCTGAAACGGAGGTACGAGCAGAGCTGGCCAGGAAGTCCCACGCGAGGGAGGGAGGGAGGGAAGGCGGCCCGGACCGAGGAGGTATGGCGGGAGAGCAGAGGGGAGGGGCGTGTGCAGGCATGCAGCGTGCTGCTGCCGCTGCTGCTGCTGCTCCTCCTCGATAGTTGGGGGGACTACAGTACAGTATGGCACGCCGCTGCTGCCGCCGCCGCCGCCCTGCAGGTCCCTCCTTACCGGATGCAATGCTGCCCCTTAAGGTTAGCGCAAGCAAAGTCCATGCTTCGACTTGGGAAGCGGCGGCGTCTCTAGTTCTTTCAGTGCGCATCGCCAGCGAAGAGTGAACGCAGGCCAGTCCGGCATAGCTCGGTCTCGGAAGGTTTGTATGCGGTTTCACCCCGGAAAAAGCCAGGCGCCTAGACAATGCCCAAGTACACCAGAGTCAACGTGTGTCTCTTAAGCCTTTTTTGCACCAGCTTTGCTGGTACATATGTGTCGGGACGCAAGCTTCTTGGCAAGAGTGAGCAGCTCATAGGGAAAGGATTTGCTGATGGGGAGGGGTGGTAGATTATTTTAACGGACAGATTTAGAAGCAAGGAAAATTTTCTTTCTTCGTATCAAATGGTACAGTTTCTTCAGACGTGTAGCAAAGTCAGACAATCTTATATTTCGCTGTGTATTCTATTTAAATCTTGATATTTTTCAAAGGAATTGACGTGTGGCTCTTGTTTAAAATTAGAGTTTCCAGCAATCCCATGGACTGTAGGTGAGCTTTCTAATCAGCATTGTGGCTGATGGAAAGTTTGAATTTACTTTTTCTTCACAGTGAAAGAAGTATGGAGTTTTTGTCTGCCTTTGATAATAAACCCTTTCTATAGTACGTTAACTTGTTTCCCTGTCAGTTTTGCCAAGATGCTTTGGTCATCCTTTTCACTGCTATTCTAGGCTCATTGAGCATGCCAAGATACTCTCTTTTCAAGGGATTTTCTGACAGCTTTTCAGCTCAATCAGGCAGCTTCGATCAGGTATGCTTCCCACCTCCATTTCCTGTAGGATATATATAAAAGTCTGTAGCTAACAGAGGAGAAGAGAGAAAATTTCAATATTTCTAATTTGGCTGTTAAAGTCAGCCAAAAAATGGAAACCTAACATTCTATTTCTAACTCATTTGTTGTGGTAGGACTAAAAAGTGACGTCTCAAATTCTTCTGCTAAATCTGTGGCTCAACAAAAGTTAAATACAGATTGCTCCAATCAAAATTTACTCTTTGGTACACTGTGGTAGCTTTTATGTAAACTTTAAAACACAGTCACTGGGTTACAACTTACTGTAATGTAATTCTCAGCAAACTGTACCATAACCATGATGTGTGAGAATCATGGAACATATAATTAGATAAGAAAGCTGTTATATATAATTTTGAAATTGCTGTAACTCAGCATTTTCTCTGTTTTTAGTTTTATGTCCTGTTCCTACAGAAATGCATTCATGTTTAATTTCTTCTTGTGCTAGTTGTTACCTCTGCAGATTCTAAAATAGGGTTGTTTAACTAGCAAGTATTTAGTTAAAAAGTAGGATTATCAAATCTTATAACTTTCTATTTAAGGATAAGTAAACATTAAACATGAAGCCTTTATATTTCAAGGTAAGTTCTAAAAAAATGTAACAGGAAGACTTATGTAATAATATATCAGATTTGGCACATTATCATGTATAATGATGTCCATGGGGCATCACTAACTTAAACTATACACACACATTTCTTACAGAAAAAGTATCACTTGTTACACCATGCCAAATTAATAATGCATAATATCTGTTAAAGGATGTTGACCCAGTCTTTTAAAGATGAAGATAGGAATATGTTTTTTCCTGCAGAGGGCACTGTCATTATTTTACAAGAGAAGAACTCTATTCTCCTTTGTTCATTGGCTTGCTTACTCTTCCTCAGTATTAATTTGGTGATCATCTGTTTTTCTCAATTAAAACTCAAAGCATTGAGAATGATTAAAATTTATAATAGCTACATGTATGCATAGTGCTAAAAAGTAGGGCAGAGGTTTTTTTTTCTTTTGTTTGAAACAAAACTTGGAAAATCCTTCATTGCTTCAGCATTTCCAGAATCTTTAAATTTCTGATCACACAACATGAGGTAATAAGCACTGTGTTAAAGTAAATCATGAAATTTTAATCCAAAGCCAAAATGAGATTTTAGGACCACTTTAAATGGTAATAATGGGATGTCGGTTGCTGGAAGAAATCAACTCCATATTCCTTTACATTCTTTTACTTATGAAATGAATTAATTCTACTGAAAATTCACACAGTTAAAAACAAGCAAGCAGAAGAGTAAACTAGTTAAGGTTTCAGCTTATGACAGAATTAAAAATGTGATTGTTCAAAGACTTGTTTTCTTTAGAAAAATAAAATGGGTAGTATTGTGTAAAGAAATACAGATTTCTAGTAAATTTAATCTATTTCAGGTCCATTTTATGAACATTTACCAAATCATTCATTTTCAATTCTTCCATGTTTTTCCTCCCTACAGAATAAGATGCATATTTGTAACTAACTGTACCATTTTTAATATTTGTAACTATAAGGTATTTACATTTTTAAATGTCATAGCACTACCAATAGGACAATTAGTTTTAAGTTATATACAATGCACTACCATGTTTCCCCGAAAATAAGACCTAGCTTGATTTTTGGGGTTGGGCCTAATATAAGCCCTATCCCAAAAATAAGCCCTACTTAAGACCCCACCCACACTGTCCCACCATAGGTTTTTTGGCACGCCAGATCATGTGCCTTCTTCCCCCTGCCTTGCCTGCTGCCAGTGCCGCCGCTGCAAGTTGGGACCTCAGTTCCTGCCCTGGATTGGAGAATCCAGCGGGCAGGCAGGGGTGGGGACTGGCCGGGGCCTCAACAATCAGCTTCTCACATTCACCCCAAAGTAGCCTCCAGAGGGGACTTGCACTGCCCTGCGTGTGGGCTTTGCCGGCTTTCTCTTCCTCTGGAAGGGTGGGAAAGAAAGCTGGGTGTCCTGAGACATCCCATTCTGGGAGGCAACTCAGGTTTTCCTCAGTGGGGGGAGGAAGGCTTTGGAAATTGCCTTTTCATTTACATTCATCATCAATATTGTAATCTATCCCTTTATTTTTCAAAAAAAAATGATTTGTATTTACCACAATTAGCCTCCATGAATGCCAATGGGACAAGCCTCTCGTGACGGCCAACTGGACCGTAGGTGAGCCGGATTGTTTACAGGGAGAGGCTGCGCATTGCAGAAGGACTATTGCAAAGGGCGCCTGCGCACTGCTTTTAATGCCGCTATTTTTGGTGCCATGTGTGCATGTCTGCCTTGCTGTTTTCAGCAACGCTTTGGTGCCTAGCCACCACGTCAGATCAGCTGCAGCGCGCTGTGTAAAGGATGGCTGAGATTTGGGGGATGGTCTATTCCCATTCGTAGTGTGGCCACCATCCAATCACTGCACTACCTCTCAGGAGGGCAGTTTCAGCTGCCAATACAGCAGCCGTGACGGCGGAAGGCAATCCCGCCCACCAGATGGGATAGGAAATAGAGTGTGGCGCCAAAAGTAGCGCTCAGAGTCTCCAGGAGCTGCAGGGATCTGCATGTGCCCTTTGCACTCATCCTCCTGCAATATGCAGCCTCTCCCTGTAAGCAATCCGGCTCGCCCAGGGTCAGGTTGGCTGTCGCAGGCGGCTTGTTCTGCATGTGCAGCGGAGCTGGAGGACAGGGATGGGCCACGCCTCCCATGATGGCCAACCTGACCCTGGGCGAGCCGGATTGCTTCAGTTGTGAGGAGCTGGCCTAAGGTTTGCATCACCTAGGTTTCAACCGCACCTTCCCATTGGCGTTCAAGGAGGCTAATCATGGTAAATTTATTTTTTTTTAATTTTAATTCCATTTATATCCCGCCCTTCTCCGAAGACTCAGGGCGGCTTACAAGCTTAGCAGTAGCCTTCATTCTATGTATATGCCTGCTTATTAGGGCTTTCACGCCCCCCCCCCAAGCGGCATTATTACAAAGTCAGCTTAATTGCCCCCAACAATCTGGGTCCTCATTTTACCTACCTCGGAAGGATGGAAGGCTGAGTCAACCTTGAGCCTTTTTTTTTAAAAAAAAATAAAGGGTTGGATTACAATATTGATGAATGTAAATGAAAAGGCAGTTTCCAAAGCCTTCCTCCCCCCACTGAGGGAAACTTGAGTTGCTTGGGTGAGGGCGCCGGCCGGGCTGGGCCTTGTGATGAAAAAATAAGACATCCCCTGAAAATAAGCCATAATGGGTCTTTTGGACCAAAAATAAATAAAATAAGACCCAGGCTTATTTTGGGGGAAATGCAGTATTGTTCTTAAATAATAATTAGAATGAAATATGTTTAATTATTCATTTCACCATGAAAATCTTCAAATGGGATTCTTTTTTCCTTCTAATCCATAATTTCTGGATATGATATAGCTCTTGAATGAATTTGGAAGGCACTTTGTCATTGCTGAATGAATTCTTTGGGAATTAAATTTTAATGAAGAAAAGATGAAAGAACATTCACTAAGCTTCTTTCTGTCCATCTTCAATAGAGTATTTATGTGAGTTAGGAAGAAGAAATATAGCTGTAAATGGTTAGGTGTTTTCTAAAATAAAAATAAGGAACCTAGAAAATGCAAATCTTTTATTAAGAAGATGGTGATTTATTGACATGTTTGAAATAGATGTGAAGTATGCTGGTAAGGATTATATTTTCATGTTCTCCTAATTCAGCTAGAATTAAATATGATACTGTACTTTTAATTGACAAATTTGTCAATTACATGGATTTAAATTCATTAGCAAGAAAATTAAGTTCTGAGGATAAGTGAAGAATTAGTACAATTTGACTTGTTATTTAAAGATTTTTAATTTGCATTATTAGCTTAGATTAAGATAAGAAAAGATTGAGAATTTAAATTGCCTGATATATGTATTTTATATTGGATTAAATCATCATTTCAAGTCTAAATTAACTGTATTCATTGTAATGATTCAAATCACAAATGGAAGGAGTAAACACTGTTTAGCAATGTCATTACATAATACCTGAAATATTTTTTTTAAATTAAGTATTTTGTTTAAGGTGCTATGTAATTCAGTTGTTAAAATTTATTTCTGTATTTTTCTACACTAGACAACAACTCTGTAGCTTACCGTATTTTCCGGCGTATAAGACGACTGGGCGTATAAGATGACCCCCCAACTTTTGAGATGATTTTCAAGATTTTTCGTCTTATACGCCGGAAAATCAGGAAGCCTGGGAAGGCACGCCCTCCCCTCTCACTGTGGAGGAAGCAGGGCAGGCTGGCGGGAGCCGGCAGGGCAGTCCTGTGCACGCGGACGCTGCCCAGCTCCTAAGGAGTCCTCGGGGAGCCATGGCAGGCGCCTCACGCTCTTCCCTCTTGAGGCAGCATTGGCGGAGGCATCGGGCGGGAGCCGGCAGAGCAGTCCTGCGCACGCGTGCGCTCCCCGGCTGTTAAGGAGCACTCCTTAGCAGCCGGGGAGTGCGCGCGTGTGCAGGACTGCCCTGCCGGCTCCTGCCTGACGCTGGACGGCTCCGCCGATGCTGCTTCAAGAGGGAAGAGCGTGAGGTACCTGCCATGGCTCCCCGAGGACTCCTTAGGAGCCGGGGAGCGTGTGCGTGCGCAGGACTGCCCTGCCGGCTCCCGCCAGACGCCAGCCTGCCCTGCTTCCTCCTCAGTGAGAGGGGAGGGCGTGCCTTCCCGGGCTCGCTGACTTGCAGCCAAGCCGGAGCCGAAAGGGGCTTTTCCTTCCACCCACCCTTTGGAATAGACGCAAGAGCTCCCGGGGTCTGGCGTTTGCAAGGGGGAGGGGAAGGGGCTGAGAGGCTCTTGGGGGTGGGAAGGGAGAGTCACGTTGGAGGGGGGACTGGGCTAAGGAGGCTTGAAGTTGCTTTGCAAGAACGGGGGTGCTTGATTGATTTATGTACTATTTTCCGGCGTATAAGACGACTGGGCGTATAAGACGACCCCCCAACTTTTGAGATGATTTTCATGGGTTAAAAACTCATCTTATACGCCGGAAAATACGGTATTTTCCAACATCTGGCATAGTTTGGATTTGCTATTGCTTTACTGTGATTTGTCAACATAAGGAAAATCTTACTGTGTTTGGTTAATGAAATACAAAGCAAAGTTTAGAAAGAACAATACTAAAATGTTTTTAACTTATAAAAATTCTTTGCAGAAAAAAATAGGTGTAAAAGTCTTCTTTAAGAAAGCTTTTTATACAATTTGGATGTTAAATTGCTACATCTTTCACTGCGTCTTTTTCCCCAAAGGTTGAAAGGCATTATAAATCGTGATAATCCAAGTAAATTTGATTAATTAAAATAAAGTAACCTGATGTATATTTTAATAATTTATAGAAGACTTTTACAGGTAATCCTCAATTTGCAACCACAGTCTGGTCAGAAGTTGTCGAGGTCACATGTTCAGGTACCCACATAACCAGACCCGTTTTTTTGACATTTTTCACAGTAATTGGTAAACAGTGTGGTTGTTAAACAAGCACATTTCTTCTGAAAGGGTGTCTTTTCACTTAAAATGAACAAAAAAATTGCAAATTGTGGTTATCCTCAATCAATTATTTTCTTTTCAGTGTTTATTTTACTTGACAGAAATCAAGTATAACAACACATAAAATACATGGGATTGACAGAGAGTGAAAATAAAATAGAGAATAGAGAATCTAATTCAATGTGTTTGGTAGGTAAATTGGTTCATTTAATTTCTTCTCCAAAGCAAATGCTATTTTACAAGAAAGACATCCCTTTATATCTTTGCAAGAAAAGAAATTATTTTAATTCCCTGCATTTTTATTAGCTTCTTTGTGCAACTTGTTTTTTCAAACAGTATTTCATGTCAAATGCAAAAAAATGTGTACAGGTAGTCCTTGAGTTATGATAGTAATTGGGACTGGAATTTCTGTTACTAGATACTGGGTCGTAAAGCATGAGTGCATTGCTTAACAATACCAATCCCACAACTTCCCATTGCCATTGTTAACTAAATCCCTCCAGTTGTTAGGCAAGGACACACACCAATCCAGCCATTCCTGGGTTGGTCCCTCCCAAGGTTTGGTAAAGTAAGGGACTGTGTCCTCTGCCTCTTTTTCAATTCCCCCCCCCCCCCACACACACACACCTTTCTCCCTCCACCCTGTACTGTATCACTCAGTGACAGCACCTCTGGGCCTTTACTTCAGCCCCACCACCATTGAGGAGTGGCCCTATGTTTGTAAGTGTGGGTGGCGTACCTAGTGTTCAAATTTGATCATATGATAACCGGGTTGCTGCAACAAACATCGGACTGGATATAAAATACCATTCATTCAGTGCGATGTAACTTCAAACAGTTGGTGAACAAATGATTGTTAAAGAGATATATCAGTGGTTATTCATGAGTATGGCATTTGATCAAATGGGTTTTTTGTTTCCCAGAAGTAAAGTAAATACTTCTAAAGCAGATGGGACACTAGCATGCTCACAATATAGGAGGCTGGGGAAGTAGTACCGTATTTTTCGGACCATAAGACGCACTTTTTTCCCCAAAAGTGTGGGGGGGAAACGAGGGTGCGTCTTATGGTCCGAAGGTGATCCGTATGGCCAGCCCCAACCTCCGCAAGTGGAAAGCAAGGGAGATTGCCAGGAGCACGAATCGGCACATGCTGAGAAACGCCGATCTCATGCTCCTGCACTCTCCCTCGCTCGGTTTCAGCTTCCCTTGCTACAAGAGAAAGCAGGCTGAAACGGAGTGAGGCAGATTGCCAGGAATGCGAATCGGCTGATCTTGCGCTGCTGCAATCTGCCTCGTTTCAGCCTGCTTTCTCTTGTAGCAAGGGAAGCTGAAACCGAGCGATGGAGTTTGCAGGAGCGCGAGATCAGCCGATTCGCATTCCTGGCAATCTCCCTCACTCCGTTTCAGCTTGCTTTCTGCAAGAGAAAGCCGGGCTGCAGGGCCGCCTCTGCGGGTACTGCTCTAATGCAGAGAGGGAAGGACAAAGAGGGAGGGAGGGAAGGAAGGAAGGAAGGAAGGAAGGAAGGAAGGAAGGAAGGAAGGGACAATGGGAGAGGGAGGGAGAGAAAGAGGGAGAGAGAGAAGGAGAAAGAATTTTTTTTCTTGTTTTCCTCTAAAAACTGGGTGCGTCTTATGGTCCGGTGCGTCTTATGGTCGGAAAAATACGGTATATAGGAAGTTATAGAATCTGCAAAAAAATCCAAAATAGATGGGGAAAATATTAAGTAGATTTTACTCTAAGCAACCTAGATAGGTTGCAACCAAGAATTGGTCTAACACGGTACAAGCATATTTCATAAATATCCACATTTCAACAGATGCCACAAGATGCAGTATTAAATGAGTTTGAATTGCAATGATAATAAAAAGTTTCCAAGGAAGGAAAACCAGGTGGAAGAACCTTCTAAGGTTTGTTTACAGGAGGTAAGCTTCAACCAAGGCCAGAGAGAAGGCAAGTTGTGTCCAACTTGCAATGCCGTGGACCATACACACCAGGTTTACCTGTCTTCCACTGTCCCAAATTCATGTTTATTGCATCAATGGCACTATCTAACTATCTCATCCTCAGCTGTCCCCTTTTCCTTTTGCCTTCAGTCTTTCCCAACATTCGAATCTTTTCCAGTGAGTCTCCATGCTGTGCCGTCTCCATGCTGTGCCCAGGCCTGAAATGTTGAGTTTCAAGCCAACTTTTGTATTCTCTTTCACCCTCATCAAGAGACTCTTTACTTCCACTTCATTTTCGGCTATTAGAGTGGTATCATCTGCATATCTGAGATGGTTGGTATTTCTCCCAGCAGTCTTAATTTCAGCTTCTGGTTCATCCAGTCCAGCATTTGCATGATGTGCTCTGCATATAAGTTAAATAAGCATGGGGACAATATACAACCTTGTTGTATTCCTTTCCCTATTTTGAACCCATCACTTTTTCTATGTTCAGTTTTAACTGTTGCTTCTTCACCCACATAAAGGTTTCTTAGGAGACATTTCTTTAAGAGCTTGCCATAGCATAATCAGTGAAACAGAAGTAGATGTTTTTATGGAACTCTTGATTTCTCCATAATCCAGAGAATGTTGGCAATTTGATCTCTAGTTCCTCTACCTCTTCGAAAACCAGCTTGTACTTACGGTAATATCAGGTTCACATTTTGCAGCCTAATTTGTAGGATTTTGAGAATGACCTTGCTAGCATGTGAAATGAATGCAGTTGTACCATAGTTCGAATATTCTTTGACATCACCTCTGCTAGCTCTGTTGGTAATGCTTCCTTAGGCCCACTTGACTTCACACTCCAGGATGTCTAGCTCAAGGTCAGCAATCACACCAATTATGGTTATCAGGGACATTAAGATCTTGTATATTTTTTCTGAGTATTCTTGCCACATCTTCTTAATCTCTTATGCTTCTGGTGGGTCTCTACCATTTTGATCCTTTACCATGTCCATTTTTGAACCAAATGTTCACTTGATATCTCCAATTTTCTTCCAAAGCTGTCTGAAGAAAACATAGCCATTAACAGTCAAGCTTAAATCTATGAATTTGAATAGCAGGCTAAAATTGATGAAATTAGCTGCAATGTAAATTATTTCACATTATGGACTGAAATCTAGGCTGTATGAATTGGTTCTGGTGTTTGAGATTGGGGACGGAAGAACAATTAGTCCCCATGGTGATACTAACTTTTTGTTTCCGAAAGCAGTTGTTCACTCCTTATTTCTTTTAACTTTTTTCTGGATGTCCAAATTAATATTTAGAATGAATCTAATGTTCAGTCTAGGAAAGAGATCTAACTTTTACTATATATTTCCCACCAGATGAGGGTGGCCACTTGCCTCCTCCTTACTACAGATAGTTCTCGACTTACTACCACAATTGAGCCCAAGATTCCTGTTGCTAAGTGAGACAGTTAAGTGAGTTTTGCCCCATTTTATGACCTTTCTTGCCACAGTTATTAAGTGAATCACTGTAGTTGTTAGTAACAGTGTAGTTAAGAGACACTGGTTTTCCCCATAGACCGCTTGTCAGAAAGTTGCAAAAAGTGTTTACATGACCCCCGGGACACTGCAACCATCATAAATATCAAATCAATTACCAAGTGTCCGAATTTTGATCATGTGACCATGGGGATGCTGCAACGGTCATAAGTGTGAAAAACAATCATAAGTCGTATATGAGTGTGTGGTACATATTGTATTAAAACCTGTTTTTAATTTGCCAGCTCTTGATGCTGGATAAACCATAATCATTAAATTGCCATGTTCCATCATAATTTTATAGTAAGCTTATATAAAAAACTTATCAAATGATTATGATTTTTACATAATATAATTCTTAATACATTTTAAGCAAATCAAAATCATAAAGATAGTCTGAACTGGAAGATGCAAATCTTCAACGTGAATAATTATAATAAAAATATTTAAAAATTATATCTGAGGAGTCAACTACAAATTATGCTGCATTTGAAATTATTTTTATCTTTAAAATTGAGTTGTTTTACTATCAGTAGACCACAAATTGCACTTGTATTTTCCAGGTCCTTTGCTCAAAGCTCCACTTAGTCTATTACATATGAATAGAAATTTAGAAAGAATTGAACATTCTGACACTAAAGAATGTTGGGTGTGAAGAAGATAAACAGTATTTAGACTGAAAATCCCTTATATACACAATAAATAATCACTCAGTGGATTGAATTGCTTAAAATAAGCTTAATGTGGTTTAACAAAGCAAGATCATGCACAACCTCAAAGTCATGGCTGTGAACATTTGGGTGAGATGACTCTGACCTAATTGCCTTATTCATTGTACCCAAACACTACCCTTTGAAAAATAATTCCTATCCCTAGTTTGTACCATCGTGTATAGGTAGTCCTTGATTTAAAACCATTTCTTCAACAACCATTCAAAATTACAACAGTATTGAAAAAAGATTTATATCTTGTGCCCAAATTACAGTTGTTGCTGCATTTCATGGTCATGTGATAAAAATTCAAATGGCAGTCAGCCTGCACTTAGACTGCAGGGGCACTGAAACTCCCTACACCCCCTATCTCCTTCCTCCCCCCAGCTATGCACTTTTGGTCACCCCTGAACAGTGGCCCTTGGCGACCACCCCAGGGTTGGGACTGAAAAGAGGCTTGGGGCCTTCAGCAGTCCTAATCAGCTGCCTCCCTACAGCCAGCCCTGTCAGCCCCATTGTCCAAAGCTTATTCTCCAAATAGCCTGGAAAAGACTGGAAAGTTTCTGAAGGATTGTGAGAATAGGATTGTGCAATTTGCACAAGGAAGGAGGCCTGTCAGGGCCAGCAGTTCCCTCAAATACAGCCAGTATACCTCATGTTAGCAAGGAAAAAAACTGGCAAAGGTCATCTGGGTGCAGGAGAATCTGGAGCACAGAGGCTGTGTGCAGCAACTGTGGCTTTGCACAAAGATGCTGGCGTGGCTTAAAGCAATATTTCTCAGTAGCAGTGCTGGGGCTGAAGTTAAGACTTGGCGGCTGCCTGAGACTGCTAAAAGTCCAGGCCTCTACTTCTGCCCTGTCCCTGGCACCGCTGCCAAGTGCCATAGAGGGCAGTCAAAAACGCATTGATTCTCTCAACCCCCTAGGCATTCTATGCTCCTATTTAAGACTTCCTTCACTCAGTGATTCTTAGTTAACCACAACAGTCAGGAGTGCTGAGATTATAATCACTAAGTGATGTCATGTGACTCCTTATTTTATAATGGCATTGTTTAGCAACAGAAATTCCAGTCACAGTTGTGGTTGTAAATTGAGAACTACCTTTATGTATCGAAAATATATATCTGGATGGACAAATGATGCTGAACCCCCTAAGTTGACTAAAGTAGAAACTAGGCAAGGCTTTCATGGAAGTAGTTAGAACAGGGGTGTCAAACTTGCAATGTCACGTGACGTGTAGTGACGTATTGTGACTTTTTTGCATTGCTGGCAGTGGGATGGGCGCGGTTTCGCTATGATGCATCTGACCCACGGGCCGGCAGTTTGACACCCCTTGGTTAGAAGGTATATTCAGGAACAAATAAAAATATTTCTGATGATAGATGAATTCTGCATCTAGTCTTTTGTATCTAGTCCAGAATCTAGTCTTTTGTGGGAAATTACATGTTCTCTTATTCAAGATGCATTCATATAACTTGTACCAAAATACATTCCAGTGTTTTGTCTAAAATTGGATTATAATTTGATTATACTTACTTGTTTTAATGAGAATTATGTATATAATAAGACAGTGAAATACAGTTACTTGATAAAGTGTCAGATTTGTTTTTTAAATATCATTGGAATTAACATTACCTGAATTTTGAATATTTGAACTTTGGCTATAGTTTGGGAATATGTATAAAGTATATGAATTTTTTGCCACCTAATACAATCATAACCCCTTTTACAATGGGTACATTTATACATCAAAGTAAATCACGTTTTGTTTTAGAACAGTCAATTTTTTTTCTAGAAAGAATATTCAAGTGTTTAATATGTGATTTTCACTTCCAATCATATTTGTTTTAAAGATTTAATTGTGATATGAAGTTTGTTGGAATGTCGATATGCAACAGTTCATTCCCTAGCTATATGAAATTAAATATATATATATTAGTATTTCTGCTCTCTTCAGTTGTTATTTGATTGTCATGTATAAATATTTTCAAATATTTACTAATCCAGGAATCTTGCTTATGTAAACTCCATGTTTTTTAAATGTTATAACAGTGTTGCTAACTGGACCTATAGCATCAGTCAGAGGCAAGCTCTGCATTATAAACTGTTTCTGTTGATCAACTGCTGGAACTTTAGGCATTTCTGAATATGAAGATTAATGATAAATGCCATATCACATATTTACTTCCTGTAGGAACTAGGGAATACTCCCTTTATGTCATCTGAATTTCCTGCAAGTCTTCTATCTGAATGAATTTATGGAGGAAAAAAGCTATTAAAATATTCCAAAATGTATGTTTATCTTTATTGACCAAATCTTTTTTTTTAATTAGTCAAAATCTCAGATGATGGACTTACTGAGTCATGGCAACTGTAATAATGTTTATGTGCAAAGTTTTCTTTGTACTAAAATCAGTTCTATATGGTGAAATTTTTCAGTGTCCCAAGATCAATACTTTTTTCTTCTCTTCTAGGAACAGAAAAGTAGTAGACTATTCACAGTTTCAGGAATCAGATGATGCAGGTAAGTATCAATTCCTAAGCAAAAATGTGGAAACTTCTACAATTACAAAAAATGATGGGCAACAAATGTTTGAAAAATTGTATATTTTACTAGGAGGCTGTGCTGAAGTGATTCTTTAAGTTGTTTGCTGAGATTTTTTTAGATAAAGCTTCTTAGTTTCTATGATTCTAGAAAGTTCCTCAGAAATGGCCATCCATTAACATTTCTGGAACCTATACAGTTCATTTCCTTTCCTGGATAGAAAGATGGCATGCTCCACTTCATAATGACCTATTGTTGTATTTATTAGCAAGGGCAAAACATGGTAAAATTCCATATTGTCATCTTTTCAATTATAAATTTTATTAGTTTTTTATAAAATAAAATAATAAAACAATAATAAAACAAAATATATGTAGTTCAGTGTTTGTTTATTTATTTATTTTATTTTATTTTATTACATTTATATACCGCCCTTTCCCGAAGGACTCAGGGCGGTTTACAGGGTAATTAAAAAAACCAAGATACAAAAGACAAATTTAAAAAAAATGCCAATTTAGGTATGTTTAAGGTTTTGTTTTGTAGGGTTTTGTCTTGCTTTATTTTGAGTTTGTGGTTTTGTGTGTATGTGTTTTTTTTTCTTTGGTTTTGGCCTCAGCATTCTTTACTTTGCCTCTGCTTACATATGTTCTTTTTATCTTTATTTACTTAAATTGAATATATCCTTTTGAATATTTTTGTTTTTATTTGAATTCTCTTTAAATAATATAATCTCATAAAAAACCTTAGTCACATTGATGTCACTAGGTTAAATTTGTGAGATACAATTTCCTAATAGTTCCTTCCAGTTATCTGGATTTCTTCTTCCAGAATTCACAGCAAATAGTGGCTGGAGAATTCATACATCTCAAGTGTATCTGCATTATTGAAGGCTGTTGTGAGGTTTTATCTGTCAATGCGATTGGATTGAGTTTTGCTTTTTGAAGAATTAAGAATTCACAGTATTCTGTCCAGCTCGCTCACTTACTCACCCACTCACTTATAAATGCAAGAAAATATAGCAAATTTAAAACTACACAAAATAAATAACAGTAGAGACTACAAGATGCTATTTAAAAAAACAGCAACCCTGGATTTTCAGTTTCTGATCAAAATGTACTCATTTGTTTTTATCAGAATATTATATTTAATGGTGATTTTGAAGTTAAATTGACAGACTTGAAAATCACTTATTTATCAATTTTGCTTAATCCTATTTACTGTGTAGATGAAGAATATGGTAGGGATTCAGCCCCTCCAGCAAAGAAAATACGTTCATCACCAAGAGATGCAAAAAATAAGAGGAGGTCTGGAAAAAATTCTCAGGAGGACAGGTAAGCTGGAGATAGTTTTCTAATAAATTTGGTTTGTGTCATTTGTCTGTGTGCTTGTGTATCTATCTAGAGGTTATACTATTAGCTTACCTTAAAGACAGTAATTAGAAAGTATGAATTCTATAACTATTCACTGGCCTACAAATTGTGTCCAATTAGAAAGTCTTGATCTTTAAACTCATTGAACATGGAAGGATAGCATGTTCTAGTTGTTGCTAAACCACAGCTCCTAGTTTCCTTTGCTATTGACGATTCTAACAGGTTGCTGGGGATAAAGTTCAGCAACATCTAGAGCAGACATGTCAGACTCATGACGTCGCGAGACGTATCGGGGCTGTTTTGCCATTGCTGGCAATGGGGTGGGCGTGGCTTCCAGATGACGTGTCCGGCCCACGGGCCAGCAGTTTGACACCCCTGATCTAGAGGGCATATCATTCCAATACATGCTTTGTTTTCATGATATCAAAGACCTGAAAAACCATAATACTTTCAGCATATTTTAATACTTGATATTAATCTTTTATTTTGGTCTGGATGTAGCTTTAGGGTATTTACTTCTGCACAGTTGGATTATTGGATTATTTACACTGTTTTAGAATTGGTGTGTGAACACATAAAAATGTAGAAAATTGATGGCAGAAAAAGACCTAATAGTCCATTGAGTTTGTCCTTTGAAGTTCTTTGTTTTCTTTTTAATTAATTCATTAATTATTTTTACACACACACACACACACACACTGCTTTTTTTGTAAGAAAAAAGATGCCGGAACTCACATCTTGTTAATCTTTTATTTAAAAAAGTTCTAAACATAAATTTAATTTATTGTATTTAAGGCAAAAGTTCATAGTAAATTTTACACTAAAATTTAAAGATTTTCAAACGATTTTTTAAAATAAAGAAATTTTTTACCTTTCGCAAATAAGTCACTGTACACATACACACATCAGTTCTGTGACAAAACGTAATGGTCGCCACCCGCAGTAAGCACTCAGCACAGGACCACATGACCAATCACAAGCCAAGCAGTGCCACAAGCCGAGCAGCACCATCACAACCAGTGAAAAATTTACTGAAACTAGGATGATTGCAGACAGCTCAGATTTGTGGACTGACAGTTTTCCAGTCTTGGTGTAACCATGAAAGGGATGTGAAGAGTCGTTGGCATGGCATTTCACTGAACCATCTTAACAATAGTTTATACCAAGATCACTAGTAGTGCGCATAAGATTCACGCTTGGAACTTCTTGAATAAGACAGTGAGGACAATCAACCAGTGGCACAGCTTACCCCTAGAAACCGTGGGCGCTCCATCACTGGAGATTTTTAAGAAGAGGCTAGACATTAACCTGTCTGAGACTGAAGACCACTAAGGTCCCTTCCAGCTCTATTCTATTCTAAGATCTGAATAGCTGCAGTTTAATGTTCGACTGGGAGTTCCTAAATTGATTTTTTCAGAAGTTATTAAAACTTTTGCGTTCTCTGTAAATCAGACTTTATTGAGAAAGCTGCGACATTGATAAACTTCAGAAAAATATACCCTTAGTACCGAGATACCACAGTTAAGCTGCAAGTTCCCTTCATTATCCTATTTTGCATCTTAAAAGAGTGATAGAATTGAAAACTAGCTTACTATTGATTAATCAATAAAATAATAAAATTCTATACTATGGACATTAGCCAATTTAATTGCTTCTCTGGGAGTGAAATAACAGCATAGTGATCTTTCTGGAAATAATTTAAAATTGTTTTTCTTTTTATAGTGAAGACTCAGAAAAAGACATGAAGACAAAGAAAGATGATTCACACTCGGCAGGTAATTACACCATTTTTGTAAATTTAAATTTTAAATTTAATTTAAATTTTAATCCCATTTATATCCCGCCCTTCTCCGAAGACTCAGGGCGGCTTACAATCTAAGCACAAATCAAATGTGCTTAGCAATAGCCTTCATTCTCTGTATATGCCTGCTTATTAGGGCTTTCCCTCCCCCCCAAGCGGCATTATTACAAAGTCAGCTTAATTGCCCCTAACAATCTGGGTCCTCATTTTACCTACCTCGGAAGGATGGAAGGCTGAGTCAACCTTGAGCCTGGTGGGAGGCGAACCTGCACTAATTGCAGGCAGCTGGTGTTACTTAAGGAGGCATTAGCCCACTGCTCCACCAAGGCTCTTATTATGATGGCAGTTTGATCAAAATATGTAATCAATGATTTCACTGTTACTATTGCCTGAAACTTTTAAATCGTCTACTTACTGCTGATATGTGGAATTAATATTTTAATAGCGCCATATGATTTGTTTCCATATAACAGAGAGGTGTAGCATTCTTCAACGCTGAATACAGCCATCCTATTTAGGGATGTTTGGGAATAAGCACAACGTTCCCATGGCTGCTATAGCCAATTTCTAAGAATATTTCCATTATTATTCTTCCATCCTTTTTTTCCTCTCAGATGAAGATTTTGGCAGTGAGGATGATATAGGAGCAGATGATGGTAAAGCTGACAGTGACTATGAAAGTTCTCAAAAGAACAAAAAAGGAAAAAAAGTGAAACCTGAGAAGAACAAAAAAGCTGCTTCCAGATCTAGAAAAAGGGCTGCAGGTAATGTCTTCTGGTGATGTATTTAAAAAGATAAAAATCATTTAATACTTATGTGATATGTGATTGATAGACAATTTCAGGTAATGTTTCATTAAATCTTAAATAAATTGGAATTTAACAAATTTGTAATATTGTAATTTAAATAACTAATTTGAAGTACAGTAACCATTTATATGTATGAAAGCTGGTAAAAACAACTAAAGTTGTTTTTTGGTCTGAGGCATGTTGAAGGTAAACAAAAATATGTCATAACATACAGATGAATATAATAAAATTTAATCTATGTGTTGCCTGTTTTGTTTAAAAGAAACTGTTTTGGTTCTGATTTACTTAGTATAGTATCTTAATTCTTACTTGTTCATATTTTCCTATAAAGCTTTGCTTAGTTCAAAAAGCCAGTTGAAGAAAATGAACGTGGATCAAGAGTAACAATTATCTTACACTTGATTTATAGTATGTGGATGACAATAGATGCTGTATGTTACATTACTAGGAAAATTTTGCATCAAAATCTATTCAGAATAATTACAAATTGCAAGCTATTAGATACAGGTAGCATTCAGTGAACGCTAGTCCATTGTGGAAAGATGGACTTTTATTTCTACCTATTTATTTCTGCCTAATTTGGAAATGTATATAGAACAATCAATATTTACTGATTTTCTGATTTTATAACAGAGGATAGTGAGGATGAGAAAGAAGATCACAAAAATGTGCGTCAGCAGCGGCAAGCAGCATCCAAAGCTGCGTCCAAGCAGAGAGAAATGCTAATGGATGATGTGGGCAGTGAGGAGGAAGATCAGGAAGAGGAAGAGGCATCATTTCAGGAAAGTAAGTGACATTCAGAGGCGCGTGTATAGATACATGAAAAGTAGGAATGAATTGTCAGTCTGCAGCCATGTCTGATGTGTCCACATTAATTGTTAGACAACCAAACTTGATATTTCATCATCTTAAATATATTCATTTCATTGTTGGTATACTCCATGTCCACATGTTTATTGGCAGCAAAGATGATTAAAAATATGCTATCCCTAAAATTCGGGACATAAAAACTTTTTCAGACCATGGCAGTTTTTTAGGTAATATTCTGCTAGAAAAATGCAAAGAATATAAAAGTGCCACTCATCACTGTTTTACCTTCAGCACTGGGCAATAGTCTGAACAGTCTAATTTTATTACAAATACCATCTTATCTGGCTTCATGATACAGTGAAGGGCTTCAAATTTTTATCTTCACAGTTAGAATAAACCATAAATTTAAAAATGAATTTGTGTTAAAATATCTGCAGTACAGCTTTCTAACTTGTCTGTTGTATAAATTGACAGACGCTTGCTCTAAATGGTGAAAGGTGGGGAGCCATGAGAAATTTGCAGTGAATGTATCAAACAGTGAATCTGTGAACTGATGAACTAGAATCATGGAAACCTGGATTCAAAACCTGGAAGTCTGTTTTAGGAAGAGTAAGATGCTCTGTTTCGTATATAATAAGTTACTGATATTGACTGCAAAGGGCACTTCTACAACTTGCTACAAGATGGAAGACCGTATTGAACAAGAAAGGAATCATGACAGGCTGGGAAGGGCTTTGATATAGGACCTACAACAGCTGGTATAAAAATAGTCAGGCTTTGAGCCTTAATTGCTTTTGAGGGAAGGAGAAATTTGCCTATGCAACTGCTATTTTAAATAATAATTCTACTTATCACAAGCTCTAAAGCAGATTTACATGAGGAAATACTGAGGCACAGAAGTCGTGATTTCTCCAAGTTCTAGCAAGTGTGTTACAGGATATAGAAGCCAAGAATACTGACTCCTATCTCTTGATCAACCTACCAGACTCTCTCCCTCATTCTGTCTCTTCCAAGTGAACAAGAACAGCTCTTCTTAGAGACATTTCATTCCTCTCTCTCTGCACAGAAGATTCTGGCAGCGATGAAGACTTCCTTGTGGAAGATGATGATGATAGTGACTATGGCAGTTCTAAAAAGAAGAATAAAAAAGTGGCTAAGAAATCCAAACCAGAAAGGAAAGAAAAGAAAGTGCCTAAACCAAGACTAAAGGCTACAGGTGAGCTTAGCTTGCTTCAAAAGTTCTTATTTTACATCCATTTAGAATAACAGAATGAAATGTGTTGTTTGCAAGTACTTATATTTTCTCAGCTCTTCATTGTGTGTGCTTAGAAAGATGTGAATCAAATTCTCAATGTTAAACCCAGATTTGTGGGTGGTATAATTGAATAGGCTACTAAAAATTCATTTGTGGATTATTCTTTTTTCAAAGAATCAGAATTCTGATTGAATTTGGATAGGATTCTTCTGATGTTATCATTGTTAGTATTATGTTCAGACCACTTGCCAGTGCTGATTAAAACAAGTGATATTAGTGTCTTAGACCCAGCAAGTAGTAGTATTTCATTCTATTTGAAGAGAACAGTATTGTTTATTTTGACATGTACAGATACCTACAGAACTACATATATCTTCAAATATACAATATCTATTTGGTTACATGTTGCTTATTAGAAATTGCATTCCAGCTTGGGTGAAAAAATGTATAGGATAATTGTATTTTACTTCCTACCCACATGTCTATTTAACCTCAAAAATGGCTATTGTAGCAAAACTGCTTTCATTACTATCTTTTTGCTGCTAATGGTTATAGAGAATTGGAAGGCAAACATTGTCAACCAATACTTAGTGTCAAAAATTTACTCACAAGCTGCCTGTATGTTACTATTAAAATATAGATAATAAGAGCTCAAATTGATTCTTTGCTAAATAAGAATCCTGCATGTTTTCATAATGGTACTGGCTGTGTTCAAGAGTTTAGTGTGTTTTATTGGATTAGAAAGCAGTATTTAGAGTTGCTTTGGATAGCGAGATGGGCAGCATTATAAATTTCATAAATGAATAAATTTAATAAATAAAAATCCCTTTGATTTGGGGTGTGGGTATTAAAATATGTGATGGAATAATAAAATATTTTACTATTGTCTTGATGCTTTTCTTCAGTTACACCTAGTCCAGTAAAGGGCAAAGGAAAGGGAGGTCGTTCCACAGCTTCAAAGACATCAAAAGAAAAAACCCCATCCCCCAAAGATGATGATGATGAACCTGAAAGTCCTCCACAAAAGAAGAAATCAATTAGTCCACCTCCAGACAAATCTGGGGATGAAGGGTCTGAAGATGAAGTCCCGTCTGGTGAAGATTAAACAGTGGTGTGGGAGAGAAACTTTTTTGAGAGAGAGTAAGGAAAAGAGGATATACTTAGGGGTAGAACATGGTTTGGGTTGTGGCTTAACTATTGGGCTGTGAATGCCACTTTTATTTTAGTTGTTTTAATAGTACAATCCTTATGTTTTGTTTTTTTAAAGAAAACCTTTATGTTTTGATGTCACAGTCTCTATTGGCCATTCCGTTCTCCCCAACAAATCTGAAAGCCATTTAGATTTAAATTAACAGCTAACTAAAGATATATTTTTGAAAGCTTACTACAGCTGTTAAGCAATAAGATTGAAGCTGGCATTTGGAGATCATTGTTAACAAATAGATTTTCCAAAGCTGAGAAGGCAATTTGCTTAATTAAATCTAAAACCAATAGATTATTGCATATAGCATTTTTGTTGGTATAAACCCATCCTTTATACCTGAATTATTTTGAATTCCATTAAGCATTGCAAGTTCTAGCATTCTGAATCTTTTAGCTTCTACTATTTAACTTAGTGGCCAAGGTTATTTTAGTAACAATTTAGTCTGATCTGTTCCAGGCTTTGAGAAGATCATACCTGTTCGTACCATTTATATTTTTTATTAGGATAACATTTCCATTGGCCAAAATGTATTAATATTCTTCCAGCTTATTCTGAAATTTCTATGCTTTTTCTGCTTTCTTTCCGTAAAGTTTGATTTCATTGAGAAATTCTGGAAGCTGGAATAACTGCTTTAAAATTTCTGAGCAATGCACTGAATGAGTGATTACACAGTATCCTTTTCAACCACTGGGTATTGATTTAAATATATTTCCCTTCATATTTCACAAAGTTAGAATACTCTGCTTCTACAACATAATTTGTTTTTTACCATACCCTTCACTGTTTACTTCCCTTTCTGGAGAGTGAGTGCTGGTTCACAACCAGGCCTTGTGTTTGGTTAGCAGAAGCTGGATACCCAGGCTAAACAAGAAACAGGGTGTAAACTGGAAGACGTGATTGATATAACAACAACAATTCTGCCAGAATTAACATTTTAGTATCTCTGCTTATATACTGTAATATTTCTACTTATATATTGTAAATTTCTAAAAAGCCAAGTGGATAGCAACCCCCAAAATATTCTCTTCGTAGGCTAGGTCTGCCTAATAAGTATGACAAAGTGAAAGTGAAGCATGATTCTGGTTTTCTCTTTTCACATGCGCATACATACTCACAAACCCAACAAAGTATAATTTGCCTTTCAGAAATACTTGGCTTATCCCCTTTGTTTTGTTTTTTTAATTTAAAACACATAGACTTATGTCTATGATTGTTTCACATATATAACTGGGTTGTTTGGCAAAATAATACACACTCATCCTGGCTTGTAGTGATAGCTTTGATCTAGATATTGGCTTAATAATTTTTAAAGAATATCTAGAAAGTGAAAAGACTGAGTTTCTCCTTGGACAGAAGCTAATCCGGGTGGAGTAATTTTTGCCAATTTAATTAAGATTTAAATGTTAAATGGTTATAGCTAAGTATTATGTCTGAATTCTGAGTTCAAAACAGACGTATCCCATCCTACAAGTTAAATACTTGGTGACCTAGTATTTAGCTCATCCAAATGTACAGGTATTAGAGTGATTACCTCTTAATTATTATGGTCAGCCAGCAAGATGTTTCAATCAATATATTTTCACTGCTGATTCAGATTTTTTTTATACAATATGCATTTTTTCTTTCTGTACACAGATACAACCATGTGTAATAACAATTGGGTTGCCATTTGGGTTCTTCCTCTGTTTTTCTGACAGATAAATGATGGCAATTGGATTTCTTAAGCCTAAATCAAATGCTGTGCTTTCACTGATCCTTGCATTTAACTCCTGGACAAAAATATTTTCAAGGTTCCTGAAATCTCTTAATTCAGATAGTAGTTGTTTGGCCATTTTCCATTTGATAAACAATCCAGAGACTGAACATTAATTTTCCCCTTACTGTTCACATAACAGCAGCAAAGTAATATTTTAAATATTTCATTCTATTTTGCAATTTTCTGTCTCTCTGTGCATATTGCTTTTATGTGGGGTATTCTAGGGATTCAATAGCTATATCAGTTTATTACTTTGTTCCATAGAACAAGTGTTGCCAGATAAACAAATAGGTATATTCCACGGTGCGCTAATCACACTATATTGGTTGCAACCTGGGAATGGCAGGTTTTTTTGTCGTAGTAGTTTTAATTAAGTATTTCTTGCATTTGCTGAAAAACCAAAAGCAAATATGTTTAGTGTATCTAAGTTATTGCTTCATATATAAATGTGATCGCAACAGGGGTATAAATAAAATTTCAGTAAAGTTTTTAGAGGTGTGTGTTTACATCTTACCTTTGAGGTCCGAACAGGTAATGGTGGCTATAATACTGAAGGAATAACTTGCACACCATAAAAGAATAATTAGATACACTGTTTGCGATGACTTCTGTTCGGTATAATAATCTAGCAAAGATCAAACAAAATGCAGGGGCATAATAACTGGTTTGATCTGATATTAAAAAAATCATGTTGAAATATATTGGGGGGAAAGAAAGAAATGTATATGCATTTGGGTGGTTGATGTGATATAAATGTTGATTATACTCAATTGTAATTGCCTGCACCAAATACTGAAACTGTTAATACTTTTAGACTGATTTTTAAAGCATTACCCAAGTATATGAGACAGCTTAACTAGAGCTAAGGAAGAAAAAATGCTATAACATGCTGGAAATTTATGAGCTGTAGAAATTGGTGCTTTTGCTTTATGTAATTTTTCTGTGGAGTGTTTATTTTTTATAACAAATCATAATGTTGACACATGATTTTATAAAATAAAAGGAAATCGATTCCCATGATTTTAGGTATTTGGTAAATCATGTTAGTATTTTGGGGGGGGAGATTTAACTCTTTCCCCCTTTCAATTAACTTCATTAAATGACTGCATCTGAATGGCTCGGTCTCAACCTTGGTCATCCTGTTACTGAAACTCCACCATCACCGCACCCATCCCCTCAATTTCAGTTGGAATTTACTCTTCTTGTGTGGAATGCACAGTGTAAAAGCTAGATATGGGTATACTTGTAATGATTTTGAGGGCCCAGGATTTATAAGCAAAACTAAGCTGACATTCGCTTGAGTATCTCTTCACACGTTCTTAACTTCAGTTTACTGCTTCGTTGAAGAACTTACACTTCATTATTTTCTGTTAAAATCTCTTCTAACATTTAAAGCAAGTGCTTCTCTATTTTGAGTCTATTAAAGCATTCACTACATTTTGATTTGATGTATTAACCTGTTAAAAAAAAGATTTGTTGACCCACATGTGCTGTTCAAAACAGTAGAAAATGGAATGGTTCCATCAGTTTGAAGCATGTCTGGTATGATTGTAAAATACCATTGTGCATACATTTTATATACCTGGATAGGGATTTTTTAATTGAGAATACAGAACATAAACTTGCTATAGCTATAGTCTGGATAAAAACCCTTCAAGTATCTTGTATGAGTGGAAATGAAAGCGCATGTGTGTACGCATGCATGGGTGTCAGTCTGACAACTTAATGTGTGTTAGAAATTTGTGGTTTATTGCTGGAGAAGCAATTATTACAGAAATTGTATATAAGAGTTTTACATAATTTGTTTATCAGGAACATGGCACAGTCAAACCCTAACACTTCTCATGTTTTAGAAAGAGACAAATGAGCGAGTGCTCTTTGTATCAGATAGAAACTGATGGAATTAAATACAGTAGATATTTGTCCTGGAATTAACTATTTTGATGGGTTGTAAGTCTGGATTATTAGAAAGCATACATTCAAATGCGGTACCAAGGCCACCAATCATGATAAATAACCAATAAAGTTGTCAGTCTGTTGACAATGAAATCTGCAGCATGGTACTAAGGGTCAGTTGAATGTAACACTAATGCTTTATATAAAAATGAATTTTAAAAGGGAGGGGGGGTTGAAGTGAACATGATATTGTTAACCATGTTCGTGAATTATAGATGCAACATGCATTGGTAGAATTGTGTGACAGTCTTTCGTGCTACTTAATTTTACATATTCCAGTCTCTGTATGTACTTGCAATTTAAAAAAAAAACAGTTCCTGCCTTGCTTTTTATTGAAGGGTTCCCAGGACTGCATATCAGTTATTGAGCTCTGTTTTAAATATGTGTACCCTTGGCTTGTATTTTGTATTAAAAGAGAACATGGAAAAGAACCCTTTATTGTTCAGCATGTTGGAATTGTGTCCCCCTTATTTTCTCTCTCCTCTCTCTCTCTCTCTCTCTCTCTCTATCCCCCTCTCTCCCTCCCTATTTTGTTTTGTTTTTGTTTGTTTTTGTTTTTTGAATATATTCAGCAACTTATTCTTCTGTATGTTTTTTTCTTTTGTAAACTTTTTGGTTTTGTTTAAAAATGGCTTTATAAAAGGGCTTTTATAACCCATACCAATGCCTTCTGTGTTTCTTCCGCTCTTTACTGTATATGCCAGCCTACCCCAATTTGGCATTCTATGCAAATTTTATTTCAGTTACTATAATTCCCAATATGTGGTCATGCCAAGTAAGGAAGTATGAAACTCGTAGTCTAATACATTTGGAGGACACCATTTTGGGGAGGGCTCGTATATGCCAAGTATCAATTTGTTTCTCAAAATCAGTAACATTCTACAAGTTCTGTATTGACACTTATTTTTCTTTAAGGCTTTTTGATAATTCACTTGAGCTACTTAATTCAAACCTTGGGAAACCAGTTGACTATAAACTATTTATAAAATTATAAATTTGCCCATGGGATCACATGATCCTAATCAGAAAAAGTGGATCAAACTGAAATTGCAGTAAAGCATTAACTGATACACTGGCATATTGACCAGACTTGAAAAATATATTTCAATAAATATGTAGAAAATGTAAAATAATAGAATTCCCCAAATATTTTACTAGCATTTTTTCATTGATGTTTTGAATAGATGGAATTTAAATTGTCCAAGGAGAAAACTAAACGACTATTATGGGGTGCAAAACAACTCACTGGAAACGGAAGACATGAAATTCTTGTTAAAAGTCACAAAATTGTTTTTGCCATACAAATTACAAGATTTTATGAATCTGAGAACACTTGCTTATAATTTATATTAACTTTGAAATGAAAAATTCTGACTCAATAACAGGTTTGGCCATAGATGTTATCAGAAGGAAAGAAGGCTATTTTGTTTTTTTGAAGTAACACAATTGGTTTACAGAAGCACAAGTTAAGGGAGTATTTTGCTTCTTAAAACTATCCCAAAACACGAAAATCTGTTCCCTTTGGAAGTACATTTCTGTGGATACAGTGGATAACCTAAACTATTTTTTGTGCATTTTTATTTTATTTTAGCACATAATTAATAGTATAACCAAGCAAAAAATAAAAGAATGTTAAGATTTACAAGCTGTCTAAAACAGCAAGATTTTTCAATCATTACATTAATACTATATATAATATAATATTGCTATATAATCAGTTTTAATTGCTTTTAAAGGAAGATCAACAATGCTTAGCAAAGATAACTTAATTGATAAAAACCCTCAATTAGAATAAGCATTAGGAGTTTCTGTCTAAGTTTACTCTTATAATGAATCAGGCAAAATCTAATATTTTAAATCCTTATGTTAAGGAAAATCCAAATTTAGGATGTTGTATAAGTCCATTTGTGGAATTATACGTAAAAGTAGTTTCTAGATTAAATTCTTTATGAGACTTGTTTGTTAAAGATGAAGTTATTTTTGTCATTGATCCATACTTCCACAGTTTAGTCTCAATCTAAAGGAGGAATTATGTAATTTTAAAAGCAAACAGTATCCTGGCAGTTGTTTTCATATTCATAGCTAAACTTGTGTACTTTGTGGAAATATAAGGCTTTGTTAAGCCTAGCAGAAAAATGGCAATGAAGAACAGTTAATATTTGCTTTATACAGAGCTGAATTGTCTTTCAAAATTGTTGAGATCTATGGGATTGCTGCTAGATATGAAAAACTGATCCAACCTGATTTATTGCATTTTCAGATTTTTTATATGAGTTATTTATTCTGGTAATCAGTATTTTAGTAATTTATCAACCAAAGAAAGTAAATAATTTTAGTGACTATTCATTTATGTGCAGTAAATTAGAAGCTTATCTTACATTTGCATTGTTGCATATCATTTGTCCTTTTAACATTGTATTTCCACAAGAACTTACAAATTAGCTGCAATAGATATTCTGAATTTTAGGTTACAGATATAAATAGTCACAGGTTATGACAGCAATTGGGATATGGTAGGAATTTTTGTCTCTAAGCAATGTGGCCAAAGTACAATGTCATGTAATCACATCATTTAGTGATGGCAATTCCACGGTCCTGATTGCTATTGTAATCCCAGGACTATGGGTCATTGAGCAGGAAGATATGGGAGTCCCAGGCAAGCAGGCCAGTGGGTGAGCTGTGGGCAGGGAGGGTGCTAGGGGTGGGCATTATGGAATGAGGTTGGGTGAAAAAGCATCAGGAGTGACTTACTGCTGGTTTCCCCATTGACTGTGGAAAGTTGGCAGGGAGCATCGGCCCACTGTGACATAATCACAAGGTGGGCACTTAAGTAGCCAGATCATGATCACATGACCATAGTGAGACTGATGGCCAGTACTCTGAGGAATGGTGATATGTCCTCCTTTAGAGACATTGCAACTGAATACTCACTGAACCAGTGGTCATAACCCAAGAACTGCTTATAATCAAATCTGAGGATTATACAACTGTGGCAAGAAAGCTCGTAAAATTAGGCGAAACTCAAATGTCTCTCTTAGCAACAGAAATTTGGGGTTCAGATGTGATTGTAAGTGAAGAACTACCTGTACAAATCATTTCTCTGGTGATCTTTTTTTCCCCTAGATTAGCCTTCATGAAAATAAATATTAGCACTAAAGCAAGGGCAATAAGTCTGGACTTATTCCTGTATATCTATCACATATTTTTAGTGTAGCGGAGATGGCTGAAAGGCTTTGCGGGAGCCTGGCCGGAGAGAGGGAAGTGGGAAGCTCGGACAGCTGCTGGTTTGGGCATGGATTGGGCGGAAGGAAAGAAAAGAGGAAGGAGAAAGGGGTGGTGGTGTGGTTGTTGTCGGGGGAGGGGGGAGAGACCAGGTGAAGCCAAACAGGAGTTTGGGGTTTTATGTGATTCTTTTCCTCTGAAATAGAGGGAAGGAGAGAGAAAGCGAAGTTTTATTGCTTTCTTTCGCAGGGGGATATCCTGAGCGAAGGGAAGAGAAGAGGGGAAGCTTGCTGGGGTTTTAAATTCAGGTTTTAATTAGGAGGGGGGGATTTGGCATAGAGAGACCTGGGACTACAAGTGTCGACAGAAGAGAAGGAGAGGCTGGTTGCTACTGCTTTGGAGACCAGCGGCCATCCGAACTTTGAACATTATCATCTGTGCAAGCTGTAGACATTGTGAGGAGCTGCCCTCGCGGGGCGAGCTGTCACTGGAGCGCTGACTTATCTTCACTCGTGCTTTCCATTGCTACCTGGAGCGGGAGGGCCTCCCCCCCAATTTTACAAGCAGCTGCTACAAGCCAGGGGGTTGATAAAACACTGTTGAACACTTCACTGCCGTGGCTAGGGATTGGTCATCTTTGTTCCTGTAAAACCCCTTTGACGACGAAAACCTGCCATTCCTTCACTCTGCATGAGTTCCCGCTAAAAAGGACATTCTATCAACACCTTGAGAGCGCGGCTGCTGAGCGAAACTAAAGGGAGGGCTAGGAGGGCCTGGGCTTTGGCGGCCTCTGAGGGGGTTACGCTACATTAGTATACTGTTTATGATCAAGTAATAGTTGATAAACAGGACCTTTCTGCTTGTATCTGGCAAAAGATATTTTTGCAAGCTTCTACAGAGTCCCTCTGTGGAGGTAACCCAGTAGTATGGTGATACAATAAAGTCTGTAATTCAAGTTAAACAACTGGCTTAATAAAAGATTTGATGTAGCTAGTATAACACATTTGTGTCTTGCAAAGTTCTAAATTTAATGGAGAGGACAGTTAAAAATAATTATGTATCTGTATATTAAGTTCCTAGTTTATTAGATTTATATCTTACTTTTATTTTGTACAACTCAAAATGGAGTGGAATAGATTCCTGCTTCCCATTTTTACCCCAACAACACTGTGTAGTGGGTTAGATTGACTTTAATACCTGTTTCCAAGACATCTGCCATTATGCTCTGCAAGTGTTAAACTGCCTTCCCACTCAAAAACTGGGGATAAAGTTTTTAAATATGGTTTTATCCATTCTGGGAGTTGCAAGAGACATCACCCAGCCCATCCCTTCTTTAAATGATGCTGTTCCTAGCCATGACTTAAATTGTTTTCATTTCAGTAGATTTAACGTCCCTTCCAATTCTATGATTCTAATTTTCATTATTAATTTTTGTGAAACCAAGTCAGAGTAAAGTATGTACGTGCTTTAGTTATGCAACTGTTCCTTTGTATTAAAACATAAGTTTTTGTACTGATAAAATGAGACAGCATTTTAAGCTGTTATATGATATTCTAATCCAGTGTTTTTCAACCTTTTCACCCATTGTACCACTTTTAGGATATGGCAACATCCGAGTACCACCAGTTGCGTAGCTCCAGCAATCTTTCGCTTAGGCTTGTGCGGTGCTGCCACCAGTTCAGCTCATTCGCCTCCCCCGCTATCACTTTTCTAGGATGGTTGCGTACCACCTGCCAGGTGCCAATGTACCACAGGTGGTACCCGTACCACTGGTTGAAAAGCCCTAATCAACTGTCAGATTATGATTAAGCAGTTCATTTACAATTTGAAGTGAAAATTATTTGCATATATTAATATGGCTGCTATAACTACACCTACAAAATTGAAGCAAATCTGGGAAATTTGTTTCAGTGGTCCCTTTTATAAAAAAAGTATGATAGCTGTGAATTGTGTACATTAACAGCAAGGTACCACTTTTATATTAAATTGATTTTTGTTTTGTTTTCATCCCATTCTTTTCTCTCTCTGAAAAAAATCATACAGTTCCTAGAAAAAATGTTAATTGCTGAAAAATGATAAATTGTATGATTTTTTTCCTGTCCTAAACACCCTTGCTCATTTACCAAAAAGTCTGTCCAAATGGTCATGATTTTTTCTGGACAGTGTGTGGGAATTCTCTGAAGTTGGGTAAATGCATTTCAGAGAAATCACCAATTTTAGGACAATTCTTTCCCCCCCCCCATTACATCTGTATAACCGATGCTTTTCAGAAGACCCTCCATACAATTCTGTAGCTAAAAAACAGGGGCCTCTCTTCTCCCATTGAATGGTTTGGCATTCATTAAATATAAATGCAAACTATAAATTTAACGTATTCTATTACAAACTTTGAATGCTAGCATAATGGAATAATGCAGAAAGTAAATATCTCCTGTTAAGGTTCCATGAAATACCATGTTGAAAATGAGATTATCATTTACTGTTGACATTCAGTTATTACGGTGAGTTCATAAATTGCCAAAAAAGTATTGCAAGAGGTTTTACTGAAAACCCTTCCCCTCAAGGAAAAACGGGTAAGTGAAGCCACAGATATTTCATTGAGGACCAATCACAATTGTTCATGAGGGTGGGGATGAGGGGGTGGAACTGGAAGGCAAAAGAGATGAAGTAGACATGGGAATGAATAAAAAAAAGTCCATTCAAATTTCATTTATGGGAGATTTTGGGCTTATCGATTTTATTTCTACAAAATATTGATAACTCTGAAAAAAGTAGAACTTGATCCAATCAATTAAAATTTAATACTAAATTCCCTTTTGGTAATAGGAACATACAATCACATGCATTCACATGCATCTAAGGTCGCTTACATCCTAAGTTGTGTGCAGATCAAGCAGCAGAGGGCATACTTCTACCTCGCAACAACATCATACTCTAGAAAGCCTCAAGAACTGTAGTTCAGCTTTCTAATATATTTCTGTGTGCACGTGCTTGTATTTCTTGTGTTCAGCCAATTTAAAATTCTTAGTTCCATTTCATGAAATCTGTAAATATTCCAGTTTCTTGCATCTGCTGTTTCAGCTTGTGTTTGATCATATGAATCCTTCCATGTCTGATAATATTGTAGGATATAGCATCACTAGGCTTAATTTTGCATGCAGTAATGTATAGCTCAAACATTGAAATGGAGAGGAAAATATTCCCTGATAATGTCAGGCAAAATCCACAGAGGAATAAAGCTTGCATTTTATTGGGCTTGAAAATAGATTTTTAGAGCTGATCCAAGAGCTGATTTTTTTGTGAGTAAGTGATAATTGCCTTTGATGGATAACTTTGATTAACCAAGTGAAAATAAAGATTACAGTTCCTAATTAAAACATAGCCAGAAATGTGTAACCTATACTTCATAACAATTCAGAGGCTGAAGTACTTAATCCATAAATATGTATTCTTGATTTGTTTTTCCTTGTCGTTTCAAGTAGAAATCTTGCTCAGCCCCTTCTAGTATCAGTTTCATCTCACACCACTTTTAAAAAACTTTTTTATCATCACAAAGTTGACAATTTATATTTAAAAACAAAGTGCATTTGGATATTTGCTCTAAATGTATGCCTATTGTTAATATGCCTAGTATAATTACAGATTGTATATAACTGAAGGTTTATATTGTAATCCAACATGTTTCTTTTCCTTACCCTAATTTGCTAATTGTAATGGTTTTAGTTAATTACTTGTGCATCTACTGCATAGATATTTTCTTCCTTCCCTAACTTGTTCATTGTTTCAATCAGCCTTGCTGTTACACCACCTCTACTAGACATAGTTTTAGGCTTGTAGCATTGTTTAGATGATGGGTGTGCTTACTTGCACAAGTAACTAAGAGCAGACTTCCCCAAACTTTCAGGGTTGGTGGCCCAGGGAGGGAGGAAAGAAGGGATGGTTTTGTTAAAGGGGTAAATGTGTGCACGTGTGTGCACGAATATCCATTGCTCATGTGAGTGGGGCTGTAAATGCCCACAACGCTCGCACGAGTGGGACTATGCACACATGGGCATTGGCCAGTCACACGGCCCGGTGGCCAATAGGCCATGGCCCAGGAATGGGCTGCAGCCCACAGTTTGGGGACCCCTGACTAAGAGCATGCTTTCACTTGCTGCTGGAGCTATTGTAGTAAAACGATTAGTATAATATGTCAATTTTTAGTTTTATAGGAGAATAGTTGTTTAGACGATAGAGTGTTTCTGAATGTTGTATATATCCAGTCTTTTGAGTACAAATCTGAAAAAGATAATTTGCTTTGGGAACAATTTCATACAGATCCAGAAGAAAAACTGAGATTGTAAAGATACATGTGAAATTTGGGCAGAGACAATTAGAATCTCAACCGTATGAAATAAAATCCTTGTTCCAGAATTGTTCTTTTTCTATCCTGAGGATTAGTAGAGAGTGCTCTGGGCTTGTTTGTTTTCTTGCAGATGGTTCATTACCTGACTAGGTGATCTTACAAGGAAATAAGTTCAAAGAGCACCAAGGACTCCACAGTTGAACTCTAAGCTACGTATATTCTTTTTTATTGCTGCTAAATTTGTAAGACAACATTTTTTCTGATTAAACTATATTTCATTGAATCCCTAAGTGAACCAAATAACAAAATTTATACATTGTTAAGAGTAATCACAATAATCTTCCAATGCATACTTACTATTTCGGTATACAGTAGTTGTTTATACATTGAAAATAAAACATAATAAAATATGGCAAAAGTTTGGATGTATTTCAGTCAATACTTTGTAGTACCTCCTTTGGCAGAAATAACAGCTTCCATATGTTTCCTTTAGCCAGCTAAGAATCTTGTCTTCATCTTCAAGGTTTTGAAACGTTTCTGCATCGTGTGCAGAATTCTTGTAGCTCAGAAATATTCTTGGATTCTCCTGCATGCATTGTATGTTTGAGATATCCCCACAGAAATAATATTCAAATATTTAGAAACCATCCTAAAACTTCCCTTGCCCTCTTAATACTTCAAGGTAGATTTGGAGGTATGTTTTAGGTCATTATTTATCAGGAATCTCTTCAGCTTTAATTGTCTGACTACAAATTACTGTGGGGCATTAGCTTGAAGAATTAAAAGAATTTTATAGAACTGCCTGAAAACAAGTTGGATTTGCAAAATGGAACCTATAGATCATTGCAAATAACCACCTAAAACGATTTACCTAACTCTGGAATAATAGCCCAAGGTTCACATTCAGTAATGTTTTTCTTCATGGAGAAAAACTTTTTCCAACTTAATCACAAAAGTCATTGTCTAAAGTATACATAAGTATACATACTGCTAAGCTTGTAAGCCGCCCTGAGTCTTCGGAGAAGGGCGGGATATAAATGTAATAAAAATAAAATAAATAAAATAAATAAAATACAAAACAAAACCTTGATAAATCTGAAGAGTTTTGGAACATGTTTAAGACTGATGAAACAGTAACTGAATTGTTTGCCCATAACCATGCAAGATACATTTGAGAAAAAGGGTGAAGTATTTGAAGAACAAAAAGACCTTGACAACTTTTAAGCATGGGCTTTAGGGATTGTTTGACAGACAGTGGCACAGGAAATATTGTGTAACTGGAAGGAAAAATGGATTCAACAAATATCAATATTTCCTAAAAGCTACATAGCGTTGCACATTACATAGTCTACAAACATTAACCTATTCTGACTCATTATTTAAATCTATTTTTAAGCAGCATTCACTGGAAATGTGAATTTTCTTATGTATTTTTATGTATTTTTTCTTATGTATTTCTTATGCTCTTATGTATTTTATTTTCCCAAGAGAGCAGCTAAAAATTTTATAGATGTCCTTTTTTCCTCATGAATTTTCATTACTGATGTAAGGGCTGCATTAAACCAGGATATGCACTATATATACTATGTGTCACTATGCATGATCTTTGTAGGCATTAATATTTTCAAAATCATGTCTCATGGCACTTGTTAAGCTCATTGTCAAGTAACCATTTTTAATATATATGGGAAACATCTTTATTTACAATGATGTTTTAAGCCAAAGTAAGTTCCATAGGCATTTTGGAGAATAAAAATGGCAATCTGCTCTTCAAATACAATGCAGGCAGTGCCAGGTTAAATTCTTAAGTCTGTCTTTAATTGGAATTTGTGTGTAAGTCGGAACTTATACCTATGAACTACTAAAAGTGGCAGGCAGTGTTCTCCTTCCTCAAGCCTATGAACTGCTGAAGCTACACAATGTTTTCATGAACAGTTGTATATTAAAAATGTTGTATACTTAAGTGGTTATTGAAAGACAATAGCTTCAGCAGTCTGTCAGCTCAAGGAAGGAGAACACTATTGTTTTTACAGTAAGCAGTCTGTTTGTAAGTGAATTGCTCATAAGTCAAACATTCTTAACCAGAAGACTGCCTATATTAAAAGATGTTCTTTCAAACAAACTCACCAGACTGCCTTGCAATGGTTTGTGATACCATTAACCATTATTTCCTTCAAGATGTTTCTTCCTAGAGGTAGAATTGGCTAGGCCAATTGGCTGAAATTTCCTGCTTATTGCAGGAATCCAGTATTGACTGATGTCTGCGTAGCGTCTGCTTGAATCCGTCATAGTTGACATCTCACTCCAGATTTAATAAGGAGCCCTTTTTATCATTTTCAAGCCAGTTATGTATCTACTTGTCATGCCATCTAGCCCACTCTTAATTTGTTTGCTAATCAGGCTGTAGTGGAATATTTTGTCAAATGCTTTGCTGAAGTCAGGACAGAGTACTTACTAGATTTACGGTATTGTGCAAAAAAAATTGCTGTAAATTAATGCTTTCAGAAATAGACGTGTTGATAACTTATTTTTATCAATTCACAAAATGGAAAGTAAATAAACAGAAGAGAAATCCAAATCAAGTTTTGGTATGATGACCCTTTGCCTTCAACACAGTATCAATTCTAGGTACACTTTCACCCAGTTTTTGAAGGAACTCACCATACTATCAATCCTCAAAAGATTTTGGAACAGCCAAATCTTAGCAACTTTCCACCTCTCAGTCTACAAGAATTTCTGCACACAGTCAATCACTTTTTGTCTTTTCTAGTGTCACCTCAGGCGTTTCTTTAGATACTTCATCTTATCTTTCATTTATTAAGAAGCACAACGGGATGAACAAATAAGAAGAAACTGCTCAAGTACAACCCTGTCCAAGTCCCAGTGGGTGATGAATGTCTCAACAGAATTGCCTTACCAGGTTATAGGAGGAACCTAAAGTGTCCATTGGATGCTTGGGATAGACCAGGGGTAGGCAACCTCGGCTCTATTATGATTCATGGACTTCAACTCCCAGAATTCTTGAGTCAGCTGACTCAGGAATTCTGGGAGTTGAAGTCCATGAGTCATAAAAGAGCCAAAGTTGCCTACCCCTGGGATAGACCAATCAAATAGGTCCTCTCTCCCCACCCACAGAGATCGGAAGAATTAATCAAGTCCATAGCAATGCAAGAGTGATTTAACATTACATCTTCTTTGAAGCAAAAACTGAGTTTAAAATGTGACAGGCCAATAATGACCTGAGAAAGACTGTCATGGTGAGATGATTGCTGAAACCTGCATCAAATTAGGGAAGATAAACTGGTGTTCCCCCAGACATAATCCATGAAAATGTCAATACTAAATTGGAGCCTGAGATTCAAGACCTCACAAGCAACCCTGGTGTTTAGAACTGATAAAGATACAGAAAGAATACAAAGTCTCATGGCCAGTTACCCACAGAACAGTTCTTCTGGCTGCTGACACTTATACATTAAAAACTTTAGTCCTCTTCCTCCTCTCTTCCCCCCAGTTTGCAACTGGTGCCAAACCCAAAATTCAGAAGTGCACATTTCTGAGAGGTGAACACCCTTCTCTTAAGGACAGGTTTATTGCAGATGTATTATAAGCATTCATAAGGAGTGGCCAAAACCCAAATATTTGCTGTCCATACTGACTTCTCATAATTACCAGGTTGTTGTCAAAGTGCTTAGAGATCAATCTCTGTGATACATTCTAAAATCCTCTTAGATGTTTGTGGTTTTCTGGATCTTTCATTTTCTCTTCTCTGGAGGATAGAAATATTTGCTCTTCTCTTTCATTCAACACTACAACAGTTCTTCAGGAGCTCTCAAAAATAATATATAAGAATTTGCCCAGATCATCAGCTAATCCCTAGGATGCAGTGTGTCTGATCTTGGGAAAACAAATCTTGAGAACTGCTGCTGGAACTTTCATACCAGAGCTAGGTTTAAGAAACTGCAAATCTGATGTTTGAAAGCTACATCTGACTGCATCACTCTGTTTTAAATCTGACAATGAACTTTCTATTCATTGTTTAAAACATTCTCTTGCATATTTGATAGCCTCTGAGCTAAGAAAGAGGTGACTAAATGCCTTGGCACATGATGATGCTTTGTGGGTATGTTGTAATATTTGCTTTAAAATCTTTGTATGCCCATATTATATTTAAATGAGTATCAAGGAATCAAATACTAACTTATAGAAATCCCTTGGAATCAAGTGATTGGGGTTTCAGGAATGCATACAGAAAAAAAATGTCCTGTAGATTAAACAGCAAGTGCTCCTTGTTGAACTGTTTTGGAAACTATTCACTACACATAGACCACTTTTATGGACAATACTCCAAACTTTTTTTCAATTTAATTTCGGATTTGAAGGCCATCCAACTCTTTGATGACTCTGAGTAGTTCACATCCACAGACAGAAAACAAATGACAACAACCAAAACAAATTTGACAAAATAACCATTGGGGGCTCAGCAGCCACCCTAGCCCCTTCATTTGATAGAAAATTGATAGCTTCAAAAACTTCTAAAACAACCGGATGAGAGCCATCTGGACCTCCTTGGGGGGGGATGTGGTTCCAGAGAAGAGATGATGCAGCAGGGAACGCACACTTCTTGGGTCCCAATGGATGACATTGTTTAATTGAGGGGATTTGGAGCTTGCCCATCATAGTGGATGGGCAGAACTTTTGGAAAGTTGATAGTGCAATGGGTTTAGTTTGATTACAATGGTTAACAGAAGCTACTTTCAATCCACATGCACACAATTTCTCTCAAGCCAAAAGCCATGCTTGACGTTTGAGTAACATGCTGGAGCTACAAAAATTAAAAATTGGATCAGGACAAACTGATATAGTTTACTTGTATAATTATTTACTTAACTAAATATCACATGGTCATTCCTCATCTATTTAGTAACTGCTCACTTCTGTCACTTAAAAAGTACAATTTGGGAGAGACCCTTTGGGAGAGACCCTGGGAATTGCATTCAAAACTTTAGGAACTACACACAGTCCTGAGAGCTTTGCTCTGCTGTAGCCTTTATTAACCTTCCATTTTCCAAAGGGATTAACCAGTGGGCTGGTTAGGATATCCATTGCTAAAGTGACTGAGTGGAGTTAATGAGAATTGTTTAATGCAACAGGAGGGTGACAGTTTGAAGAAAGAATTCACATCAAGGAGTCAGCTGATTTTAAAGTAAGTGGGATTTTCAATATTATTGCATCGAAACAAAGTAATCTTACCTCTAAAAAAATCTGAAATTGTTTCATCAAAGGGTTAAAAATCATACACTGGACTGAGATTCATCTCATTATTATTACTTATTCTTTTCCATATTTGATAGGTTGATAATTTTCCATATTTTCTGGGAAACAGTAAAAATATCCATAAAATATTTGGGTTATTTGCAACCTAGTTTATATGTGTGGGTGTAAATTATACTAAATGAAGCATATCAAGTAAGCCAGAAATAATGAGAAAAATGGAGATGTCTTCCAAAAATATAACAATAATTATTATTATTATTATTATTATTATTATTATTATTATTATTATTATTATTATTATTATTATTATTATTATTATTATTATTATTATTATTAGAAGGGTTCTTAGAGGTCATCTAGTCCAACCCCTGCTCAGGCAGGAAACCCTATCATTTCAGACAAATGGCTGTCCAGTCTCTTCTTAAAAACTGTCAGTGTTGGAGCATTCACCACTTCTGGAGGCAAGGAGTTCCACTGGTTAATTGTTTTCACTGTCAGGAAATTTCTCCTTAGTTCCAGGTTGCTTCTCTCCTTGATGAGTTTCCACCCATTGCTTCTTAATAATAATAATATAATAAGTTGGAAGGGATCTTGGAGGTCATCTAGTACAACCCCCTGCTCAGGCAGGAAACCCTATACCATTTCAGACAAGTGGCTGGCCATTCTCTTCTTCAAAACTTCCATCAGGAGAGTCCACAAAATATTAAAATCAAAGCTGAATGCTGGAAACATAATTAAAGCCATTAATACATGGGCAGTTCCAGTGATATGCTACCCAGCTGGAATTATCAACTGGACTTTGGCTGAACTGGAAAACCTAGACCGGAAGACGCATAAACTTTTGAATATGCACCATGCTCTACATCCACGAAGTGACATTGACAGGTTGCACCTGCCAAGAAAAATAGGGGGCAGAGGGCTATTGCAAATCCACCAAACTGTAGAAGAAGAAAAGTGAAGCTTGAATGACTATGTGAATCAAAGTACAGAAAAACTGCTGCAGGCTGTGAAAACAGAGAGCATTATAAAAATAATAGAAGCAAAAGGCAGAATATAAGGAAAAACGTTACTGGGAACATCTTACATTTTAAGGAGGTACCTGGTTGATAACTAGGATGCTGGCAGCAACCCGTGTCAACCATCAGCGCCAGTCAATTTGAATGTTCAGTTGACTGAGGTTCATGTCTAATGAATAAAAGATAATAATAAAATTGGAAGGGACCTTGGAGGTCATCTAGACCAACCCCCTGCTCAGGCAGGGAACCCTATTTCTCCAATAAAGGAGAAACCATTTTGGTGGGTTGTTTTTGTTTTTTATTTGTTCAAAACCACAGAAATTGCAACAGATACTTTTAAAACCTTTTAAACTAGAGATTAAAGGGATAAAATCCAGGACTTTCTCCAAACAAAACATGTGCTTTATGAACCTGATCTCAGGGTATTCTCTAAAGTAATAAATCACTGGGCATTTTTAAGGCTTAAATTATATAGTTCTTGCCATTATATCTCCAGTTCATTTAGTTAAATGTAGTCATTGTCTGAAATTTTCTTAGAGGATTCAGTGTTCCACTTGCAAGGACTCTGTGTACAATAACTGCCCTGGGAAAGTTCTGTGAGCATTTCACTAACTAGTCAAGCAGGCCGGCCATTCCTTTATTCTGCCAGGACTGTCACAATTTGCAGACTCCAAGTGTACAGATCCACTCATTTTATCTCTTCCACCTCAGCGAAATCTTTAATTTATTTCTAAACTCAATAAGTTGAGGTGATAGTGACAACCCTTCGTCCGCGACGGCAGGAAAGACGCAGAGCTGGAACGGGTGTTGTTTCCAAAGTATTGTGTTTATTGCGAACAAACAGCAAACCAAGAAATGGCGAAGTCAGCGTTGGCTGCTGCTCACATCCAACGCTGCTAAATAGCCGGCTGAAGCACACACCCACAGCCCCGCCCAAACAAGCCAATATCCGCCTCCCCCCTATTTACACCCCACCCTCCCCCGTCAGCTCCCTTTGGTCCCTGCCTCTCCCTAGAACCCACTGCGCTCCTCTTTTTTTTTAAAATCCCATTTATATCCCGCCCTTCTCCGAAGACTCAGGGCAGCTTACAATTTAAAGCACAAATCAATGTGCTTAGCAATAGCCTTCATTCTATGTATATGCCTGCTTATTAGGGCTTCCCCCCCCCCCAAGCGGCATTATTACAAAGTCAGCTTATTGCCCCCAACAATCTGGGTCCTCATTTTACCTACCTCAGAAGGATGGAAGGCTGAGTCAACCTTGAGCCTGGTGGGATGCGAACCTGCACTAATTGCAGGCAGCTGGTGTTACTTAAGGAGGCATTAGCCCACTGCTCCACCAAGGCTCTTGCCAGGTACGTACCCACCCAGCCCTAATCCCGCAGCCCCACACCCCATCACCACCGTTCACAACAACCACCTACCACCCAAGGACGTTCCCTTCATGACCCCGGGCCCCAGAACCCTCACCACCCCCCACGGTCCCCAGCACCACCGCAGTCCCGGTCCAATGGGCTCGCTTCATAAGTCTGTGCTCCAGCCACATTCTATGAGGAACGGGCTAGCAGCCGCTCCTCGGCAGGGCCGCCGGCAAGGCGTCCTTGTGCCAGCGCAAGGCCTGGCGTCGTTGGCGCAGTCCCCAGTATTGGATGAAGTTCCACGCAGGGGATCTGAGCAGGTGCGCCCTCCTCTGCCAACGAGGAGTCTTCGGGGCAGGCCAGTGATGGGCGGGGGCCTGCACGGCAGCGTTGCACAGGTGCACCTTTTCCAGTCCACTGGGAGTCCTCGGGGCAGGCCAGCGACGGGCGGGGACCTGAGCGGCGGTTCTGCGCAGGCGCGCTTTCCTCAGCCAGCCGGGAACCCACGAGCACAGCCGGGCGGAGAGGTGCCGGACGTCCGGGCGGTGCATCTCCCACGGGAACGACAAGGCCTGCACTTGCCGGCTGTGAGTCCCTTGCCGCGGGACGGGAAGAGAGGGCCCGTGGGTGGGGCGTTCCAGCCGGCCGCCACCCCCCTGCCGGATGTCGGGCCCGCGGGGCTCGACAGATAGTTTGCTTACTATTGTATAACATAAAAGGTTATTGAAAACTTGATAGCTTACATATTTAAGATCTTACAAATTGATATAACAAAAGGCATTATATCAGTGGTGGGATTCAGCCAGTTTGCACCAGTTTGTCAGAACCAGTAGTTGATTTTTTGTTGCCCAGGCCCAGAATGGACTTCTGGAAGCAGCATCCATACAGAGAACCGGTTGTTCACATATTTGAATCCCACCACTGCATTACACGTATACCACTTTTTATATGACCTCTTTATGCCTATTGCAGTTTTCACTGTAATTTTAGAAATTTTGCATAAAAATCACATCAAAGATTTAACATAATTGGATCCAAACAACATGTTGATAATTATCGTGTGCTGCCTATTTTTTTGCAATCATTTCCTACTTATGTGGTCAAAGGTTTATGGGTAAACATACTATGAAATGTTTGCACTGAATCAAGTAAACAGGGTGATAATATTTACCTGAAGCAAACTTTATACTTGTATCCAGTATTTGTAGAGTATATAAAGGTTAATGAAATAGGAAGGCCAGAATTAGAAGCAAGAATACAGATCACTTTGTGGTTTTTTCCCATTTCAATTTCAATTTTTTTAAGTACTGGATTTATACTACTGATATATTCCTTTTTGCTGATTTTCACGGTGCTTCTTGTTTTGAACTATGTAAACATGTTATTAATGGCCAACTAAATAGGATATGATCCTGGATGTGTTTTACGATACAGTTCATGAATAAATAGTTTGATTAGAGCAGGGCTTTTCAACCTTTTCACAGATTGTACCACTTTTAGGACATGACAATATTTGAGTACCACCAGTGCTTAGCAAGGTATAAAAAATGTGATGACTGAAAAAAAAGGGTGGGATTTTGGGTTTTACTGGTTAGATTCATTGTTTTTATAGAAATGGCTAGTTTATACTATTATGGAAAAGTAAAAAGTTGAGGTTCAATGTTAATGCTTTATTCCACTGCAACAGAGGAAGTCGGAAGTCAATGTCTTTTCTTTTTCCCTTCTCCCCCACTTTTTTCCTCTTCTTCCTCCCCACTGTGTCCTTCTATTTGCTTTTGTATTTTTGTATTTTATTCCATAATCTAATACAGGGCTTTTCAACCTTTTCACCCATTGTACCACTTTTAGAATATGGCAACATCCGAGTACCACCAGTCGCCTAGCAAGGTGTCAAAAACTTGATGACCAAAAAAAAAAAGGAAAAAAGTGATGAAGTACAGGTAGTCCTCAACTTACAACAGTTCGCTTAGTGACTGTTCAAAGTTACAAGGACACTGAAAAAAGTGCCCCCCAAGCCACAGCCGAGCAAGACGCCTGCATGCCTGGTGGCGCTCTTTCTCCTGTCTGAGGTTTTCATTGTTGTGAGCATTTCTGTTGAGGATTGACAGCGGGCTTGGTGGGGGGTGTTTGGTTGCAGCAGGTTTTGGTCACTTCACATGACCCTGGGACACTGAGACTGTCATAAATATGAATCAGTTGCCAAGCATCTGAATGTAAATCACAAGACCCTGAAGATGCTGCAACATTCCAGCTGATCGGTGCTTCTTCTGGGCTCAGAAGCACCAGGATCAGCGCCGAGCTCCAGCTGGAGCCTGGCACTGATCCTGGCGCTTCCGCTGAGCCCTGACAGCCCTGCACCTCCAGCAATCTCTTGCTCAGGCTTGTGCAGTGCTGCCACCAGTTCACCTCATTCCCCTCCCCAGCTACCACTTTTCTAGGATGATCGCGTACCACCTGCCAGGTGCCAATGTACCACAGGTGGTACCCGTACCACTGGTTGAAAAACCCTGATCTAATAAAATGTTACAAACCGTAAAAAAAGAAGAAGAAAGTACCGGTTTTAATTTCTTCAGTGGCAGTTCCTTTGCTCTCAGGCCATGCGGAGGACCTCTGGTGGTGCAGGCTGCCCAGAGCCCTGGCAGTGGAGGGCAAGTGCCCAGCTCAGCCCAGCCTTCCCCCAGGGGTTGCCTGGCTGGGGTTACCTTCTCCTCAAGTCTGCTGCTGCTTGGCTCACTCTCCTTGGCCAGGTTGCTCATGGTGTGTGCGGGAGGGCAAAATGTGTGGGTCAGAGGGAGGCCCACTCCCTCTCCATGTGAGGAGACCCGGCTTTGTAACCAAAGCATCCTCAGCAATAGGATAGGAGACCACCAGGAGAGTTAGGAGGAAGGGACAACGGGATGGCAAAAGGGCAGCAGGACTGGTCGTGGTCAAGTGCTATGGCAGGACTTCCCTCAGCCCCTCCCTCCCTCTCATTATATCCTTCCTTCCTTCCTTCCTTCCTTCCTTCCTTCCTTCCTTCCTTCCTTCCTTCCTTCCTTCCTTCCTTCCTTCCTTCCTTCCTTCCTTCCTTCCTTCCTTCCTTCCTTCTTCCCCAGCTTTTTTTAAAAAATTGCCAGAGGCTCCGAGCAGAGATGGCAGCAGGCAGATAGCGGTGGACAGAGGCTTCCCATTTTGACCCCTCCCCGTCGTTGCCTCTGCGTGGCTATCAGCTCACATCTCCCAGACCCGCACACATGTTTGTTTGTGTGTGTGTGTGTGTGTGTGTCTGCATGCAGGGGGGGTCTCACCCCTTGCAGCCCCATGCACTCAACAGAGATGTTCTGAGGTGGCAGGCTGCAAACTAATGAAAGCTGGGTTTTTTTTTGGAGTACTTGTTTCTTTTTCTCAATGTGCTGCTGATTGATTCGCACCCTGCCTCCCTCAGTTCCCACCCCCAGCCTCATGGAAGGCTGCAAGAAGCTCCTATCACAGCTTCTCTTATTTCTCCTGTTCTTTTCTTCCCCAATGTCTCAGCATGGGGCTGCAAGGAGTACGACCCCCCAACGCATGCCGCATGCATACTTACACACACACACACACACACACACACACACACACACACACACGGATCTGGGAGAGGTGAGCTGAGAGCCACGCAAAGGCCCTTCAGGCATAGAGGCAACGATGGGGGGAGGGGTCAAAATGGGAAGTTTCCTGTCCGGAGAACAGAGATAAAAGAATGAACCTGAGAAGTGCTCAGAAGGCAGTCCCTTTCCCAGCTCCTTCTGTAATGTAGTGGGTCTGACGCAAGGAAGAGACGCCAGCCGGAGTACGTGTTCAGCTCTTTATTGTGTGGGGGGGGTTCGTACTGGAGAACAAGGGCTACCTGGCCTCCTTATATACCTGGCCAGGTAGGCGGCTAGCCAATGGGGTTGGCCCTAGGTTTCCTGCCGAAACTAGGTTTCCCGCCAAAACCATCCAGGCCAACACCCCCTAGTGGCCGCTGCTATGCAGATGCCTGCACCTGGATACATAACACCTTCCTTCCTTCCTTCCTTCCTTCCTTCCTTCCTTCCTTCCTTCCTTCCTTCCTTCCTTCCTTCCTTCCATCCATCCATCCATCCTTCCTACCCTGCTTCTCTTTCCTTTCTCCATGCTTATGAAAGAATGACTGGAGAGAAAGAGATTGCCAGTGCTGCTGGTGGCCATGCTGCCGCCGGCCATAGCTATCCCACACAGGCAGGGACAGTCCTGGTGAAAGGGAAGCTTGGTGGCTGTGAGGCTAGGTCAGCAAGCAGGATGGCCACTGATCTACTGATGGGGACCATCAAAGCCAGAATGTGCTCAGCCTTAGATCCAAGAGACAGCCCTGGAGCCAGCGAGGGCCCCCCGCCATCTCTGCCCCACCCTCTGGGGGTGCACAGAGAAGGCGGTGAGCACATGAGCGCTGGCATCTGGGGGAAGGGAAGTGCTTCTCTTGCCTTTTTTTCCTTCTCAGTGGTCAGCAGGAACAGTCAGCAGGGATGCCGGGCGCTCACTACCTCCTCTTCATATGCCCAAGGGGGTGGGGGGGCAGCCCCTTGCTGGTCCTTTCCCGCCAAAACCTCATTTTATATCATCTCCTCTCTCCCCACGCTCCTTTTCTCTTCAGCTCCCGGAAGTGCCGATCAGCTGGAGCCCGGTGCTGATCCTGGCGCTTCTTCAAAGCCCCGACAGCCCTGCAGCTCCAGCTCTCTCTCTCTCCGGCTTGTGTGGCACTTCCGCCACTTCAGCTCATTCCTCTTTCCCCGCTACCACTTCTCTAGGACAGTCGTGTACCACCTGCCAGGTGCCACTTCTTGAAAAGTCCTGGATTATAGGACTTTTAATGCATAGGTCATTTGGAAACATGATACATTTGTCCATTCATATCAACCATTATTTATGGGGCTCTTGTGTAGTCCTGAACTAAACAGTGTTTATTTTACAAATTTAGATTTTAATTTTGCATGTAAGTCCTTGAGGATCAATTTAATGAAATGCTTTCGCATTTTCTAGAAAAGAATGGTTATATGTGCTTAAAAAATGCCTTGTCTGACTCTTGTATTCATGCTTCCAAAAATGTAAACTTCAATTATAGTTTTTCCATCATATTTCAGTAAAAAAAATCATATGGCAGCTAATAAATTCAAATAATTATAATTATGTCCACTCCCTGCTATGTAAAAGGAATCAAGAGTACAGGTGAGAAGAATATAAAGGATTTTTTTTTAAAGGGAAGTTAGCACTTTCAGACTTGCAAGATTGATGTCAGCCTTCCAGGATAAACCAGACAAGAAACACCATTTGAGGAACTAATTCTACTTTATTTTGAGGCTATATTAACAGAGTCTTCTAAGTCTGAATATACCAAAGGTAGGGAACGATGGCCGTTTTATATGACTTGTGGACTTCAACTCCCAGATTTCCTGAGTTTGCCAGCATGGTGGTTCAGGAATTCTGGGAGTTGAAGTCCATAAGTTTGGTGGGGGGCGGAGCTAGCTTGAATGAACGATGGATGCTGAATTTCTGCCTCCTCCAGACCATCGCAGAGAATTGATTAAGAAATGTAATACCCAATTAAGGACTATCAAAATTTAAGAGATTATGAAACGTGAGTTATGTCCCTTGCTTTCCTCCTAAAGTTTGGAATGTATTTGATTCAGTTTTGGACATTCTCCCAGAGAAGCCTTGAATTTGGATGTTTGATTAAGAGACTTGAGAGACTTTTTGAAGACTGATGGGGAGAGGAGGGGCCCTATGATTGAAGACTGATAGGAGAAAGAATTTGGAGAGAGTTTAAAGGAGTACAGCTGAAAAGATAATAGCTTGTTTACAAGTGTACAGCGGCCCGTTATTCCCTCCTTCCAGTCGAAGTGTTGAGATCTGGAGAAAGTGAAAATATTAAACAAACAACAAACCAACCAACCAACCAACCAACCAAAGGGCCATCGTTCCCTATCCCAGAAAATACAAATGTCCCACCACCACTTTAAACTGCTTGATCCATGACTGCAGGCCTTTTTCTGACTGACCATTAAGCCACTGGGGACTTCCGCCTCTCTTGTCTGTTTCCTAGGCAGCATTTCTTCCTCTCATTTCCCAAGGTCATCCACACATTCTATTACATAACCAGATGGTTTCTAACAGCTATAGTCAGTGATAAACATTTTGCAACCTTCCTAGAGGTTCCTGAAGAAGGTTGGCCACCCAGGAGAAGGGTTGATAAGCAAGGTATGATATGCTTGCTTGTTTAGTTAATTTATTTTGGGGCTGTTTATTTAATCTCTTTTAACTTTTGTATTGTTGTTTTTATGGTTGTTAGCCGCCCTGAGTCCTTTGGGAGATAGGGCGGCATATAAGTCCCAAAATAAATAAATAAATGCTTGTGGCTACAGTGCATCCCTGTACTTTATTCATGCACATCTCAGACTTCAATTTCTTATTTTATGACATTTGGAAGCAGACACAGGCTAGGTATACACCATCTTCCATCCCTGGAGATAAAGAGACAATAATTATTGTCAATCATAATTGACAATATGAGAAGAAAAGGTATCATAAGAAACTGTTGACTAGTTTCTTCCTTTTCAGCTACAATTACAAAGAATTTACTGATGAATGGTAAGCTTAGAAAGCACTTCCCTTCAAAACACTGTTCACTCTATCTGTTCTGCTTTCAAGCCCAGCCTGTTAAGAGCTATTCTCGCTCCTAGGAACGGCCATCTACCTTCCCAGCTGCCATTTACTCAGATTGAGGGACTGGATAACCATCGCCAACTGCCATATACAGGATATAAGCCTATTCAACAAATCCAATGTTTGAAAAATATCTCTTCGTTCCACCACCTTCCTTCAAAAAGCAGCCTCTCAGCTTGCATTTTCTTCATATCCTCCCCAGATAAGAGCAAAGAGATAGAGAACACTTTAAACTTGGAACGTAAAGCAAAGTCTCAGCAGCTTTTCTGGTTCTGTTCAGGTGGGCTACTGGAGCTTCCTCAGAATAGGGTTTGAAACAAGCTAGTTTGGATGGCTGCAACAGCCGACTGATTTGCTGGAGGTTTGCTATTAATCAGTATTGCCTTTCCTCTTGCATTCAGCCTCTTTTTAGCTATCTATTTCAAAAGAGGCCAAATAAAATGCCTGGTACAAAGTAAATCACAAGCTGCAGTATATGTTTTCTTGGTGGAAACTCCTGTTTTGCTCCTGCTGTGTGCAGCTGTTATGTGAGAAGGCAAGGAGGAGCCCTGTCCCTGCACAAGTGAGATTGGCTCAAGGCCCAGGCCAGTGCAAGGCAAACCTAGGCCACCTTGACCTTGCTTTGGAGTCTCACAGGAGAATGTGTAGGAAGCAAGTAAATAGGCCTGAAATTGTAAATCTTCTTTTAAAGCAGAGAAACCGTATCTGTGTTTCCAGCCTTGTTCTTTAGGCTGTGATAGATGGCAGCTGTTTGTTGCTGGGCTAAGCAAACATGCGGTTAGATCATTTAAGGCTCATTTAAGGCTCATTTAAGGTCTTTCTTAGTAGGAGGGTGTCTCTTTTTATAAATATGCAAAAAGATAACCCTGCTGGGCTTGGAGCCCCACCTGCTTATTTGACTGGGGCTACCAGATTTCAGCTGCAAAAATCTGGATGTTAAAAGTGTTCTCTATCTCTTTGCTCTTATCTGGGGAGGATATGGATTTTTACTTTGAAAATACAAAGAATTTTACTCAATTATTTTTCATTATTTATAATTCACCCCAATCTCCAAGGTCTCTGGGCAGCATACAACATGAAGTGAAAAGGGAAAGAAAGAAATGAAAATGGGCAAATGCTGGTTGGTAATCCTGGAAGGTGTTACTCACACATTGGGAGGGTGAGATTTGGGGGAAAACTGGTTATTTTGTTGGTGAATACTTTAAAATGCTTCTAAGCAGGTCAAGAGCTTGTCTTTAGTTGGTTCTAAGACACGGATGTCAAACTCACTGTGTCATGTGACATGTCGCAACATATTGCACCCTTTTTTTGCATTGCCAGAGCTGGGGTGGGTGCGGCTTCCACATGATGCAACCGGCATGCAGGCCGGCAGTTTGACACTCCTGTTCTAAGAGATTGAGAATTATAATAATAAAGGAGAAACATGAATGTTGTAGAGGCCATCACCTAATAATTGTTGTTGTAAGTTGAGGATTACTTTTTGCCCCTGTTGTTAAGTCACTGCAGTTGTTAAATGAATCACATGGTTATTAAGGGAATCCAGCTTCCTCCACTGACTTTGTTTGCCAGAAGCCGGCTGGGAAGGTAGCAAATGGCAATCACATGACTCTGGGATACAGCAAGCATTGTAAATACATGATGGTTGCCAAACACTCAAATTTTGATCATGTGACCATGGGGATGCTGCAACAATTGTGTGAAGACTAGTCATTTTTTTTCCAGTGCCATTGTAACTTTGAACACTTGATAAAATAATGGTTGTAAACTGAGGATTATCTGTAATTTGTTTTTCCCCAAAGTATACATGGAAAGCTGTACCTTTCCTTCCAAGTCTAACTTTTTTATTTTATTAAGCCACTAAAATGTAAAACTAAAAGAACTCTTCAAGGAGGAATGAAAGGGATTCTGTTGCATGCCTAGAGGAGATGCAAGAAGAAAAGATGCATACATGGCCTTTGCCTTAAATGCAGTCATCAGTATAGCCTGTGATCATTAATGCATCATTAATAAAGAAGAAATTACTTTAAAATGAGGTAGTTTTCTTTAAAATGTGTATGTGTTGGATAGATACTGACTCATATTAGCTAATAATCCCTATTATTTAAATAGAAGTATAGTCTATCATAATGTAGCTGGCAAAACTATAACCAGTCAAGTATATGCCTCTTTAGCTGCTGTCTGAGTATTGGCTATTGATAGGTGATTTCCTCTCTTCTTTCTTGGAAGTCTTAACTTTCAAGTCAGATGTTGACTAGACATCTCTTCAAATGGAGAATGGAGCTGTGCAAAAAAGGACATTTGTCCAGCACAGTATGGGCTCTTGTTTTAAATTATTCCCTAATAACTAATACTACAGATTTTATTTAGACTTGCTTCATTATAATCCTTTTCCACCAAGGGACAGTATAAGGGGAGCAATTTGCCATGGTTTGTAGAACTCTTTTTCCCATGCCAGCACAAGCAGACATAAGAGCTTTGTGTTAGCAGGAGAAAAGGTTGTCTAAGTTTTATTAGCAAATTCATGACTGCATTTTCATCGTCTAATGATTTGAGTGTCTCCAACATAGAAAAGAATGGGCAGGGAAATGGAAACAAAGCAGGAGTATTGCTTATAAACTGTGGGTAGGAATGTACAGGTGGTATGGGAGTTCAGATATCTTTAATTGCTGTCTTTAAGGCTGACTAGGGCTGGTGTTGTCATCCTCATTTTAGAATGCTTCATGCAAGGTCCCTAAAATGCTTCAAAGTGGCCTTCAATAGTGCTTAACTTTTCAATGGTGATTGTTCATACTGTTAAATAATAATAATAAACAAACATATTTTATTTCTCCTTAAATCCTATGTCTTTAATTCTGACTGCACAAGAAGAGGCAGTATTTAGGAACATGAACAAAAGCATTCTTGTACATACATTGATATTATCCAGGAGCCATAGTAGCGCAGTGGTTAGAATGCAGTTTTGCAGGCTAACTCTGCCCACAGTCAGGAGTTCAATCCTGACAGGCTCAAGTTTGGCTCAGCCTTCCATCCTTCCAAGGTTGGTAAAATTGAGGACTCAGTTTGTTGGAGACAATATACTGACTATATAAATCACTTAGACAGTTGCTGTAAAGCACTATAGAGTGGTATATAAGTCTAAGTGCCGTTGCTATTATGAATCAATATATACATAATATCCTTTCAATTCAGTCTGGCAAATTGACTTGAATTCTAAAAATTTAAACATTTCTTCCAGCAAAAGCATTATAATGTTTTCAAGCCAAAGTATGCCTTCTTTTTATTAAACTTTAGTGAACTGGGTTTTTTTTGTTTTTGTTTTTGGAGGGGGGAGAGGTAGCAGCATCCTTTCCAATAAAATTATTGTAATAAAAAATGCAACTATTTTAAAAGTTCTGGTTTTCTTATTTAAGGTATGGTATTTTTATAGTCTTTAAAACCAAATATCAGACAAAATGACAAAATGTGGCCAGTTGTGAATTGCTGGTTAACCATCTGTTTGGTTGTTATTCTAGTCACCTTTTTGCACTGGCCAGCCAACACTTCCTGAAGCTTAAAAAAACATATTTTGAAGTAAAACAAGCAAGAATATTGGGAATAAACAGACACAGCAATCACAATAGCTTATTTTCATAGTTACTCTAATCATCTTAGAAGCAGAAATTAACCACAGATTAATGCTTATGTTTGGATTTGATGTCATACTGGGTGGTAATTTAGGTGACTAAATCCATGACAATGGTTTCCAAACCATTAGAAATTATGGTTAAGATGCTTCTTATTAAAATTAAAATCATAATCCAAATCCAGAGGTCATACTAGGTGTGACCACAAGATTGTCTTTATGTTGGCAAAAACTTAATCCAACTTTGCATAGGACCGATTTTAAAAAAAACCCACAGCTATCACTTAGGATTTATTTGACTCAAAACTGAGAATTTCTAATGAGGTATTTGCTCTGTAATCATTTTGTTACATGTGTCATATTTTACAGATCCAAATCATATCAAATTCATGGATAATTCTTCAATGTTTTCCCACAATCAGTTTTGTATTTTATTTCTCTTTGGAAGGAACCTAGTTGGCTGTACTTCTCTGGATTATCTGATATTAGTTGCTCCTATACTCCCAATATATTATTTGTTTATTAAAATATCTATGTATGACCGAAGTTCATGTTGCAAAGCTCATGTAGATAATAAGCTTCCCAAAACACTGATTCTTTGATATGTGAATATGTTGCAAAGAGCAGGTGTTCTTTGAATATTGTTATTTTTGCAAGTAGATGTTATCTTGATTCATGTATTGAAATACTGTCAGCTGTGACAGATGGGTTTTTACATGGGTCATAGCATGTGATGCTCTGTTGAAAACAAAATCCTGGAGGTTAAGAATTCAGCTTGCAAAAGGACAAAAGGACAAAATGCAAAAGTTTGCTCTTCCACAAGGCAAAAGTAAATCTTTCAAGTGATCTTTTATTCTTCAAAAGTCTTTGCAAAAATGCTAGACATCTTCCCACAATCAATAAAAATGCTAGCCAGAGGAACAAGTTTATTTGGTTAGTTAATAAATCTCATGTATTTCTATAGTATTGTGCAATAATATTCTGCTCTTTGGTGTGCAAGTTGCTACACATTCAGGAAGAAAAATGTCCTGAGAAAGCTTGGCTTGCAACTGATCTTTTGGGACCCCCATGGAGAGGCATAGGACCAATAGACAAGGACTGTTCCTTACTGAATGTTCCTTGACCAAACTTCATAATAAGAAAAATACCATTTAGACTTCCGGTTTGCCATTGCGGCCACTGGAAAGCAAGCTCCATCTTCCACATTTGATTTTGCACCACTACAGATAAGAATCCTTCAACCTTGGCAGATATCAGCTGTGAGAAGCTCAGCTGTGTTCTATACCCAGTGATAAAATTATTTTCATCCCCTGATTGTAAAGCTTTTAATTTAATATACCAATAAGAGAATATGGATGAAGATCAGGAACAGATTCTTTCTATGTTGAAAGCAATTCATGAAGCTATTCTTACAGCTTCTGACGAAATAAGATACTATAGAAAAGAGCAAGATGTCAGCCTAGAAATTCAAACCCTAACTTTGACTACAATTAAAGAATCAACTACACAGAACACAATAGAAGAAGTGGAACAATCAAACACTATGATAGAGGATTCAATGAACCAACAAACACAGCTAATGGAAAACCCACAAAAGGGACTGATAACACTGAAAATGGAAAAGACTTTCTATATAAACCAGAAGAAATCTGAGCAGCAAGAAGAAGAACAGACGGAAGGGAAGATAAACATTCCAGGACAACTACGGGGAGATTGAATAATAGAGAGACAATTTGTTAGTCCTTCCAAAAGAATGGTGATTGGATGGTCTCCTTTATCTCAAATAATATATACAATAACAGAGTGAGAACTATTTGATGATTTAAAAGCACGGACATGGAACGCGAGTTGGAAAAGAAAGAAAGCTAGAATAAGGCTGAAGAAAATTGAGATTTGGATTTATTAGTGAGGATGTTATGTTACTAATTAAAATAGAATATACTCAAACAGACAAGATGTGTACTTTGAACACTAGATTATGCTAAGAATTAAGGTAAAGGAAACTTTGGTTACCTAAAACTTGAAAATTATAAATGTTAAATTTAAATATTGATGGGAAACTAAAAATTGGGAAAAACTAATTACAGGATATTGATTGTCTATAAAGATTGAATGTTAAAGCAATTAGGATATGTGTAAGCTAAAAACTATTGATAAATGTAACAATGTTATTTTTACGTAATCGATATAATAAGAATTGTATTAGTTTAAACATGAGACAGTAAATACTAATGGAAAAAGAGAGGAAATATTTATTGTGGTAGTTCAGATTTGTACTAAATATACTTGCATGTTATTGAATTATTGATTAACTCAGCTGCCACATTGCTTTTTAAATACTTAAATGTAAAACTAGAAAATCAATAAAAAAATTTATTAAAAAATACCATTTAAACAACTCTACTTAGCAGTCTTTGTCTTTGATTAAATGGTTGTGAATTTAGAGGAGGATTTTATTAGTATAAGGTTCTGGTGATTCCCTATTCCCCATGCCATTGGTATGGTCAGTATCAGAAATCACATCTCCCCCACAATATGTGGAACATGATACATCAAGGGCAGACAATAAGCATGAGATAAAAACAAAATTTACAGACATTTTAGTATTAATTTAACACTGGAGGCTAAGGTATCCTCAGGAGAGGACAAAAAACTCAAGATGATGGCTGCAACCAGATAACCTGAGACCCACCCTTTTTCACCTGGCTTGTAGCTGCCATCTTGACTTTTTGATCTCCCCCCCTCCCCCCCTGCAGACATTTGTGACTAGAATGAACCACTTAGGGCTTGATTACATGTTGACGTTCAGGAATAGGTATTCAGCAGTTAAGATGCTGAACTTGTCACGTTCGAAAGCCAACAGCCCAAATTTAAGACCCAAGCACTGCTCAATGCAGTGAGCCCTTGTTACTTGCCCCAGCTCCTGCCAACATAGCAGTTCGAAAACATGTAAATGCAAGTAGATAAATAGGTAGTGCTTTGGCTGTATTTTCATGTTGGCCACATGATGACAGAAATGTCTCTCAAACTACGTGGGCTCCCTCAACTGAGAACTGGAGATAAGCATCACCTGCATGAGTGAGTCACAACTGGACAGGGTAAACTTTTACACCTTTTTAAAATGCCCCATTGATCATGATGAGTAAGGAATTTATTTAAGCAAATTCAGCTCTTGTTTGCTAAGATGTATTATTTTATTTTCCTCAATAGAAATGGATGGACAACCCATTAAACATGGAGTTTGGTTATTACAACCCAAAATAAGCAATAATTTTATGTTATGGGTTATTCTCCCAGAGCATACGGCAAATAGAATTACTAACTTATCTTAGAGAACTCTTAAGGTTTATTGTATTTCTGTTTATTGTAGTGCTTATATATTTTATATATAAAAGGTCTCTGATTAATGACTCTTCCCTTTCAGTATAAGTGACTAATTCATAGGCTGATTGTGCCACACCTTTCTTAGAATAAGAGCTAACAGCCAATCCTTTGGGCTTGGCTCTTTCCTATTTTAGTCTATTCTGATGTTTGGTTTTGCACACCTAAAGAAAATAGTCCTCCATTTTAAAGACTTTTTTTACCATTCTCTCAAAAATTGCTATCTTAATTGCTTCTGTTTTATAGAGTCCCATCTGGGTTTCAGTTGTTCAGGATCAAACTGTTATACAAATTTACAATCCTTTAAAAACCAACGATGATAGCAGAAGCTTTTCTTGAATCATAGTGGCTTACACTGTAACAATTGTGTTAGTCTTTAAGGGCCTACCAATCTGTTGTTTCGCTGCACCCAAGAAAATGACCCCTATGGCAGATGACAGATGATAAGATTCTGGATGATTTCAAATAAATTCTGAGGCCATGTGTCAATTCAGCATAAGATGATGCACTCAAGCCATTGAAGAGATTCCTGAATGGATGGACCACACTACTACAAAGAAAATAAAATGCCTTTGGTATTAGAAATAAAGGACATGAAATCAGAGCCCTCTATCTTTAGGTGAGGCCAAATTGAATTGGAATCCCATTAACAAAAATCTGTTGAGCATGCCAGTAAAGAATTTCCAGCCTCACTTAGGTTTCCTCTTTTCCCACAAATATAGACCTGGAGAACAAAAATCTTGACTTGTTTAAGTTTGTAGATTTCGCAATGTATAATTGAAACAATAAATAGTAATCTTAATTCTTAAAAGAATTGTATTAGCCAAAAATCTGTCCGATGCCGTTTATGCAGTTTAAAACAGAAAAGAAAAACTTACTGGAAGGAGATTCCTGTACAGCAAGTGACAAATGAAATGTCAAAATCTTGGAAGCAGGAGATCTTTTGTGAATCTTTTACACGACAAGTTTCTCACTTTAAAAGGTCAGGGTAGTAATGAAGACTGACAATTATAGAAATCATGCAATATAACATAATAATTTGCTTAATTAAAAAAAAGGTTCCTGTTGCATTCTTCTCAACCATCACTGCCAGGCATTTCTCAGCCTGGCCATAGTCCAGTAGCACTTAACTTACCTCCCAGGGAAAACTCAGCTCCAGCTTTTAACTTGACAGAAAGAGCCAACATTTGCATTTCCTTGGACTCTCTACAGTTCTGCTGGCAAAGGGCCCATCTAGGTTTGAAGGACCTGTGAATGCAGACTGAGAAATGATTTTTACTCTCCCAGGAAACTCCCCACTATGAATGAAGATGTTGCAGTAAAAATGATTCTCAATTTCCAAGTTAGTTGCTTTCTAGAAACGTTAATGGGTTCCATCCCCTGAACCTGAGAATACACACAGTTTAGAATAAGAGACTGTCTAGTCACAGCCTGAAAAGAAAGAATTGCATACATAATGTGGAGCAAACTGAAATCTGTTCTTAAACCAGTTGTGTTTAATGTGATTTCCCCAGTTCAAGGCTCTCGGCACATCCAAAAAGGCAGTCAGTCTGTTCAATCATCAAGAGTTTGCCTTCTTTTTAAAAATGCTTTGTTTTGCTATAGTTTAATTAAGCCACAATATGTAGCCATAAACTATGGTTTTGTATGGTAGGATCACCACACTAGGTTATTAAGCCATACAATCCACATTCTGTCTTAGTGTGCTATAGTAATGTAGTATTGCTTAGGGCTACAAATAGCTCTTCCATACTTTGATTGGCCTCAAACATTTTGCTGTATCAGAAAACATCAGCCTTGCAGTACAAATTAGTCTGATGTTGTGAGCTGGCCAAAACTAATAATGTTTGTTTAATAATAATGAATGTTTAAAATGTTAAAACATGCTTTTGAACTGAAGCAGCCCAAATCACACCAGGTCTTATGCTAATGGCTGTAACAGTGTGAGATGAAAGGAGAAGCCATTGGTTAATGGCCTGATGTCCACATGAGCATTGTTCAAGCCCTGCTGGGCAACCAATTTAAATCTTAGCGTCAAAAAGGTTTGAAGACTTATATTTTCTTTTTCTAATACAAAGTTGTTCAAACTCCCTATGGGTCAGACAAAGAAGTATCTGTAACAGCCTCTTTTATACAGTGCAAATAAATGAGAAAGAAAGGTACATTGTTCACAGTATATATAGGATTTGAAAATTCAAGAATAAATAGTTGAGGTGCTAGTATGTATTTTCTTTTTTTCTGAATAGTAGAGCCAGTCTTTCCCCTCTGAAATGTTACTTTTTCTAAAGAGATTATTTGAAAGAAAGTGCATCATGATTCTTCCTTCAAAAATAGTTTTAACTGATTTTTGGAACAAGTGTGGCGGAAATGGGCATTATCTATATCCATTACTTACAAGGAAGATTAAATCCCTTTTTTCTCTTGTTCAGCTTGAATCCATTTCAAAACACATAGAAACAGTTTTCATTTCCTGAAGCAGAGGCTGTTTTTAAACTACTTCAAATGTTACATTATTCTTTACTTTTTGTGTACTGTACTGTACAATGGCTTTGAAAGGGGGATGGGTTGGGTTTTTATCTCATTTTTAATATTTGTATTTATTGTTTTTAGCTGGGCATATGTTTAATTTTCTTTTAACTTTTGTATTTTTGTATTTTTATATATCTTTTATAAAAAAAATGCTGTATGTTGTGTCAGTCAAAAACTTCCTATAAGAAGAAAATCATTTATTTCTCTCTCCCCCGCCCCCCGATTATTTTCTCCTTTGCCAGCATTTTACGTGTATATGCACATTTCTCTGCTTCATTTTGTCACCTGTAAAAATGACTCCACATATTCCAACAATGCTGTCTCAGATTTCACCACATTTGGGAGCTGTAATCATGCAGAGTTAATCAGAGGTAGGCTCCACCTATGTCAAAGGAATCTCTGAATAAATTTCTGGATTTAGCTCCCGGAAATAACTGGCTCTTTATGATGCTCAGGAGTTTAATAAGAAAGTCTCTTCTTGGTTATAACTTTTTAAAAAGAAGTGCTAAAAATAGATTTATAAACATATACTCAAGTATCAATAGTATTCGATGCTATTGTAGAACAAAGTACCCAGCTGTGTTACTGAGCTGGTGTATATTGCTACAATAGACAAGAGGGGAAAAACATTTGGGAACTCCCTAAATTGTTCTGTAATGGAGACAAATTCTTGCACTGTATCTACATTTCCTGTTTAGAGAACAAGAGTAGATAAGCTTAAGAGTTCAGATGCTTACTCTGACTGTGTCAAGGTCCCTAGTGTCTATATCCTGGGGGCTTTTAAAAATAGCTTATAAAATATATGTGGCTGCTTAAGGAAATCACAGTAAAGAGCAGTTCTGAACATCTGTAATAAATATGCTTCACAATAGATACTGGAAACAAACTGGAAATTCAAGATGAGGGTAGTGGAATATGCAGTGCTTTGTCTCTAGGACAAAGGCTGCTAATAAAGACATCAGCAAATGGATGATCTATATCTGTTCCTGACAGGAGAAGAGAAGGAATTATTCTGAATCAGCTCAGCTCTTCACCTGAACAGTCAACACCCCTGCCTAGAACATTCTCCCAGGAGGTAAAGAGCAGTGTGTCCAAAATTCTATTTGCTTTTCTAAAGTATTTCCTGCTTTCATTAACCCTTTTTTCCCCATCACCAGGAATTGCAAAAATACCATGGGTGGAAAGCCAGCTATTAATATGATTCTTATGCCTTTAACCATAATAAAAATGGTTTATTTTAAATTTAAAACAGAAGAGAATCAATGATATTGAGGTTAAAGGTGAACAACCATGAAGATTACTCTGGGACATAATTTTGAAGACACAAAGAGATCAGTCAGACAAAATGTTGAGAGTTCAGTAATCTTCGTTTTTAAAAAAAACCACGATCAGGGCTACAGTTACTTTTCTCCCTCCTATTTTTGCAGTGAAATTATCCTTCCTCTTGTCCCTGCCCCATTGCTATTTATTTAGGTATCTACTGTATATGTTTTCCATAGCAGCAACCCCTGGCAGTGGAGTGAAGTATGATCTAATTTTAAAAAGCAATGTAGAGAATAGAGTGAATCTCTTTCCGCCATCATAGCGATTCAGGTTTGAACTGAGTCTTTCTGAAAATGCTTGAAATAGAAATGCAGTCATGGAACATCCCCTAAATAATTTCAAACATCTTGTGCGCTCTGAGCCTGAATTGACTCTAACTGGCATGTTCCAAAGAATCAGGATTTATCCTTTTTATCAAGTTTTCTGACATGAAAATGAAACTTGTTCTCCTTTTTATGTTGTGCTGGGAAATTAAAACTGTTGTAGTTTTTATTATCAATACTGTATTGAAACAATATGTTAAGTAAATAATGGCATAGTTGGCATTATCAACAGGAAATAACTAAAGAGAGAATTCTGGTCCAGAAATTGCTACTGCTTGCAGATAAGGACGGAAAAAACAATATTTGAATGAGACTTAGTTCTGAAAAATATATATTAGGATATCGCTGGTACAGTAGAGCATGGCTGGAATTATGAGGAAAATATAGCACTTTTGAATTTTTTCTGTGTGCCTTCTAGTCAGTGTTTGCTGGCAACACTACCTCCTTCCTGAGGCTGAGAGTGAGTAACTGGTCCAAGGAGATTAAGCTAACTTTGTCATTGAGGTTCGGCTAGAGCTCACTATTACCCAGTTTCTAGCCTGATGCCTTAACCCTGCACCAGACTGGCTCTATTTAATATTTTGCTAAATACATTTGGGATGCAGTACTTTTAATTTCACTTCTGCCTAATTTGTGGAAGAGCAGTATTTTATCAGCATTCATGAATCTTCCTGTAGAAGCAACCTGATTGTTTGAGAAGATTGCTATAATATATTTGGGTTTCAGTAGCATTTTTTGGCAGCTTTTAAAAAAAGCATTCATGCTTATGCAGTCCAATATTAACATGAGTTGATTCTGGTTTTACAGGATTGTAATTGTATACATATTATCTTTATACAGGAAAGGCATCTGTATAGTTGGCTGGGACCCACTATATTTTAGTAGAGATAAATCAGCTGATTTGTTGCATAAGTAAAGAAATAATAATCTGCTTTGTGATAACTGTTTTTGATACTGGGTTCTGATCAGTGCTTTTCAATGTTTTTAGTAATGACTTCAATAAAGAGGTAGAAGAAATGCCTATTCTATCTGGAGATAGCAGAAATATTATTTTTTCACAAAATTTTATTGAGTTTGGAGATAGCACAAATATGAGTGGGGTAGTGAATAACCAAAATAAATTCAATGTCATCTTCAAAAGGTAGAAGAAATAGGTAGATAATATGAGAATGACATTTAACAGGGAGAAGTTCAAGGTTCTTCTCTTAGGAAACAGACATTAAATCAGCAGTTATTGGTTGGAGGTTGCCTGGCTTGATAATGTGTATTAAAAAGATCTGAAAAGAGTTGTTGATTATAAACTGAATATGAAAAAAGAAAAAGACCATTAAAGGCCATATTAATAGGAAGATACTTTCCAACTTTGAGACATATAATACCTTTTGCTATCTGGTGGTCAGGGGCACATTCAGAATATTATATCACTAGAATTTAACAAAGAGTCAGACAAACACACATTCTGATTGGTGAATGATTAACTTTGAAACTGGGAAGACCTGAAGGAGCTGGGAGTATAATCATAAGAAGACAAGACTAAGAGGAGAACATGGCACTACTCTTCATATCCTGGAAAGAATGTGATAAAAAAGTGATCAGCAGTGTTCTCAATCTTTGCAGAATATAGGACATCAATCAATGAATTTAAATTAAAGAATGGAAGATTCTGACTGATTATTAGAAAAAACTTCCAAACAGTGCAGCATGGTTGTTGAGATAAATATGGAGAGGTGATATGTTCCTCTTCATTGGATGTTTTCAAATGAAGGCCAGACATCTCCCTGTCCTGAATACATTAATTTCCATTCCTGCAGTGAGCAAGAGCTTGTACCTGATGGTCTAGCTCATGAAACACTATGCAGTGTTTCAGTATTTCAGTCCTTAACCTGATGTTCTTCTGATCTGTTGGACTTATATTCCAGACTCTTCAGCCAGTGTGTCCAAATGGCCAAGAGTTGGAAGGCTGGCACAGTATATAGCTTGGACAACATTGCTTGGAGCAAGAAAACTGCAAGGAGATTATTTTGAAGGGCAGATCAACTGCACCAACACTTGAACATTTGAAGCCATGTTCTTGTACAGTAGCATACTTTCAAAGCTAGATTATTCAGTGGCTGAGACGTTGTTAGTCCTTATCACTTATCATTGCAGAAGTTGTCACACTCTGAGGGCTAAATCATCTCAATCTCAGTTCAGTTTTAGATTATAGAAAGAAAATCGGTAAAGGAATCTAATCAGGCAGACTCAGCTGAAATGACAGTTGTTCTTCCTTTTCCTTGATTCCAACCGTATCATTTTGGTGGAGCAGTGGGCTAATGCCTCCTTAAGTAACACCAGCTGCCTGCAATTAGTGCAGGTTCGCATCCCACCAGGCTCAAGGTTGACTCAGCCTTCCATCCTTCTGAGGTAGGTAAAATGAGGACCCAGATTGTTGGGGGCAATTAAGCTGACTTTGTAATAATGCCGCTTGGGGTGTGTGTGAAAGCCCTAATAAGCAGGCATATACATAGAATGAAGGCTACTGCTAAGCTTGTAAGCCGCCCTGAGTCTTCGGAGAAGGGCGGGATATAAATGGAATTAAAATAAAATAAATAAAATAAATAAATTTTTGACAAGCGTTTTTCACAATTACTATATGTGCATGAATAAGAAGAAACAGTCTCTTTTTCCCATATCTGTTGTTAAAATAAACATAAGCAGAAATAAATTACCCCAGATTGGGATTCCTAATGTATTATCCCAACTGAACACTTTCTGCTGATTGAACTTGGAAACTTGCGGTCGTAATTCAGTGTCTGCATGAAGAAAGATGTCAAAAGCAGTTGTGCATAAATAATAGTCGATTGGACTATGACTGATAGAGGTGGCTAAAATATCTGCTGGAATTCTACAATACTGAACAGGTATCTTAACTGATGTTATTACTCATTGTACATAAGATTTGAACCATATGTTTCAGTATTATCTCACCTCTTAAGAGTTATGATTCTTAATGCTTAAGGATAATCAGCCAAGTACGGCAACATGTAAGTTAAAACATTCCAGCTAACTTCACCTCCTCAGCCATTCTTTTTTCCAGTTGATATACAGCATTACATAATTGATACTCAGGTTGTATGTGCAGGGAGGGGGAGATGTTTTACTTCATGGACTTATTCATTTGCATTAGGGTTATTTGATATTTCAGCAAACCTCAAGTTTCCAAGCACATTGATATCTGCTCTTACTTGGCATTGCTTTGGTTCCATTCTTGCCAGCATCCACCACTTCAGCATGTGATTAGAAGAAGTCATGGACTCTCTTGGGAATCTTTTTCTTCTTCCTGATGTGACAATCATTTGAAAGCAATAAATACTTAACAGTAGCCCTTTAATTTTAAATCATAATTTCTGATTTCTACTAGGCTGTTCTCTATATTATACTTATGAAGATTTATTTTATTTTTTATTTTAATTCCATTTATATCCCGCCCTTCTCTGAAGACTCAGGGCGGCTTACAAGCTTAGCAGTAGCCTTCATTCTATGTATATGCCTGCTTATTAGGGCTTTCACACACCCCCCAAGCGGCATTATTACAAAGTCAGCTTATTGCCCCCAACAATCTGGGTCCTCATTTTACCTACCTCGGAAGGATGGAAGGCTGAGTCAACCTTGAGCCTGGTGGGACTCAAACCTGCACTAATTCCAGGCAGCTGGTGTTATTTAAGGAGGCATTAGCCCACTGCTCCACCAAGGCTCAGTAAGATGACCTCATTTTAGCAATTTTGAACTTGACTTGCAGAAAGATATATATTTGGCCAAGAATTCAAAAACACAATAAAATCAGTTAACATTAACATTTAGCCAGATGTTTTCCTCAATAAAAGATATGTCCTGGCTGGGACTTCTGGTTTTATGCTGTAGCGCATGGCCGCAGGATAGCAAAGATCCACTCCCCATGGCCAGTTTCGTCCTGCCAAGGGTACCCTAAATGGGTCTGAAGTTGCCCCGAAGAGGTGACCATGAAGGAGGGATTCTCTGTTGATCACAAAATGATGGTGGTTGTTTCGTTCGATCTAGGGGAAGCCCTCCAATCCAACAGGAGAAAGACTAGTATGACATCGATGTCTTGTTGTTGTTGATTGCAAAGTCATGTCTGACCCATCGCGACCCTATGGACAACGTTCCTCCAGGCCTTCCTGTCCTCTACCATCTTCTGGAGTTCCTTTAAGCTCATGCCTACTGCTTCAGTGACTCCATCCAGCCACCTCATTCTCTGTCGTCCCCTTCTTCTATTGCCCTCAATCTTTCCCAGCATTAGGCTCTTCTCCAGTGAGTCCTTCCTTCTCATTAGGTGGCCAAAGTATTTGAGTTTCAACTTCAGGATCTGGCCTTCTAAAGAGCAGTCAGGGTTGATCTCCTCTAGGACTGACCGGTTTGATCGCCTTGCAGTCCAAGGGACTCACAGGAGTCTTCTCCAGCACCATAGTTCAAAGGCTTCAATTCAATTCTTTAGTGCTCAGCCTTTCTTATGGTCCAACTTTCACTGCCATACATTGCAACTGGGAAGACCATAGCCTTGACTATATGCACTTTTGTTGGCAGGGTGATGTCTCTGCTTTTTAGTGTGCTGTCTAGATTTGCCATGGCTTTCCTCCCCAGGAGCAAGCATCTTTTAATTTCTTGGCTGCAGTCCCCATCTGTGGTGATCTTGGAGCCGAGGAAAATAAAATCTGTCACTACCTCCATTTCTTCCCCAGAAGAATGTCTAGCCCAAGCTATCTGCAGCCAAAGTCCAGGAGCATGAACAACGACATTGGTGAATAGTATGCTTGGAACTGGTGAGAGTATTGATCTTCTCTCTTCTATCCTCTAACTCAGACATGTCAAACTCGTAATGTCACGTGAAGTCGTGCAACATATCGGAGTTTTTTCACCATTGCTGGCAATGGGGTAGGCGTGGTTCCCAGTGATGTGTCCAGCCTGCAGGCCGGCAGTTTGACACCCCTGTTTTAACTGAATCCTTGGGAAAGATCCCCAAAGCAAGAAAACCTCCGAAAGTGAAGGGAGGGGACTATATCCCCATTCCCTCACAGACAGAAGCCGTAAATTAATATTAAGGGGGAAAGAAATAGACTGAAATTAAATTTGAAATACTACAGTCTGGACAAATCTAGAAGCTAAAAAAACTGCTAAGACTACACCTAAAAGGGTTTTAATGAAATTATTAAAAATATATAACAATAATATTTTTTTTGTCTGAAAAAACTGGAAAATGAACAACTACTATTACCTAGTGGAGAAGCAGAGCATAGAACACTAACAATAATGACTCAGAAACTGGCAGGACACCTAGAAACAAAGAATAATCTGTTCCCTTAAATTTTAAATAACCTTGAAGACAGCTGGGAACAAAGAAAGAACTAGCCCAGCCATAAGATTAAAAAGTGTCTGAAAGAAAAATACCTGGATGTTGACTAAATTTAAGAACTGTTTAGAGAAAAAGAAAAATGTTGGCTCTTGGCAAATCTTTTAGAGGAGAATCTACAGGAAGGACTTAAGGTGGCTTAACATACTGAATTGCAATTTTGACTAATAATTAACCCCTGAACTAAAATATTGATAAAAGACTATTTGAAATGGGGAGACAACATGGATATCGTACACTTATCAAAAAATGACAGGACACCACACTCAATATTCACTCCTGAATATTGGGATGGTGTAACTTTTATAAATATAAGTGAAATATAAGCTGATCAGAAAGAACGTTATACACAGATAGATAAAAGAAGCACAGCATTTTTGTAATAAATGAAATATGAAAATATTGGGATGGTGTACCTAAATGGAAAAATTTGGATATTTAGATGACTAACACTGAGAAAATCATGACTGATAAGAATGGATTGAATAAAAGTGGAATTAAGCTTAAAAATAATGAAAATACGATGCATGGTGAACTAATGAGATGATGGTTATAAGAATAAAATAAGCTGATAAATGTTATACATAGATGTTATCACTGTCTGTATAAATATGAAAAAATGTCTATATTTAATCATTTATATATTGAAAATATTAAGAATTATATTTGTTTAAGGTTGAAGGAGAATACAGATGCGAGAAGGGAAGATCAAAGAAATATATTATTAACTAATATACTAATTATGGAATTATCAAATGTTAATTAATTATTATTGTCTTTTTTTCTCAAATATATAAATCAAGACAACATGCTGCACACCAGAGATTGTTATTGTTAAAAACCAATAACATATTTTTTTTAAAAAAAGATATGTCCTGGCTAGAGATGACTCTACACTGTGTTGCAGCTTTTTGCACTTGCACAGTGAATTAAATACCTATGGAGTTTCTTCAGGAGTAAGACTGTTTTTTTGCATCAGTCAACTGTCTCAAAGAGTCATGCCAATGGATTTGTCCCCACTTGGTAAACTGATGAGATGAATGAGTGTTCCATATGCTTTGTCTCATATGTAAGGGTTCCAGTCTGCAAACAGTTTGGATGGAACAGGTGTCCAGTGCCCGAAATAAGGAAGGCCTTGCACAACTATACCAAAAGAAATGAAAAGTGCAAGGCGTGAGATAATGAATAAAACAGAAAGGGCAATAATATTTCACATTCAAAAAGTTTTACATGCATCACTAAAGGGCCTTGTCCTTGTCATAAACTGCTATAAATTGGATTACCAATGAACTGCATATCAACAAATGCCTATCTAATTGGAGAACAGATGTCACCATCCCCACATCTGTGCCTCTATTTGTGAATCTTTCTACAAATATCTAGTTGGTCACACAGATGTTTGGGGAATGTCTGCATTCATGTCTGAATAAAGGACTAACACAAACTCATTCTGCATGAAGATCTAAATGGACTACAGAATGAAATTGACTCCAATGCAAGCATAAATACAGCTGAAACAAGCTGCTCATTTATCACTGTAATTGGCACTTGGGTGGCAGAAGACAGACTCAGATCTGTGAGGTCTCAGCCATGATTGCCCGACTCACTGAAACTTTGTCAGGCATAGAAACCCCAATTAAACAGAGTGTTCTACCATTTAAAAGCAGGAGACAGCTAATCCGATCAGTTTTTATATAATGACTTTGAACTAGGATTAGAAAGTAATATTTAGTAATTTCCTGAAAGTTTTGTTCTCGGCAAAAGAGGCTCCTGTGTTTTACTTCTTTCTGAGGGTACCTTTCTACTACTTTTGCATTATATTAAATTGTCTTACTTTATTGTTGCAAATGAGTCCTGGATGCTGCTGTTGATTCCATTGTCCCATATTGATCCATCCTAGTGCGGCTCTTTGGAGTAAGGCTGAAAGGAGGATGGCTTTCATTGGGATGTCATGGGAATGCCAGAAGCCTGTGAGACTGCATGGTGCTGGAGAAATGACTCAAGGGTCAAAGATGGTAACACTCTCAAAAGCACTCATTTATCACCCCTCTTTAATGTGTGTGTGCATACATACATGCACATCACCCATCAACCCACCCACACACCTTGACAACCTCTTAATTAAGTGAAATCCAAGAATTTCAAACAAACAAAAAAGCTGGCATGCTGAGGTCTTGGCATTATGTTGTTCCTAGCACAAATGAGTTTGTCCAATGACCTACTCAAAGAAATCAACAAATCATGAAGATGTAGATATAGGAATGTATAATCTGGGCTTAATCTGGGGAAACTAAAAAAAAGATTGGATCATTGTTCAATATTCTATGTTTGGAGCTCTGCCTGAAATACAGCACTGAAATCAACAAATTCAGTACACTTTTGAACAGATCTGAAAGATGGTTTATGTTAAGCAGTGTTTGGGCTTCCAAATAAAAATATTATATTTGTCTTTTTTCCCCTAAATGCAATTTTAGAGCATGGGGATTAGGTGCCTAAAAATTGGTAGTGTTAGAAACCCTGGAAGCATATAAAATTGAATATTTTAAATGCATAGCAACTTTTTTACCATTTGGAAGATGCTTCAGCCACACATGTTTGGTAATTTGGCACAAAAAGGAGGATTTCTGCTTTGTTCTCAGGTTATGGAGTGCCCCATTGTTAAATTATTTTAATGATAAAGTATTGGTTTCAAATTCTGATCTGATCATAACTACATTGTTTTTGTTATATTTTGTACTTAATTTTTTAAAGCAGGCTCCTAAATTAACATGTACTTTTGGCATTTTTATTTTTAAGTATGTTGTATATTTCTGTGTTGGCATTTTATTTGCAAAGAACATCGTTTACCTCAACTGTCTGAGGGAATCATTAACCCTTTGGCCATAATTTTAGAGAGTCACATAATTTTGGGGGGCGGGGTTTGAAGGACTGCTTTTTGCAATACTATAATCAGGTAATTCCCCTTCATGGATTACTGCCTTGTCATGGTGAAGGGGCTTGCATAATTCAGTGAAGCTATGAGCTATGCCGTGCAGGGCCACTCAAGACAGACAGGTCATAGCAGAGAGTTCTGAAAAAATGTGATCCACTGGAGAAGGAAATGGCAACCCACTCTAGTATCTTTGCCATGAAAACCCCATGGATAGTACCAAAAGGCAAAAAGATATGAAGATGGAAGATGAGCCCCTCAGGTCGGAAGGCGTCCAATATGCTACTGGGGAAGAGCAGAGGGCTAGTACTAGTAGCGCCAGAAAGAATGAAGCAACTGGGCCAAAGCCGAAAGGATGCTCAGCTGTGGATGTGTCTGTTGGTGAAAGGAAAGTCCGATGCTGTAAAGACTTTTTCTCCATAGGAACCTGGAATGTAAGATCCATGAATCAAGGAAAGCTGGACGTGGTCAAACAAGAGATGACAAGACTGAACATTGACATCTTAGTTATCAGCGAACTAAAATGGACAGGAATGGGTGAATTTAATTCAGATGACCATCAGGTATACTACTGCGGGCAAGAATCCCTCAGAAGAAATGGAGTAGCCTTCATAGTCAATAAAAGAGTAGGAAAAGCAATATTGGGATACAATCCTCAAAATGATAGAATGATCTCAGTTCAAATCCAAGGCAAACCATTCAATATCACAGTAGTCCAAGTCTATGCCCCAACCACCAGTGCTGAAGAGGATGAAATTGACCGGTTCTATGAAGCCCTACAGCACCTTATAGAACTAACACCAAAAAATGATGTCCTTATCATCATGGGGGATTGGAATGCTAAAGTAGGAAGCCAAAAGATAACCGGAATAACAGGCAAGTTTGCCCTTGGAGTACAAAATGAAGCAGGGCACAGGCTGATACAATTTTGTCAAGAGAATACAATGGTCATAGCAAACACCCTTTTCCAACAACCCAAGAGACGGCTCTACACATGGACATCACCAGATGGTCAACACAGAAATCAGATTGACCATATGCTCTGCAGCCAAAGATGGAGAAGCTCTATACAGTCAGTAAAAACAAGACCAGGAGCTGACTGTGGCTCAGACCATGAGCTTCTCATTGCAAAGTTTAGGCTTAAACTGAAGGAAGTAGGGAAAAGCACTAGGCCCCTCAGGTATGAATTAAATCATATCCCTGTTGAATATACAGTAGAGGTGACAAATAGATTTAAGGAATTAGATCTGATAGAGTGCCTGAAGAACTATGGACAGAGGTTCGCAACATTGTACAACAGGTAGCAACCCAAACCATCCCAAAGAAAAAGAAATGCAAGAAAGCAAAATGGCTGTCTGAGGAAGCTTTGCAAATAGCTGAGGAAAGGAGGGAAGCGAAAGGCAAGGGAGAAAAAGAAAGATACGTCCAATTGAATGCAGAATTCCAGAGAATAGCTAGAAGAGATAAGAATGCCTTCTTAAATGAACAGTGCAAAGAAATAGAAGAAAACAATAGAATAGGGAGGACCAGAGATCTTTTCACGAAAGTTGGAGAGATGAAGGGAACGTTTCATGCAAAAATGGGCATGATAAAGGACCAAAATGGCAGGGACCTAACAGAGGCAGAAGAGATTAAGAAGAGGTGGCAAAATTACACAGAAGAACTATACAAGAATGAGCTTAATGTCCCTGATAATCACAATGAGGTGGTCACTGACCTCGAGCCAGACATCCTAGAATGTGATGTGAAGTGGGCCTTAGAAAAACTGAGCAACAACAAAGCTAGTGGAGGTGACAGTATTCCAGCTGAGCTATTCAAAATCTTAAAAGACGATGCAGTAAAAGTGCTACACTCAATTTGCCAGCAAATTTGGAAAACTCAACAGTGGTCACAGGATTGGAAAAGATCAGTTTACATTCCAATTCCAAAGAAAGAAAGGCAGAACATTCCAAAGAATGTTCAAATTATCGCACCATTGCACTCATTTCTCAAGCTAGTAAAGTTATGCTTAAAATTCTGCAAGCTAGACTCCAGCAGTATGTGGACCGAGAACTACCAGAAGTACAGGCAGGATTTCAAAGAGGCAGAGGAACTAGAGATCAAATTGCCAACATACGCTGGATCATGGAGAAAGCTAGAGAGTTCCATAAAAACATCTACTGCTTCATTGACTATGCTAAAGCCTTTGATTGTGTGGATCATAACAAAATGTGGCAAGTTCTTAAAGAGATGGGCGTACCAGACCATCTTATCTGTCTGTTGAGAAACCTATATGTGGGCCAAGAAGCAACAGTGAGAACTGGACACGGAACCACTGATTGGTTCAAAATTGGGAAAGGAGTCCAGCAAGGCTGTATACTGTCGCCCTGCCTATTTAACTTATATGAAGAGCACATCATGAGAAAGGCAGGGCTAGATGAATCAAAAGTTGGAATTAAGATTGCCGGAAGAAATATCAACAACCTAAGATATGCAGATGATACCACTCTAATGGCAGAAAGTGAAGAAGAACTAAAGAGCCTCTTGTTGCGGGTGAAGAAGGAGAGTGCAAAACTTGGGTTGAAACTTAACATTAAGAAAACGAAGATCATGGCATCCGGCCCTCTCAATTCCTGGCAAATAGATGGGGAAGAAATGGAGGTAGTGACAGATTTTATTTTCTTGGGCTCCAAGATCACTGCAGATGGGGATTGTAGCCAAGAAATTAAAAGACGCTTGCTCCTCAGGAGGAAAGCCATGGCAAATCTGGACAGCACACTAAAAAGCAGAGACATCACCCTGTCAACAAAAGTGCGTCAAGGCTATGGTCTTCCAAGTTGAAATGTACGGCAGTGAAAGTTGGACCATAAAAAAGGCTGAGCGCCAAAGAATTGAGGCGTTTGAACTGTGGTGCTGGAGAAGACTCCTGCGAGTCCCTTGGACTGCAAGACAATCAAACCGGTCAGTCCTAGAGAAGATCAACCCTGACTGCTCTTTACAAGGCCAGATCCTGAAGTTAAAACTCAAATACTTTGGCCACCTAATGAGAAAGAAGGACTCACTGGAGAAGAGCCTAATGCTGGGAAGATTGAGGGCAGTAGAAGAAGGGGACGACAGAGAATGAGGTGGCTGGATGGAGTCACTGAAGCAGTAGGCATGAGCTTAAAGGAACTCCAGAAGATGGTAGAGGACAGGAAAGCCTGGAGGAACATTGTCCATAGGGTCGCGATGGGTCGGACACAACTTTGCAGCTAACAACAACAATCAGGTAATTGCTGAAGGCTGGAACTTAGCCAGGTCACAGCCTTGAACTACAGTCCGCGGGAGGAGACGAGAAAGTCATTTTGCCCAGTCTCCAGACAAGGAATGCTCCTTCGGTCCCAGATTTGGGCAAGTCAATGTCACTCCCAAGGCAACAAGGCACATGCACCTTGAGGTCTAGCAATTTAAAAGGTGGTAGAATGTGAGCCGGTTTGCGATTGTGTCCACACATAATTCACCACTCGGGGGACAGAAAAGGCACATGAGCTGTTGCGTCTCTTTACCAGGTACTTCAACAACATGTGCGCTAGTGTTTCCGAGCCTCCTCCTATGAAGTCAGTTCACATGTTTTCCCTTGCTCTTTTTCAAACCCTGGGCATCTCCTGGAGAGTTGGGGCTGCTTTCCCTTACTGGAAAGAGCCTCTCCTCCTTCGGCTCCATCCGGCTTTGCAGTCAGTTGGTGCCTGGGAAGGTGAATCGTTAAAGAATCCCCAGCGCTCCAACGGCTTTCCCTGAGAGGCCGGCGCCTCCTCTCAGCTCGGGCAGATCCGCGTGGGGGATCTGGGGAGGCCGGCATCCCCAGTGCCTTCTCCCTCCTCCTCTGGCGGTTGTTGCTGTGGAGGAGCATGGGTGGTTGGGTTGGGGACAAGCGGGAAGTGCCAGCTCAGTATTTTAGAATAGGACATTGTTGGCAGCGCTCACTCTGTTTGAGATACCACAAGTGCACCACCATAAAAGTTATTTTGCTTGATCATCATAATCTCAGCTCTTTTGGAAAATCTTAGGCTTTCATCTCCAGAAAGGGGTGGGGCTGCAGGAGGTATGAGTCATATATTAATCTCAGAGTTTATTTTGGTTGAATTCGCTGCAGGAATCTCTGGTGCTCGATCTGCTCAGGATTCTAAGTTTTGCTACTTTGGTTCCCATAGTTACTTTCAATCTGGAGCAGTTGGGTTTGAGAGCTGTTCATTGGATATGTGGCATTGGGGGTGTAATGTTGCAGATAAATGAATGTTTAGATAACAGTAGCCCTTAGGTTTCTGATGCTACTTAATGAGCGGTAATCTATTAGATGATGAAGGAATTCCTCCAAGCCGTGGGAAAATTGATGGGGGGGAGGAGCCATGATGGCGGACAGGCAGCAAAGGCTGTAAAGAGCTCCTCCAAAAGTAAAAGTTTTATTTTATTTTACTTTATTTTTATTTTAACTTTTTAACCTCTTTTAATATTGTATTTTTAACCTACCCCTTTTTAACTTTATAAACCCATTTTTAACCCATTTTAACCTTTTAAAACCTAGTTTAAAACTTATTTTTAAACCTGTTTTAACAAACTTCAATGGGGAAAAGAAGGAAGAGACAGCACTCTGCAGCAGAGAGTTTATCCAAGCCTTTGAAGCAGCAGAAAATGGAAGATTATATTGCAAACAGACAGTCTGTTTCAGTAAGTAACTCATTCATAGGCACCTTATCAGATAAATTTAATTTATGTGACTCATTGGAATGGGACTTACAAACCGAACTGGAAGGCAAACAGCATGTAGAGCTGTTCTCCTCCTTCTCAGAAAGTGGCTCCCATCCTTGGAGCCCAGCAGCAGCCTTCTTTGCACAGGAGGGAGATGTAACAAATTTAAAGGGAGAAAATGTGACAGACTTCCTCTCCACACAATGTTTGCTTACAGCTCAAACTGTAAACGCAATATATGATCTTTTGTCAATTGTCATAAATAAAGTCGACTGCCTGAAAGAATCTTTCACAAAGTTTGTTAGGAGCCACCCAAATACTGTAGAAGGACTTGGGAGGATAACCATGGATAGACATGGGATGGCTAACTCAGAAAATGAAACTAGAGAAGGACCTTGTTTTCCTCCTAAAAATTTGAACACACATAGAGAAAACAATCAGGTAAAGGCCTAAGAGATGACCAATATAACTACAGTCTGCAAACTAACCAGGTTACTTCGCAAATTTATGACAAGAGAGTAAATAGAGGGCGTTGGAGCAATAGAGAAGCTATTAGGCTGTCCCTGAGCCAGCTGCTCCGCTGTGAATTTACTCTGATAGATCTACTACATGCAGAGTGGCTGCCAGCAAGAACGCAATGTATGAAAATTCTCCTATCGTTCAAGCAGCCCACAATTCCCTCCATGCTCTTCAGAATGAAGCCCTTTCTGAGCACTTTCTCAATATTTCAAATAAGGGTCTTTTGCTCAGAAAAAGTGTGCCCACTCCTGAAACAGTATCACCAAGAGGAAACTGTCGCTTTAAATCTAGGCTGCAACAACCCTGACACTACTGAGCCTGAGGCTGCTGCAACTGAACTCACCCTGAGAAAGCAAGGAAGCAATATACAAACTGTGTTACCCACAGCTGCAGGAACTGCTGAGGATGTGCCAGATGAAATGTTGAATAATCTATTCAGTGCATTGCCAGAACCTGAGCAAGTTAACATCATTCAAAGATTGGATGACCTAAAAGAGGCACTGACAACAACTCAATCTACAGCAAAGCCTCTATTTAATTTGGCTCCACTAACCACGCAACCTTGTGACAATATATTTAATCAACAATCTTCCTTTACCTCAACAGTAAAAAAGGTATTGTCACACAGGCTGACAGTGGGGTAACTGCACTGACTGACCCAGTCTCTGAGAAACAACTGAAAGACAAAGGGCTTCATCACACAGTGCCCCCTAAACTGACAAACACTAAGGATATAATCCAGCTTCCATCCTCATTTGATTTAGAAGTTCCCACAACATCTTTCCACAAGATGAATCCTCAGCTATGCCCCTCCAAAAATGGACATAAATTTACATTTATAGACTTAAGCCAGAGTACCTGCCCATTGGAAAAAAAAATCATTCTTGGAGCAAGAGCAGAGGCACACTGGCAACCGAAATATAGAGAAGCAACAACAAGTTCTGCAACCCATGAGGAGAAATATCGAACCTCACAACTTTGTTTATATGGGAAGCTTAGATGATATTGATCCGGCTCCAATGTCAAGTTGACATATGGCATTTTTACCATCTAGCCAATCAACCAAGCCAGACCACCTTGCCTCTCAGAACCCCATACAGTTGATGACCTGGAACATAGCTGGCTGGAAAGGGATGGTTGATAGTGGACTAATGAGCTTTCTCTCTAGATTTGATGTAATAGCCTTTCAAGAAACCTGGCTAACCGAAGTGGACGAACCAGTACAACTGCCAGGCTTTCAGGGATGGGCCTCCCCAGCCCAGAAAACAAAGAACAAAGGGAGACCCTCTGGTGGGCTATGCATTCTTATAAAGCAAGAGTTGCAATGGCAGGGAAAGAAATTATGTAATGAAGATAAGTATCCATACTTTCTAGCTGTCAAATTTGAATATGACCAGTTTGAGTTAATATTGGTAAATGTGTATATTCCTCCAAGCACATCCCAGCACTATAATTCCGAATATTGGATGGGCTTGGAAGTTATCCTAGAAGATATATCTATACTGTACCCTCAGTTCATAGTGCTATTATTAGGAGATCTGAACGCTAGACTGGGTCCCTCTCTGTATGAGCTTGCCCAGAAGAAGGGAATCCCAGGGGAGTTCTTTGATAACCATCCTCAGTGGCTCTCGAGAGACTGTAAAAGTAATGCCGCTGGCCTGCTCCTAGTATCCTTAATTTTTAAGAGTAATCTCTAAATTTTGGGAGGTAAGGACAAGAATTACCCATACCCTTATACATACCACTCAGCCAATTCAAGTAGTGTACTGGATCTCTTTTGTGTGTCTAGAGATAAGGCTGACCTCTTTTCGGAGGTCACAGTACACCTTAGCCACAATGGCGACAATCAGCCTGTAAGTGTGACATTGCGAGGCCGCTCAGATTTAAGACCATATAACATGGCTGACAGATGGCTCACCAAAAAGGTAGAGGTGACCCGAAATAAAAGGTTAATTTGGGCCAAAGTTGATACTAAGGCAATATTAGAATGCCTTAAAACAGAGAATGCTACTAAGTGGGTTAGAACAATCCAGTCATCTACTACTGAATGGATGTCAGCTTTCAATGCATTCTCCAATCTGTGTAATATACTGAAGAAACATCTAACAGCTAAACCTGCTACAAAAAGAGCCCGAATGGGTAGACCTCACTGGTTTGATCCTGATTGCCAGCGACTGAAAAAGAAATTGAAGGTAGCCATGAGGCTTGCCCAGAGGAATCCTACTGCCCATATACAAGCTAAGATGCTGCACACAAGAAGGGAATATAAAAAAACTATAACATTAAAGAAAAAAGTTTTGCCATTTCAATCTGGTCAGAACTTGAGTTGGCTTCTAGAAGTCATAACTCAGTATTATTTTGGCACTCTGTAGCAGGTATCCTGAAGGAATGGAGATTTGCGTTTGACATACCAATCTCTGCTGAGGACTGGGAGAATTATTATCAGTGCTTGTTTGCCCCCACCGAACCGGTAAAAAAATTATTTTTAAACAGTGATTTAGTAAACCCTAGAACTCCCCCCCTTGGCCACCAGTCTCAGAAAAGGAGATACAGTCCATCATTAAAAGCTTAAAGAGCAATAAAGCCCCAGGTGAGGATTTTTTACCAGCAGAATTATTTAAGAAATTTCCCAACTGGTGGGGCCCTGTATTAGCAGGTCTTTTTACACACATAAATAACACCTGCCATATACCAGATTAAAAAAAGGGAATAAAAAGGATCCTAGTAATTATAGGCCCATCAGCCTGATTGACATTGTAGCAAAAATATATGCTAGGTACCTTTTGAACAGAATTGAAATCTGGGTAGAGGAAAACAACATCCTCACAGAAGAACAAGCAGGTTTTAGACAAAACAGATCTACTATTGATAACTGCTTTGTCTTGAACCATCTAATTGCCAAATATGCCTATAAGAGGAGACCCCTCTTTGCTGCTTTCATGGACCTTACAGCAGCATTTGATATGGTAAATAGAGACGCACTATGGAGTAAATTGACATCTCTTAAAATAGAACCCAGACTCCTGGCTTTGATTAAAGCCCTTTACACAAGTACCTGTTTGAGGGTGTGGTATGGGGTTAATGGGGCCCTGACTAACAGGATTCACACAAATAAATGGATAAGGCAAGCATGTATCCTGGCCCCATTATTATTTAATTTATACATCAATGACTTGCCAGGGTTAATGAAGGATACCATGGTACACATGCCGATGATCCTAAATACTTACTGTAACAGCTTGCTTTATGCTGATGATATGATTTTATTATCATACTCACAAGTAGGATTACGTAGGCTATTAAGAAGATTCAGCTCTTATTGCCAGGATAACTCCCTAATCATTAGCAAATCTAAATCAAAAATAATGGTGTTTGGAAGAAACCATCAGAGACATAAGTGGCAATTAGATGGTGAACCAATTGAACAGGTTAACGCCTTTGTATATTTGGGTGTAACTTTTTCCAAGACTGGATCTTGGGCCTGCCATCATCAACGGAGTACATTTAGAGCAAAAGCCCATTTGAATTTATTTCTCAAACTAAAGAACCATAGTTACCCAGGGTCCCTAGCCCCATTAATCAAGGTTTATAAGGCTAAGGTTACCGCAATGCTCTTGTATGGAGCAGAAATTTGGGGTCTTTACTCAACCACAGTCCTAGAACAAACACAGTCCCAGAATTTGAGATGTATTTTGGGTGTAGATCCAAGAACATCTGCTGCAGCAGTTAGAGCTGAATTGGGAATTCATACAATTCAGGCATTATCTAAAATTAGAGCTTATAACTACTGGTACAAAGTTAATGAAATGGAGACTGATAGACTCCCCAAATTATGCCTACTAGAGCAAATAAAACTACAATCACAAATCTCCTGGATCACCAAACTAACAAATTTTGTAAGAAGCTGTGGCCTTCCTGTCTCTAAAAAAAAGAGTTGCCCAAAGAATTAAGGATATAGAAGCACAAAATGATATAGCTATCCTTAGTAAGGTGGGTAACTTGAAATGGCTGAGTAAATACAAACATACTTTTCAAGTAGACAGTTATTTGAAGTTACAACTCCCAAAACATCTTAGGGAGATATTTTCGAGAGCGAGATTCGAACAGCTTGACACAATGGTCAGATATGGGAGATTTCATGCTATACCGTACAATGAGCTATACCGTACAATCTAGTACTAGATTGATATAAATTGGTGAAGTCTGACCAGGGCTTTTTAGTAATTGGCATTTAAAGTTTGGGGAGATGGGTAGTTAAAAATTAAAACATTGAATAAAAAAGTTTTTGCTTATAATTTTGTTGTAATACTGCACTGACAAGTTAGTTGTTTTCAAGGCACCTAGCATCTGTTTTCCTATATAAATCCATAAATAACTAAACATTAAATTTAGTTACTGTGACCCAGGACAACTTTGTCACAAGGACTACTGTACTATGAAACATAAAATGGCAGCTAACCCAGAGGCTTTGAAACATTAGGTCTGATGTTGTTGATAATGGTGATGAGTGCTGCTGTTTGATAGTAATAAAAAGTATTACATCATTGGCTCTTTACTTAAGAACTGTAAACAAGCAGTGGCCCAGAACATATATGACTGAAGTAAGATTGTTTCATGTAACACTTTTCCCACTGCATGTTCCAAATTGCTTTATTGACCACTTCAGAATTATGAAGAATTATGAGATGCATGAGGGAGGATTGCAGGTTGGACAAAGAAAGACTCTTTCCCCTCATCCAAACTTAACTTTTCTATGGATGCTGCCAACCAAAGAATCCAGCAAAACCTTCCCAGTTGGGCATGTAAGCTGGTGTCCTTGATTAACTCTGACAGGTCATAGGGTTTGGTCTCTTTCTCAAACAGAAAACAAAGCATCAAGGATTTCATAATGCCCATGCCACAACAGATGTGTAAGAGGTAGATTGCTCAGCATGTCTTGTGATTAAGAATGTGATTAAGAAACTCTTTCCTGATCTAAAGGAAAAGCAACTATCCCTTAACTTTCTGACACAAGCTATATGTTGACTGTAAATCAGTAATAATCTATGTGAGTCTTTTTTTAAAAAAAATAATAACTTGCAGTACCCAAAAGCAGACTGGTGTTTGTGTTACTTTGTTAGCTTTACTTGTGGAACAGGCCTATGAAAATCAAGTTTGCACACTCCTATATCAGCAGAAGTTAATCCAATAAAAGCTATTGCCTAGGTTTAAAAAAACAACAACAAACCTTAGCTTTGGGGAAACCGAATAATGGACTTTAAGTAGTACTAAGTCTTTATGATGGAGTGGGATATAACCCTAGTGTTTTACTTGGGATTATCTGAAGTATTGGGCACCTGCTAAAACAAGCATATACCCATAATTTGCTGCAGCAATAATGGAAATTGCAAATATTTGAGTGATGAGTAGGCTTAGCTGCTTTCAGATAGGTTTAGCTCAGAGCTAGTGAGCTGATAAGAGTGATCTAGGCTCACTCATAAAAATCTTTGGAGTTCTGCACTCATGAACCTCTTCCTCTTGGATATTACAAAATTATGTCAGAAGATAAAATGTATTATAGCTGCTATGTGTTATGCTATATGGGTATTTGGAGATTACACTCTTAACAGCCTAAAATGACTGGTCAGTAGTACTGGCACTTTAGAAGAGAAATGACTAGTAAAAAAGGGAATGAGTGGGAGGTAGCTCAGTCTGCAATTTCAGATCTGACGTGACATCATTATTCCAGTATGTATGAATCTGTATAGGTTTAAACACAAGTGGCACATGCACTTCTGTATGTTTGTGTGTATATATAAGCAGACTAAGCACACAATGCAGCTCCATAAGATGGTAATAAAAAATATAAGAAAATAAAGGAAGTTTGCTATTTATAGACATTAACTATATTTATTTTATATGCAGGCAGCCCAAGACATTCCTCTTCACTCAATGCAGCGCAGGCAAGCCAAAAGGTTGAACACACTTTCACTAAATCCTTATTCTCTGTTAGTCTTGAATATTTCAAAATCATTCTAACCAAAAATTGATGAAAACAGGACACATTGAACCACATGAATACATTGGGTATTTTCAAAGATGGCTTTCTCCTAACTTAGAAAGTAGCTTACGTGAGCCTTACTTATAGCTGTTTTAGTTGATTTAAGCCATTCCTCCTGTTATAAACAGATTTTTTTTTATCCCATTTATATCCTGCCCTTCTCTGAAGACTCAGGGCGGCTTACAATCTAAGAAGCACAAATCAATGTGCTTAGCAATAGCCTTCATTCTATGTATATGCCTGCTTATTAGGGCTTTCGGGGCCCCCCCAAGCGGCATTATTACAAAGTCAGCTTATTGCCCCAAACAATCTGGGTCCTAGTTTGTATGGCTCACTTTACTCTGCTCTAAGTCTTTTTTTTCTTCCAATGATCAATTTTATGACAAGCACATTAATCCTTTTTCTATAGAGCAGTCTGAGTGGTATAACAGATTTGTTTGAAATTATGACATATCTTCTAACAATTCTGAGGTGATTTTGTGTTACCCTCTTGCATATTATATAAGGAGAAGGTTCAAAATGATAGCATCAGTTTTGTGAATTGTATTATTTGAGCACCACATATTATTTGGTATGCAAATGATCTTTATTCAATCAGGCATAAGTGAATAAAATATTCCTGAAGGCAGTCTATATAGTAAATAAGTATAATAATAATTGACTAAAACATGTACAAAACAGCACTGAATACTTTGAGTGTAACTTTTGCACATACAACATTATTATGTTATACACTGGCAGATCCTGTTTTCTTTTGAGGTATGATTCAGTTGATGTTTTCTATTCTAGGGGCTCTTTCCCTCCTAACTTTGATGCCTACAGGTACGTTGAACCACAACTCACATAATTCTAAGGCTGCATCAGTTATAGTGGCAGAGAATTACAATGTTTACAGTCTTCCCATTCTTTGCACAATTGCACATGGGAGAGGATACAAGGTTGGGAAAGACTGACCTAAACTTTTTAGTTCCTATATTTGCTAGTAAGATAGTGGTGTATCAGTCTAGACAGTGATGTAGCAAGCCTACCTTTCTTTCCATAGCATTCATCTAGCCTTAGTTTCATTTGTGTTGTATCTCAAAAATGGAAGTTTAAATTAAAGCATTGACATTTAAATGTGAGACTGGTTTTAGATCAGTAGGAACTGTTATGGCTAGAATATAGAAAATTATCATATTAGTCTTTGTATTTGGTAAACTGAGAAATAATCACTGACATATCAAATTATTGCCTCCTAATTCTACCTGTGCAGGTAGAATGTAAAAACTAATACAGTTATTCCTGTACAAGTAGTACAGAAATTTTGGGCTCAGTTGTAGTTGTACATTGACTTACAACCACAACTGAGCCCAATATTTCTGTTGCTAAGCAAGACAGTAGCTAAATGAATTTTACCTCATTTTACGGCTTTTCTTGCCAATCAATCAATCAATCAATCAATCAATCAATTTATTACAGTCAAAGACCAACACATAGATTAAACATTCAAATAAAACAAAACTAAACAGAACCATCACAAGGGGACATAGCAATATATTACAATTAATCATGTAATCAATGGGTGACCAAGGTCTGCCTAGTTTTACAGACAGTATATCAAAAACTAGGTAGCTTCAGAAAAACTGAATCATACTGACCTGACAATAAAAATATATTGAGTATAGTCTAAAATTAGATATAGCACATAATGAAATTAATTATAAAAATTATTAAAAAGATCTAAAATGATTATTTATGTTTCTGGCGAATCCCCAATGCTGCTGCACAGACACTATCCACCTGCGCTGTGATCACTGCCTGCTCATCCTTAAGCAGCCACTGGAGATAAACACTTTCCGAATGACCAGGATACCTATCAATTATGGGGAGGATTTGGTTTTTCCGAATAGCTCTATAGAAGGAACATTGAAGGAGTATGTGTCCAATGGTCTCCACCTCTCCTGAGCCACAGGAGCAAAGTCTTTCAGACAGTGGTGTCTTTTTATACTTGCCGTACAGAACGGCCGATGGAAACGCATGGCACCATGCAAGCGAGAATGCTTTCCGGTGGTTTACTGACTACAACTGACTAAGATACCTGGCAGATGTAACCATGTATCTAATAGAGTCTGGAGCCAGAAACAGCGGAGCTATACCTAAGTCCGTTTGCCTCTCGATGTCCTTTACCCTTTGACACAAGGTTTGTTTTGCTTGGTCGTAGTCCAATTTGAGAATTGAGGCTGACGAGAAGCCTAGTTTGGCAAGGTTGGACTTGACTGCCTTGATCCATGAAGAGGAAAATTTATCTTGTAGAATTAATGGAGCAAGGCCTTGTGGAAAGCAATTAAGCCTTAGCCAGATGTTTAAGGAAGCTATACAGATTCTTGCTTCTACTTTTATCAATCCTGTCCCCAGGTGCAGAAGTACATTTGGGACACAGCGCGGCATATGGAGAATTTGGATTGAACTCTTTCCAGTGGTATAAAACATGAAGCTGAGGGTCCGAGCAAGGTCCTGTAGAGAAGCTGTGCTAGCGACTTTACCAGAAAGAGCTTAATTGCAGCTGGAACATAGTGTCCTCCCTTTGTGCGGAAACATTTAAGAATGGCATTCACTGATCGTTGGCCAGAGGCAGCCATGTATTCTCCATAGGCTTTTTGTGAGCCAGTGGCATGAATGACCACCCCTAGGTACTTAAAGATGGTTACCTGCTCTATTTTGTGGCTATTTAAATACCATGAGTACCGTTTTGGCCTTTTTGCAAAAGCCATAACCTTTGTTTTCTCATAATTTATGTCCAGTTTATTATATTTGCAATACTGGACAAGGGCTTGCAAGGCTCTTTTAAGGCCAACTGGAGTCCTGGAGAGAATCACAGCATCACCTATTTTTGGGGGGTGGTAATTTGGATTATTTAACCATTTTACCGTATCATTTATGTAAAAATTGAAGAGCAAGGGGGCCAAAATGCACCCGTTTAACCCCCTTTTGAGTTTCAACTGATCTCAAGAGAGACCCTTGCATGTTACACCTCACCTTGAGGGATGTTTTGGTATGTAAGGCATGTAACAGATGGACGAGTCTGTGATCAATTGAGGCAGCTTCCAGCTTCTCCCATAGCTTAGTCCTTGTAACCATGTCAAAAGCTGTCTTAAGATCTATAAAGGCAGCGTATAATGATACAGGTCTATTTGATGCATATTTTTCAATCAAATGATGAAAAACTAAGTACTGATCTATGGTGCCTCTCCCCTCTCTCCTCTTCAGCAATCAGGTTCTCAAGATCCAGCCACTCCTTTAATTTATCTTGAAGGTGTTTGGCATAGAGTTTGCTGATTATATTTAGCAGACTTATTGGTCTGTAGTTGGCAGGGTTGTCTCTCTTTCCCTTTTTATAAATTGGGACCACAATTGCCAAGCCCCATTCCTCTGGGACATGGCTGGTGGAGTCAATATAGGTCAGACATGTCAAACACAAGGCCCGGGGGCCAAATCCGGCCCGCGAAGTGGTTTCATGTGGCCCGCGAAGCCATCCTGGAAACAGTGAGGGAACGGCCCCCACTGCCTTGGCCCTGGCCCAGAGACCCTCCTTCTGCCAGAGACCCTCAGATCTGTCCCACTCCTGCCCAGGCCCCCATAGGCACCCTTGATGCGAACGATGTAGAGCTGGCCACGCCCACCCAGTAGGCCATATGCACTCTAGCCACGCCCACCCAGTAGGCCACGCCCACCCAGGCCATACCCACCCGGCCCCTTGAGGGCAACCGCAATGCTGATGCAGCCCTCAATGAAATGAGTTTGACACCCCTGATATAGGTGAATAGCACTGCTAGGATGGGTATCCACCACTCCATATTATTATTTAGTAATTCGGCTGAAATGAAGTCAGCTCCTGGAGCCTTCCCGATCCTGAGTTGGCCAATGAGGGATTTAATTTCAGACTCTGAAACTGGAGGCCACTCAGGTAAATCCTTCATTATAGACCTTGTACTCTCGCTGGAGGGGTCTGTTCTGAACCAGCCCTCTTCTGGCCTTGAGTAAGGCAAACCCCTATTTAGAAAGAAGAGACTGGAGAGCGTCCAAGGCTAAAAGGCATCTGCCAAGATTTAATTACGCAGTTAACAAAAACACTAGAGCTTGTCTTCTCAAGCGGAAAAGTTGCTTTCAGCAACCAGCCCCTCCCCAAACACTCCTTTTATAGAGAGCTCAGGGCGTGGTCTCCCTGTGCCTCCTCCCGAGGAGTCCCACATTCTTTCTTTGTTTGTTCCTGCTCGACTGCCTCCTGCGTCGGGCGTCCTTGAACAGGGCCAGCTGTGGGTCATCATCTTCCGCACTATCGGGCTCACGCAGCTGAGAAGAGGGCCCCGGCTGGGAACTCTGCCAAGCCTCCACGCCATCATCAACCGGTTCGTCTCCCACACGGTCCTCCTCCCCCTCATCTGAGTCATCCGACACATCTGAGCCGGCTGCCGAAACCACAGGCTGGCCCTGAGTCACAACACTATCCCGCACCGCAGGGCCCTTCCCCCGGGTCTGCCGATCCGGATGCGGTCGGGATGGGAACTGTTCGTGAAACGCAGTCACCAACGCAGGGGCATGAACGGCGGTCGCGTCTTCCCATGTGAAGTCCTCCGGCCCGTACCCTTTCCACTCGATCAGGTACTGGAAGCGACCTTTCAGCCAGCGGGAATCCCGGATGCTGGCGACCTCGTACTCGGGGGTGCTGCCTCCATCACGAGTTCCTGATGGGGGAGGTTCCGCTTGGCGAAGTGGACAGGCCGGTTGTTCGGGGACCAACAAGGACCGATGGAAGACCGGGTGCACGCGCAGGGAACGTGGCAGAGTTAAACGATAGGCGACCGGATTGATGACGGCCTCGACTGGGAACGGTCCAAGGTAACGGTGGTCCAGCTTCCTCGCCGGCCGAGTGGATGGTAGGTTCCTGGTGGACAGCCAGACCCGATCCCCCACCGATAGTGGAGGCGTATCCCTTCTCGACCGATCGGCGAACCTCTTGTAGTCGGCCTTGGCCTTCTCCAGTTGCCGTCGCACCAACCGATGGATCGCCTGTAACTCCGCCATAAATTCGTTCGCTGCCGGCTCCGATGAGTCCACGGGAGAAAGGGGGAAAAACCGGGGGTGATAACCCACGTTGGCCAAGAACGGTGTCATCTGCGTGGAGGTGTGCTGCGAGTTGTTAAAGACAAACTCGGCTATGGCCAAATAGTCCACCCAATTGTCCTGCTGCAGGTTAACGTAGCAGCGCAGATACTGCTCTAAGATGCCGATGACCTTCTCGGTACCCCCGTCGGTCTGAGGATGATGCGCGGACGAGAGGCAAACCTTAATGTCCAATGCCCGCATCAACTCCTGCCAGAAGCGGGCTGTAAACTGGGCCCCCCTATCGGAGACGACTCTATCGGGAAGGCCATGCAGCCGGAACACCTGTTGGATGAACATGCGACTAGTGGTGCGAGCTGACGGTAAGCCGCGACAGGGGATGAAGTGCGCCATCTTGGTCAACATGTCCACCACCACAAACACTGTCGTGAAGCCGGAGGATGGGGGTAGATCCGTCAGAAAGTCCATGGACACAGCCCCCCAGGGTCTCTTGGGTGTTGGCAAGGGCTGCAGTAAACCAGGCGGGGCCCCTGTCGCTGACTTGGCCTGCCTGCAAGGAATGCAGGAGGTGACATAAGACTGGACATCGTGTCGGACTCGGGGCCACCAGAAGGTACAGGAGACCAGGTTCAGAGTCTTGAACAGGCCAAAATGCCCCGCAGCTGGGTTATCATGACACTGGCTGAGGACGAGTCCCCTGAGTGGCCCTCCTGGAACATAGAGCCGGTCACGATAATACAGGAGTCCATCCGCGACCGACCAAGGCGAATCTGGCCCCACCTCTTCCTTCCGCTGAGCCACCCACGCCTCCTGCTGCTGCGCCTCCCGGATCCGAGCCCGTATATCCACCGGCTCCCGCACCGCAGCAAAAGACTCGACGGGGATCACTGTCCTGGGCGGAAGCTTGTCTTCCGCTCGGGTGTATTCGGGCTTTCTGGACAGAGCATCCGCTCTCTGGTTGTGCCCGCTTGGTATGTACCGCACCCGGAAGTCAAACCTCGCAAAGAAGAGGGACCACCGGATCTGGCGTTGATTCAAATTCCGAGCGGTCTGCAGGCTTTCCAGATTCTTGTGGTCCGTCCGGACCTCGATCTGATGCCGCGCCCCCTCCAGATGATGCCTCCAAGCCTCGAACGCCGCCTTGATGGCCAGCAGCTCCTTCTCCCAGATGGTATAGTTGCGCTCCGAGGGGTTCAATTTCCGAGAGTGATACGCGCAAGGGAAAAGGGTACCGCTGGGCGTCGTTGCCTGGAGTAACACGGCCCCAATGGCAATGTCGGAGGCGTCCGCCTCCACGACAAACGGCCGTTGCGGGTCGGGATGTTTCAAGATGGGCTCCTTCATGAAGGCGTCCTTCAAAGCCTGGAACGCCTGTTGTTCGGGGGCGTTCCACTGGAACCGAGTCTTCTTCTGCAGGAGCCGGGTGAGGGGGGCTGTCAAGGCAGCAAAGCCAGGGATGAATGTCCGATAGTAGTTGGCAAATCCAAGGAGTCGCTGAACGTCCTTCACGCGACGCGGGGGTTGCCAACTCTGCAACGACTCGACTTTACTCGGCTCCATGGCGATGCCCTCAGGAGAAATGCGGTGACCCAGGAAATCGATGGTCACCTGGTAGAACTGGCACTTCTCCAACTTGGCAAACAGCCGATGTTCCCGGAGGCGCTGCAGGACCTGACGGAGATGCTGATGATGCGCTTCACGCGACGGGGAGTAAATCAGGATGTCGTCCAGGTAAATCACGACAAACTGGTCCAACAGATCCCGAAAGATATCGTTCATAAAATGCTGAAACACAGCGGGGGCGTTGGTCAGGCCAAACGGCATCACCGTGTACTCGAAATGTCCATAGCGAGTACCAAACGCCGTCTTCCACTCATCACCCGGCCGAACCCTGACGAGGTTGTAAGCTCCACGCAGGTCCAGTTTCGTGAAGATCTTAGCCTCCCGGAGTCGGTCCAAGAGCTCGGGGATGAGGGGCAGCGGGTAGCGGTTACGCACCGTGATGGCGTTGAGTTTCCGGTAGTCACAGCAAAGCCGTAACTCGCCCAACTTCTTTTTGACGAAGAGCACGGGCGCAGACACTGGCGAGGACGAGGGCCGGATGAAACCACGAGCCAAATTCTTTGTCAGGAAGTCCCGCAATGCAGCCAACTCGGGCTCCGACATGGAGTACAAACGCCCCACTGGGAGAGGCGCATCAGGGACTAGATCAATGGAACAGTCATAGGGCCTGTGCGGGGGTAATTGGTCCGCCTCTGACTCGCTGAACACATCAGCAAAGTCGGACAGTTCGGGAGGCAAGGAAACCCCTGAGGAACCCTCCACCTGGCCGGCACAGATATGGCGAGTGTGGTCCACGCACTGCAAACTTGGGAAGGTGACCAAGTTCTGAGACCAATAGATCTGTGGATCATGCGCCCGGAGCCACGCCAGTCCCAAGACCACGGGGAAGTGCAGATCCGAAGTGACGTAAAACTGAATGGCCTCCACATGGGTACTGATGGCCATACACACGGGTTGCGTGGCGGCCGTAATAGGCCCGGACAGGAGCACTCGACCATCGATGGTCTCCACAAGCATGGGCGGATCCACTGGACACTGGGGAACAGCCCATTTGGCCACAAAGGCCGAATCCATAAAGTTAGTGGTAGCCCCAGAGTCAATTAAGGCATGGACCGGAATCCCCTCTGGCTTGCCAGGAAGGATCAGTCGTGCCTCCAGAATCAAATGCCGTGGAGGTTCACAGGCACCGTCGGAACGGCGTCGCTCGGCGTGGTCGTTGTGGGTCGCCCGATCTTTCACACCGTCTAGATCGGGCTCGGGCCGTTTCCCGATAGCAAAGCAGGGGACTTTCTCGGGGCAGGCTTGGTCACTGACGCCCGCTGACGCTTCTTCGGGCAAGAAGCAGCCAAATGTCCAGGGTCCCCACAGTAAAAACACAACCCCTCCGATCGTCGTCTGTCCATTTCCGTCACCGATAGACGGGACCTGGCGGCACCCAGCTCCATTGGCTCCTCCCTCTGGACTGGGGGCTCACGCACAACAGAGGCGGCAGGGGTCTGTGGGGTGGCACGGCGACTCTTACGCTGCTGCAGCCGGGCATCGATCCGCAGACAAAGATGGATCAGCCCATTCAGGTCTGAGGGAATGTCCACGCGGGCCAGCTCATCCAACATCTCCTCTGACAAGCCATCCTGAAAGGCATCCACGAGCGCAGCCTCATTCCAGGCGGAATCCTGGCTAAGCAGCCGGAAATCGCTGATATAGGCCTGTAGAGGGCGCTGACCCTGCCTCAAAGCTTTCAGGCGTCGGGTGGCGGTCTGCGCCTTAATCGGGTCCTCGTACATGAGGCGCATATGGTCACAAAACCCCCCAAAGTTATCCAACAAAGGGCTAGGCTGTGCCAACAGAGGCGTGCCCCAACGAGCTGCATCTCCCGACAGAAGGCTCAACATGAATCCCACCTTATCTCGGTCAGTGGGGAAATCAGCTGCTCTCACGCTGATATAAAGCTGGCATTGTCCCAGGAAGGCAGGAAACAGTTCTGGTTTACCAGCAAATTTATCCGGCATAGCTATCTGACATTTCCTCCTGGGTGGGGGTGCAGCATGTACCTGAGCTTGCAGTTGTGCCACCTGAGCTGCCAGCAAAGTGAGTTGCTGGGTGAGCTGGGCATTCTCGGCAAGAAGCGGCTCCATCGTAGTAATAAGGGGTGGGGGGCTGAAAGCAAACTGTTCTGAACCAGCCCTCTTCTGGCCTTGAGTAAGGCAAACCCCTATTCAGAAAGAAGAGACTGGAGAGCGTCCAAGGCTAAAAGGCATCTGCCAAGATTTAATTATGCAGTTAACAAAAACACTAGAGCTTGTCTTCTCAAGCGGAAAAGTTGCTTTCAGCAACCAGCCCCTCCCCAAACACTCCTTTTATAGAGAGCTCAGGGCGTGGTCTCCCTGTGCCTCCTCCCGAGGAGTCCCACATTCTTTCTTTGTTTGTTCCTGCTCGACTGCCTCCTGCGTCGGGCGTCCTTGAACAGGGCCAGCTGTGGGTCATCATCTTCCGCACTATCGGGCTCACACAGCTGAGAAGAGGGCCCCGGCTGGGAACTCTGCCAAGCCTCCACGCCATCATCAACCGGTTCGTCTCCCACACGGTCCTCCTCCCCCTCATCTGAGTCATCCGACACATCTGAGCCGGCTGCCGAAACCACAGGCTGGCCCTGAGTCACAACAGGGTCTTCATACATTCTCTGAAAATGAAGTTCCCAGGTTATAGGAGATATATGACAGTCTAATGGGGTACAGATTCTTTCAGAGTGGCAAGCTATTAGACACCAAAATAAAGAAGAGTTCTTTTGCTTTGCTGCCATGATGAGCTGTTCCCAGGAAGACCTTGTGTCTTGTCTCTTCTTGAATGCAATCAATTGCTTGAATTGTTTTTTAAGTGTAAGTAACTGTTTAAGAATTGCTTTATTGCCATATCCAGTCTTGCAGATTTTTTGAAAATTATCCTCTGTTAGGGCTCTCCTTACCTTCTGATCAAGTTGTTGGGTCCATTTGACCCGACATCTTGTTAGGTTGGCTGTAGAGATTGCAGGGATAAACTGGTCCTTGGAGGGTATCTGCCTGATAAAGGGCTTCATGTATTTACACAGAGGAAGATGATCACTTTCTAGGTAAGGCAGGACTTCAAAATTTTCTATATAATGTAACTTCTATATAATAGAAGTTAAGATGTAGTCAATGGTGCTAGTTTTGGACCCTGCCATGAATGTAAACTCGCCAGAATAGTCACCAGGCCATGAGCCGTTAGATACGAAGAAGTTAAATTTATTTGCTAACTTAGCAAGACAGAGGTCAGCATAGTTAGCTCTAATGTCTAGAGAGTTGTATGAGGGGGGCATTGGTTTGTATAGGGACCCCCAAAGGTGGGTATTGATGATGTTTCACAAATAATATATAATCATCTGGTCCCAATCTGGCATTAAAGTCTCCCCCTAGTAGGACCCTGGCATTTGGGTGTTCCACGAGTTGTTTATTAACGTAGTGTTCCACCTCCAGCCATACAGCAGTTTGCTGATTATATTTAGCAGACTTATTGGTCTGTAGTTGGCAGGGTTGTCTCTCTTTCCCTTTTTATAAATTGGGACCACAACTGCCAAGCCCCATTTCAGCTTTTCTTAGTGAAGGAGGAAGATAAACATTAATTATCAAAAGCAGGACTGAGTCCCACTTGAGGAGAAGGGCCATAGCTGAATGGTTTAAAGGGGTAATAAGTGTGGACTCTGCTCTCAAGTTGGTAGAAATAAATATACCCAGCCCTCCTTTCAGTCTCCCTGGGCCTCTGCCTGGCCTTGCTTCCAGCTTATATGAATAATAGCCATTAAGCAGGAGATCATCAATAGTTCAAGTCTCTTGCACCAATATAATATCCTTATCTTTCAGAGGATCAAAGGGATTAAGTCCTCTGAAATGATACCACCCAGCTACATTCCATGACATGATGTTTAAAGTGTTTTTCTTACACTGGCCTTCATATAGTCAGTTCAAGTTCTTCATAGGGGCACTTGTTGAAGGATAGTTATAATTGCTATTTGATGCATTAGATTGAGTAGTTATTGTCAATGCTTCTTTTAAAGCATCCAATCTCTGTGTATAATTAGCTTGCTCAGGTTCTGGCAATATATTGTTGAAGTCTATCAACATTTCTTCTGGCATGCCCTCAGCAGAAGCAGTGACTGTGGGTAACTCTGTTTGTGGATCACTTCTCTGTTTTCTCAAGGTTGATTCAGCTGACCGTGCTTCAAACTTATCAGTATGAGGTCTGTTGCCGCTTGGATTTAAAGCAATAGTTTCCTCATGGAAAGACTGAACCAGGAGTGGGTGCAGGTTCCCTGAGCGGAAGACACGTATTGGAAATATTGAAAAACTGCTCAGGAAGCACTTCATTCTAAAAAGCATTGAGGGACTTATGCTTGAAGGATAACAAAATCCACATACACTGCTTTCTTGTTGGCAGCCACTCTGCATGTAAGAAATCAATCAGTATACTCGCAGCAGAGCAGCTGGCTCAGAGACCGCCTAACAGCTTTTCTATCACTCCGATGTCCTCTATTCCTTCTGTTGTCATAGATTTGCAAGGTAACCTGGTTGGTCTGTAAACTGAGGTTACAATGGTCACCTCTAGAACTATCTGACTGAGGATTGTCTTTGTGGATATTTTTTCCTCTCTCATTTATAGAAGGGAGAGAGGGGCCTGTTTCTAGTTTCCATTTCTGCATTAGCCATCCCATGTCTATCATTATGTGTTCTCCTGGGTCCTTCTGCAACATTTGTTTGACTGCTGATAAACTTTGCAAAAGACTCTTTCAAGCAGTCAACCTTATTTGCGACAACTGATAAAAGTTCGTAGATTGAATTTACGGTTTGAGCTGTGAGCAAACATTGTCTGGAAAGGAGATCTGTTTCATTCTCCCTTACTAAGTTTGTTACTATCCCATCCTGTGCAGGAAAAGCGGGTGCTGAATTCCAGGGAGGGGAGCTATTTTCTGTGAGAGAAACAGAAAGGTCTATATGCCCTTTTGCTTTCAAGTTCAGTTTGTAAAACCCATTCCAATGAGTCACATACAGATGAGTTACTTACTGGAGCAGGCTGTCTATTTGCAGTGAAATCTTCCATTTTCTGCTGCTTCAGTGGCTTGGGAGAACTCTCTGCTGCCGAGTGAACATGCTGTCTCTTTCTCCTTTTCCCCATTCTTGGTAATCCTGGCTTGTAGACTTGTTAAAATGTAGGTAAAACAATGGTAGCCTCTCCAGTATATATCCTTTACAAAAAATCTTAAGTCAACCAAGGGTTAAAACAGATTTAAAAATAGGTTAAAAATGGGTTAAAAATAGGTTAAAATGGGTAGGTTAAAATGCAGTGTCCTAGGTGCTTGAAAGATTCCTTCCAGCTTATATATTTGCAGCCAATTTCTTTGACTAACAATTTTGCTTGATGATGCTAGCTACTGAGCTTGGCAAGCATCAAAATTCACTTCCCACATACAGTATTGTAGTATTCCGAATTGCAACTTCACTCTCTTCTTAATGGCAGCCAATTCTGATTTCTCTCCAATCTACTGCCATATAGTGATTGCTAGTCTGTATTGCTAGTTGCCAAGAGAGTTTCCGTGTCCTTTTCAATCAGGTGTTTCTGGATACAAGAAATTTGACACACACATATCCCGAACCTGTGGGTCAGATTTACCTTATGTTCAGGTAGACAATACTGCAGTATCACCTTAAGAGCATAGAAGCCATTAATTTCTGAACCTAAAGTTACTTAACACTGCTATTGTTGTTACCTGGGTGTTCAGAAAAACAATTTCTAATCTCTGTGGTTAAAGTCCATGTTCATGTGCAAAAGACACAAAGGTTCTGAACTGCAGACAGGTATGAGTGCAGAAAAAGGAAAACCCAGCTTCATGTTTTGAAAGCCATTTAAGTGCAGCCTAATGTATTACAGGAAAGGCAAGAAAAAGTTAAATATAACAGCATGTGGACTTAGCTGTCTCAGGAAGGAAACATGCAATGCAGCTTTTTTCATTTCTTTTTGATTTCTGAGAACAATCTCTTTAATCCTTGTATTTGAAAAGTATTCATTATTGTCATCTAGTGACATTAGATTTTTGAATCAAAGGAGCAGGTTTTGTCTCACTCCAAAGCAGCATTATCATTTCACTCTCTCTACCATAACTGTTTTGTTGAATTTTGCAAAATGGGAATTAATCGTGAATCATCTTCAGATATAACTGTTGAATAGGGCTTAGTTAGCAAGCTAGCTTTACTAAAATGTTTTTTTGTGTGAAGTGATATTGGGAGGCCCATAGGGTTTTCTGAGTCTTCTTCCTCAGTTATATTTCTCAAACAGAATCAAATCCATAGGTGGCATTGAATTCTCATATTCATTTCCAGTTAGCTTTGGTTAATCCTGCTTCTTCTATCGCTCCTTGTAAATTAATGCTTCACCCAAAGAGAGAAAGAAATTAAGCATGCATGCTCTCTTTCGCATAGGTATCTGCTTATCTTGCCAAATTTCTGAAAAAGTAAAATAAACAAAAAATCTAAGCAATTAATGAAGAAAAACAAGACAGGGACTCTGAAAGGAGGAAGATAAGCAAATAAGCCATCACTCTTTCATAAATGTTACATAGCTAAGTTGCAAAATGTCCAGGTGTAATGTTCACTGCTGTTGATTATTTTGGGATGAGTGGAGTAGCCAAATGGCAGCTTGTCCCAGATAAAAGGAGGGTGGATGAGTGGGTGGTGGGAGGGAGAATCTTAGTATCCTGCCTCTCCTTTGCTGCAGTAGGGAAATAAGTGGCTTAGTACCATTGGGCAGAGTTATGAATTTCATCACCTTTGCATATTGGACCAGCCAATGAACAGGGTGATTAAATATATCATCCTGTCTATATTAACTCCAAAGTTTACAGTGACTTACGTAAAGCTTTGTGAGAGTTACACTGAGCCTTGTGCAAGCCACCCCTGGATACTGCATTTCCCAGGTGACAAATGTAAGATCATTTTTTCATATTTGCATTTGATGTAACTGCATCTTGGCTTAGATTGAATTTGGGGTGGGAGGAAGAGAATTCTAGCATTACTGTATTTGAAGGTTAAGAGTTACCTGAAATTCTTGGTGACTACCTGAGTGCACCTCTATAGTTTTCTTGTATGGAAATAGTTTGCCGTTGCTGTTTTCCTAGATGTTTTTTCAACTTGTTCAGATTCTATTTTTTTATGGTTATCCCTATTTTTACTTCTGGGCAATATGAAAATATGAGTGGCCCCAGAAAAAACAATCTCGGATTTTGCAGCAGTTATGACTGTCTTTATTTCATCATTCCCTCTCAATATACTTGCTTGTTCTTGGGTATTGATCTGATTTTAATGTTGTATATTCACTACTTACAATGCACAGTAAGTACTTTTTGGAAACCAAAATGTATTATTTATAGAAAGCATAATTTGAAGGTACCATAAAGGTGTAATATAGGAGAGAGAAGAAGTTTCCACTCCATGTGTATTCCCCATGATCTTTGATCTGGAAAATTGAGATTCCTGAAAAAATGAAACATAAATGACTAACGGGAAAAGAATATGCCTGTAATTTTCAGAGACTGCCAGGAAGATTTCCCCACCCTGTCTGTATAGAGCGCCAATGAGAGAGTTCATGTTTACAGTTAGCCTTGTTCTTCTCAACCATGCTGTGTGTTCTAAGTCTAGAATTTGCAGCAGCCACGTTCAACTCAGAGTGCAAACTTAGCCAATCCTCTATTGCCAAAATGCACTTTCTTTCTTTTCCTGTTGAGAAGCTAACAGGATAACAGGATCTGATTATGAGGAAAGCTTTCAATTAATTATCCCAGTTGTACAAGAGACTTAGCTGGTACTCTGTTCAGATTTTTACAATTCCTTTCAATCAAGTGATTTGTCATAAATCCTGACCATGTGATATACTGCAGAATATGATGGAAGGCCTATCTTAACCAGTCTTAACTAAACGGTGAGTCTTTAGGAAAACTGAAATACAAATAATACAAGTTTCCTAGGATTGATCTCAGTAATTTCAGTAGACCACAGAGGAACCTGTGTCTCAACCATAATTCTTACTTTCCCTACTGAAACTAGGACAAGGTTTTTTTTATTTTATTTTTTTAATTCCATTTATATCCCGCCCTTCTCCGAAGACTCAGGGCGGCTTACAAGCTTAACAATAGCAGTAGTTGGAACTATGGTTAAGCAATAACACGACAGCCATAAGTTTCTACAGTCCTGCTTTAGAAATTGATGAGGAATAATAGTTATAGTTGCCAACAGCTTAAATTCCATGCTCTCAAAAGAAATGTTGACAAGCTGGGAAATGCCTTTCTTCTTAAAGAGATCATTGGTCCGATGTGATTTCCAGAAATCACTGAGAAGAATGGGATTTATGTGGCAAAATGACACTGAAGTTACTCATGGGAGAACACTGAGGTGACTCTTTCAAAATCTGGCATTTTCAACCCAAATGAAGACAGAACGATTGCCCCCGCCCAGTACATCCACTTCTGTCCTGCCTTTTTGAAAAGTATGCTGTACCTGAAATTAGCCCATATTCTATACTTATCTTTTTTCTTTTATAAGGGTTCTTGGTTTCCATCCCATGCCCTTCTACTTTGGAGATTATCAGCAAGTTCCTTCTTTGCAGTGGTCAAAAATTACAATGATGACATTAAATAGCTGGCATGATTATAAATAGCTGGAATGGCAGACCACACAACTGCCACAGGCAAAAAAGCATTACTTACTATGTGTTTACAAAAGGGGCCATTAGTATGTCTGGAACTCAAAACCTACCCATCCCTCGCAGAAGAGCACAAGGTCATGCTCTTCAACTTCAGTCTGAAAATAAGCTTCATTACATCAAGTAATAAATACATACAGAGAGGCAAAGTTGCAGTTTAAATCCAGAGAAGGGAGAATTGTTGATATGAGGCTGAATTGGCTGTTTTCGGCTTGGGAGGAACGTGTGCGTTTTTTGGGGGGGATGGCTGTGGAAAACTCATGCAAAGTAAGGGACGCTTTGGAGGATACCATTTATAGTTTGTGCGCCAAAAGAATACCACTTGAGATGATTATGGTGCTTGAAGGGCAGATGGCAGGGAATTTTATATCTCCTCCTGCTTAAAAACAGTTCCTGAAATGGTTGGGCTGACAGGCAAGTTAACTTGGGGTGATTAAGGCAATCCCCCCTCCCCAAGAGGCTAATCCTGCAAATGCTAAGTATTTACCTTGATGCATTGTAAAGAATTCTGATTTTTTGTTTTGTTTTGTGGATGCCCACGAGCTCATCCACATAATGGTGCGGTTCTGTCCTCCCAGGCAAGCAAAACTATTTGATGCATTATACAGGAAAACGTCAGTAACGCAGGGGGATTTCTATTAGGGAAATCTGTCCAGCTTTATTTCAGCGAGGGACCTCTGGAAAGCTGCCGAGGATTCCTCAACCGGCCCTGAATGCAGACTGGAAAACGATCTTAAGAGGACGCGAGTCTGCAGAGCAACCACAGAAGTTGAGAGGGGACGTTAGGAAAGAGGCAAAGCCTGTTCCCGATTAGGAAAAAGGGGAAAGAAAAAAAAACAACACCCAACAATTTCCATTCATCCAAGGGGTGGCTTTGCATGGATCGATCCAGGCTGCCTGCCTGCTGAAACCAAGGCTCAAAAGTCGTTTGTGAGATGACAGAAACATCTGAACGGGAGCAGGAATTCAACCGGACATGCGGATCCATTCTTGAGAAGGACAATATCCAAAACCAGGAAGAGGACACGCAGCCTTGCCAGTATGAAGGGTGGCTCTGCCTGATTCAGAGGGAAAGGGGGTCTCTTGGAGGCAGGGGGCCGAAGCGGGGTGGGCGTGGGGAAAGCCGGATCTTAGGATCTTGCATTTCTCTCAGTCTCTGCTAAACATTCCCGAACCAGTCCTCTGGCGTGGATGATGCCTCGTTTTAGCCTTTCCATGGGACTTTTACTTCCGGCATAGGTAGGTCTGATTTCTTTGCCTAATTCTTCTATGATGGTCAGGAGTTCTGCGTATTTGCTCTGAGGGACTCGATTGCTGCCAGTGATCTGCCCTCCTTGCGTGTAGCCTAGAGAGGGGGGGGTGGTGGTGTCCGTAATCATTAATCAGATGTCGGTACTGCCCCGAGCCGGCCATGCTGGTAGGAGGGGAATGAGCTGGCTCCAGGGGCTTGTAGGACACGCGGGCGCCGGGAGGCTCCGGGGCCAGCACGCCCGGCGAGGTCTGCACCACCTTCGCTAGCTGAGGAGGAGGAGGAGGAGGAGGAGGAGGAGGTGGTGGCTAGTGGGGGGGAGAGCCGGCCCCGCCGCAGCCGCCCATCCCTCTGCTCCTCTCGCCTGCCCCGCCGCGCTCCCGGCTCGGCCATGCGGGGGGGGGGGGCGGGAGGGCAGGAGGAGCAACTTCAGTCAGAAAAATGTAATAAAGCTTAAGCATTTGCTATCATAATTTCTTCAAAGCTTCTCATGGCTGAGCCTTTGAGTAATATAGTTTTCTCCTGTCGCTCCAGTACAGTTCTATAGTATCAAATAAGGCCTCTCTATTGGCAACAAAATAATCTTCCCATTCAAAAATTTGACATTTTGTACTGGATTAGCCAATGGATTGCTTATATTTTTGCCGGAAAGAATTTATTTGGGCTTCGCACATTGTGCGAGTTGATAAGGTGGTTTGTTTGATTTTAGCTTATTATGTTGGATCTGAATCCAATATAATGTGTTGAATTCTATATGCAAGCCTGATTTGTTTTAAAGTCACAGTTTTGTTTTATGGTATGTTAGTTAGTTATGGTTACATATAGAGGTTCCATAGGGTCCTTCTTTAGGTTCATTAGCTTCCCTTCCAATTGGAGACTTCTGGATTCAGTCTGCAGTGTGTCTTGTATCAGCTGGCAGTTCTTTGTCTACAGCTGGCCCAAAAGTCCTTATATCATGCTGGCTGGAAGAAAAAGGCAAAATGGAAAATGTAAATAATTGTCTTTGACAGCATGACCAGCATGACTGTCACAAAAGGGGGAGCAAAGTTAGCCGCTGCTGTTTTCAGTCTGACCTTTGCATTTTTGGGATTCTTGATGTCATGGAGTGATGTTAAACTGGCAGAGTATTTGTTTCTGTTCAGGGCTAAGCTGTGAATGTGTGGGTGGGGGGTGGGGGCGTGGGGTGGGGTGGGGAATGAAAACTTTTCAAATCATCTGCCTTTTAGTTTCTAAACATGAAGCCTAGCAGTCCACATAATCTCTCTCCCCCCCTAAATTCATGACTTTGGTGGCTTTGAATTGTATTCTACAACTTTGCAGTAAGTGCGAGTTTGGAGGGACTCTGAAGAAAGAAGGGGATTTAAAAAACTTAAATTCAGTATGCTGGATTCAAGAGATTAAAAGTCCCAGAGTGTGTAGAAATGAATGCTGAAGGCAAGATAATTTGGACTACTACTTCTTCTTTCTTCTTTCTTCTTTCTTCCTTCTTCTTCTTCTTCTTCTTCTTCTTCTTCTTCTTCTTCTTCTTCTTCTTCTTCTTCTTCTTCTTCTTCTTCTTCTTCTTCTTCTTCTTCTTCTTCTTCTTCTTCTCCTTCTCCTTCTCCTTCTCCTTCTCCTTCTCCTTCTCCTTCTCCTCCTTTTCCTTCTCCTTCTCCTTCTCTTTCTCCTTCTTCTTTTTTTTAAAAACTGCATTGCTGAAGACCCCTTTGAATAGTAAAAGGAGAGGTGTGAGACAGTGAAAATACTTGTAATGCCAAGAGATAATGATGTATGTTTGCACATAGGTAGTAAGGGCAAAGGATTGATACTTGTTATCTCTGTAACACAATGCTGTATCTTCACACTACTCCTACACTTCTGTATTGCCATTCTCTCAAAAAGTCTACCATTTGAAAAGAATGGTATCTTATGAAACAAGGTGGAGGTAAGACGGATAGCAAAGAAAGGAAAATACATTTCTTTGCCTATAATTAGACAAAAATAGAATAGGGAAGTAGCACCTTGTGTGAATTGATCATCTGACTCTGACTGAATGGCTTGAAATATTGTACCCTATTTCATAGGATCGCTGTGAGGAAGAGAAGTTTTCAGATGCACATATAAGTTATACTCTGTTGGAGCTTGAAGGCAGAGTTGCATGTGAAGAGGTCCTGTTCTGGATGAAAATTGCAAAAAACTAAAACTCTCTGCAATTTCATCCCAGCATGGTGCAGATTATGTGCGTCTCTTGTCCCTTTGCATATGATGTATCACTGTCCTTTTCCTTGGCCAGAAAGTTGAATTGAATGATATGTGCACTCCCCTCAACGCTTATTGGAAGAACATCTTAAAACAAAATTAAGTGCTTTAAACTTGAAACTGTGTCCAGATTTTAAAGTGAGTTCAAACTATCTTGACCCAAAAGTGATTATTTGACAGTGGATAGTGAATAAGGGACACGGTGGCTCAGTGGGTTAGGATGCTGAGCTTGTAGATCAGAAGGTCAGCAGTTTGGCGGGTCGAATCCCAAGTGCCACGTAACAGAGTGAGCGCCTGTTACTCATCCCAGCTTCTGCCAACCTAGCAGTTCGAAAGCACGTAAAAATGCAAGTAGAAAAATAGGGACCACTACGGTGGGAAGGTAACAGCGTTTCGTGCGCCTTTGGCGTCTAGTCATGCCGGCCACATGACCACGGAGATGTCCTCGGACAAGCGCTGGCACTTCGGCTTTGAAACGGAGATGAGCACCGGCCCCTAGAGTTGAAAACGACTAGCACACATGTGCGGGGAACCTTTACCTTTACCTAGTGAATAAGGATAAAGGCCTCTGCTGATAAAATGATCAACCAAAGCCAAGGAACAAACCATGCGTGGCCTTGTTTCAGTTTTGCACTCTTGATCCTTATCTTGAGATCTGGGGATATTAATGCCACTTTAGAAGTTACAAATATATTTTATCATTATTTTTTAAAAATCAAAGCTCTTGCTTTCTTATGCCACTTACCCTCCAATAACCTTCCAGACCGTGTTTGAATGAGGTACTTGTAAAACGGCATCTTCAGAAAAGGCAATTCTGGACCGCCGTGCCCACTGCTCACTTCACATTCTTCCAGGAGGCAGGCAGATGGTCAAATGCAGCTGAGCACAAGGAGCCCTGAAAAGCCCAGCTAAAGTCTGGATCTCTTCCATGTGCATTAAGAAGGAAAAGCGGTAAACCCAAAGCCCCCAAATGGCTTGGAAGAAAGGGAAATAATGCCTGGGGCATTTCTACACAATACCAAACTTAAACTCTTATAAATGGGGACTCCTTCCCTAAATGGAGAAGGGGTGGGCCGGGAGGAGCTTGGCATGTATTGTCAGATATTTCTCCTGGCTGCTGTTGTTTCTGTTACCGGAGAGCTGGCTAGGCCACCTGTTGGGTTTTGACACATGGGAGAGGCCGCTGCCCTTTTTGACACTGCCTGCCTGTCCTCTTTCCCCTTGTCGAGTTCCCTCTCTTTTCCCTTCCAAATAGTTGTCTTCTGTTTACAACTGTCCCATTGTGGGGCTTGGCTAGAAGCAGCTGGGGGGGGGAGAGCTGTTTCAGGCTCAAGGGTAATTTCAGCCTCTTCAAAAGCCTTTAGAGCCTTGCTCCCTCCCTAAGAGGATGGCAGCACCAACAAGGGGATAATTTGATGGATTACTCTGCAGGGCTGAGAGGCTCTTGGCTAATCCCCTTTGTGTGTTTGCTGGGGGAGACACTCAGCAGAAGCCCCCACCCCCCCACCCTCGCTTTCCCTGCCTCAGGCAGAGAAAAGGCTGCTCAGCAGGGCGGGTTTTACATCCTGACATATAAATGCAATCAGCCGGGTCATGTGAGTAGGGTTTAATCCTTGCCCACTACCATGGCCAAGACGTTAAAGGGAGGGGGGCACCTTTGGGATGGCTTTAGATTTTTCTCACTTGGTTTGATTTCCATTTTTATTCTTCTGCATTAAACCACAGGAGGAGGCTAACTGGCAGAGGGGCAATCCTTAATCCTGGCCCGTTTGAAAGCAAACAGCTGAGGGAGGTCCCATCTTTATTTCTAAAAGGCACTTTTCTCTTTCTCACTGAAGATATTGACAATCCAAGTTTAATATGTCCGATTAGTGATTTGAATTAAGATCTTCCAAGCCATAAGCTACTAATACTGTGAGCCTTTGGTTACAGTAGAAATTACAGTTGGCACTGCTATGCTGTATATATTGACTGTGGAGCATGGATTTGTAGGACTAAGTGCAGGAACTATACATTGTGTGTGTGGGGGGGTAGGATCCTTTGTTGGGCTGTAGGAACAGAGCTAAATCTTGACATTTTTAGAAGGATTCCCCCCCCAGTGGATGGAGGGGAGGGGAAATGCTTTGTTGGGTGATGGTGGAGGAAATCTCAGCTCTGGGATGGGGGAATCTCAGCTTCATATGGAAGTGAGATTCCCCCAATAGGCAGCTCTTTCAGCCAGCCCCCAGAGATGGCAGGGAGTCTTTCTGGCTGCTGGCAGCAGCTTACAACCTTCCCTGCCAGCTTCCCTATTGGCTTTCTGGAGAAGCCACCAGAGAAGATTGCAGATGGTGATCACGTGGTCACAGTCATAAGTCTGAACAGGTTTATTTATTTATTTATTTATTTAATTTAATTTGTATACCGCCCTTCTCCCGAAGGACTCAGGGCAGTGAACAGGGCAATAAATACTAAAATACCGAAATACAAAAATTAAGAAGAGATTAAACCATAATGCCCAAATACAACAAATAAATTACATAAAAACAGTAATAAAACCCAAACCCATCAGACCAGGCCGGCTTGTTCAAACAAATAGGTCTTTAGATCACGTCGGAAGGAGCGAAGGTCGGGAGCCATCCGGAGCTCAACCGGTAAACGGTTCCACAGATTAGGCACACCCACAGAGAACGCCCTCCCCCTGTGGGTCACCAGTCGACACTCTCTGACCGGTGGCACCCTGAGGAGGCCCTCTCTGTGGGAGCGCACTGGGTGGAGGGAAGTTGATGCCGGCCGCAGGTGCTCCCTAAGGTACTCCGGACCCATGCCATGAAGGGCTTTAAAGGTCATTACTAGCACCTTGAATCTCACCCGGAAGGCAACTGGAAGCCAATGCAGCTCACGGAGCAGAGGTGTAACATGGGAGTATCGGGAGACCCCCAACACGACTCTCGCGGCTGCATTCTGCACCAGTTGGAGCCTTCGAGTGGTCCTCAAGGGCAGCCCCATGTAGAGAGCATTGCAGTAGTCTAACCGAGAGGTCATGAGCGCATGAGTGACTGTACGCAAGGCATCCCGGTCTAGATAGGGCCGCAACTGGCGCACCAGGCGAACCTGGGCAAAGGCCCCCCTAGTCACAGTTACTATATGATCTTCTAAAGAAAGCTGTGAGTCTAGGAGGACTCCCAAGTTGCGGGCTCTATCTACGGGGGGTAATAACTCACCCCCCATAGTAAGAGATGGAATACTCTGAGTTGCCAAGCATCCAGTTCACCATCATGTAACTGTGGGAAAGCATGACACTACAATGGCTGGATGCTGGAGAAGACTCCTGCGAGTCCCTTGGACTGCAAGGCGATCAAACCGGTCAGTCCTAGAGGAGATCAATCCTGACTGCTCTTTAGAAGGCCAGATCCTGAAGCTAAAACTCAAATACTTTGGCCACCTAATGAGAAGGAAGGACTCACTGGAGAAGAGCCTAATGCTGGGAAAGATCGAGGGCAATAGAAGAAGGGGACGACAGAGAATGAGGTGGCTGGATGGAGTCACTGAAGCAGTAGGCGTGAGCTTAAATGGACTCCAGAAGATGGTAGAGGACAGGAAGGCCTGGAGGAATGTTGTCCATAGGGTCGCGATGGGTCGGACACGACTTCGCAGCTAACAACAACAACAATGGCTGGAAGCACTTTACGGGTCATGAAGCACCCTTTCTGAGGCCATCATAACTTCAAACTCTCATTAAATGACCAGTGGTAAGTTGAGGACTCTCTGTATTAGATACGAAGGCAGACATTTGACTAACACTAAATAACTTCTGATTTACCTGCAAATTCAATTCAAAGAAGACCTAGAAACAGATCTCAAAACCTGGAGACTACCTGAATTGCTTTGCTTGGAAGCTGGCAAACACAAGAGAGGGTGATGTGAGAACAATTCATTCTTGCAATTCAACGACTGCACAGAAATTACTTAAGAGTTTAGTTGCCTACAGTACGTGCAGTCTGGATGTTCTGTGAATTGGATTTGTAGACATGGTGGCCTAATGAGCAAGTCATTCTGAAACATTTGACTTTCCTTTTCTTATTCACACTCATTTTTATGCCAGGCAAATTGATTCTACTGTTAAATTGCACCAGCTGTCTTTGATGGTTCACAGAGAGAAGTAGTACAGGGAAAACCTCAATAAAGCGTAAATGAAAGCCTCAGTGTGTTAAAATAGCTTTCCCAAAAATGGTATTGAACTTTCTTGAGGGGCTTTCTTGGCAGCACTTTTGGAAGGACTACAATTTGCCACTGGCTTCTTCCTAGGGCTGAGAGTAACTACGCCAAAGTTGCCAGTGGGTTTCTGTTGAACTATAATCCCCATAATTTCCATCTAAGCACTGGTTAGTCTAGTAGGGGATTAAAACAGGCATGGTCCAGTATCTGGTTGGAATAGGCCAGACATGTCAAACACAAGGCCCGGGGGCCGGATCCGGCCCACGAAGTGGTTTCATGTGGCCCCCGAAGCCATCCTGGAAACAGTGAGGGAACAGCCCCCACTGCCTTGGCTCTGGCCCAGGGACCCTCCTTCTGCCAGAGACCCTCAGATCTGTCCCCACTCCTGCCCAGGCCCCCATAAGCACCCTTGTTGCGAACGATGTAGAGCTGGCCATGCCAACCCAGTAGGCCATACACACTCTAGCCACGCCCACCCAGTAGGCCATGCCCACCCAGGCCACACCCACCCGGCCCCTTGAGGGCAACCACAATGCTGATGCGGACCTCAATGAAATTGAGTTTGACACCCCTGGGATAGGCTGATGCTAATAGGGCTGCCAAAGTTGAACTGGAAATATTAATGGCCACCAGATGGCAACAAAGAGAGCTCTCTGTCTAGCTGCCACCTAATGGTTGCCCAGAATTTGCAGAACAGATCTGGCAGTTCTGTTGATAATAAGGATGTATTTCTTCTCTACTCCCACTCCCTGGGTTGAGTGGCTTCAAAAAGACCAAAGAATATTTGGTTTTTTCTTTTCACCTTCTAATTTTATTTAAAGGTCTTGTTTTGAAATAGATTTTCATTCCAAATAACTTTACTGGCAGTCCCCAACTAATTTTTTTATGGTTAACGTAGGTTGTTGGGAGACAAAACTGAAGCACAATTGTATAATTAGAAAAAAAATTTTTTGTTGTTGTAGGGAAAAAACAGCTGGAATAGTCAACATAGTCAACAGATTATGCAACAATCCTCTGAACACTTACTCAGTAGTAACCTCCTGTAGACCATTCTTCAGTAATTGAATGTGTGATCCCAGCCTTATTTAAAATTTCAGTGAACTGAAATCAGCAGTTGAATGCCAGTTCATGAATCTTAAAGAAACAGGGAACTTCCTTCATTGTGAGTTTTCTTTTCCATTTACAGAAGCTGTTAGATCAAGGCAGTATTTGTGCATTCCTTGAATAAAAAGGGGTTTTTCAACATATTATTAACCATGCTCTGATGAAGAGCTAGAAATATAAGTTACAGTTACCCGGGGGGCTTCTGTTGAACTATAATCCTCTCAGTTTACCAAACCAGGAGCAAATTCAAGGAGCTGAAATTAAATAAATTACAACTGTGCGTCTATCTTCTTTACTCTGAGCACATACTGTATTTAAGAACTGAGGGGGGATGGGTCAGAGAAAGGTGAGGGACTTTTCCCTTGCCCTCTCAGATCAGAGAGGAAGTTTATAACTCTTCTGTTCCTCTTTCATTCAGTTTGAAGGACAGCTTCCCAGTTTTTCTTTTCTTCTTGGAAAGCCAAGGTTTCTGAGTCTTTTTCTCGAAGGATAAATGCATACAATATTTCGCAATAGGTTAACTTTTGAGAAATATATTTTAAAATTATTAAGAAGCAATTCCCAGTTCCCTCTGCTAAGGGTTTACTTTCCAGGCCAGGCCTTGAGAAGTAATTGTAAGCTGCCCGCTGAACCTTAAGGTAGACAAGTAGACTAGACAAAATGACATCAAGTGAGGCTTAAAGAAAATGTTGTCTGAAATGTTCCTCTTTCCAGTTCTAAGTTATAATTCTACAGTCTAAGCTTCATTAAAGCAATCAAATTTACTTTTCAGGAGACTTTGCTTATAATTGCACTGTGAAGCATATGCTTGTTCAATACAATCTGTGCCTTCAACTTTTCAGATGACCCCCAAAGAGTCAACTTCCAATGTCTAAGATATGGGTTTCATCCTTGTTTGTGGGTATCCATTTCTAGTGTGTTCTAAAACAATTTTGTACTTCTGAGAACTTTGGGCTTGACCCTTCACCTCTCTCTTGTGTGGATGAAGTCTGCTGCTGCTAGTTTGGTGACTAAAAAACCCTATACAGTATTTGCATTTAGAGGGAAGATAATAAATTCTGTCATTTTGCCCTACAGTATTGTTTCTAAAAGTGCTTTTAAATGATTTAAAAATGGAAAAGCAGTATACAATATAATTAACTATGCCCATTCTCATTACTGTGAATTCTAGGCCTCTCTTAGGCATGAAAGCCTTCTCTCTCAGCCCAACTGACCTCACAAAAAGAGGAGACAAGAGGATTAGGAGTGTTTGCTATTATATTTTATTTCATCTGGGCAGGAGAAATAATAATAATAATAATAATAATAATAATAATAATAATAATAATAATAATAATAATAATAATAATAATAATAATAATAAAATTTTTTTATTTTTATTATTATTATTATTATTATTATTGTTGTTGTTGTTGTTGTTGTTGTTATTATTATTATTATTATTATTATTATTATTATTATTATTATTATTATTATTATTATTATTATTATTACCACCCCAGGTCCTTTGGAAGGACTTGATAGGCAGATAAAAATGCCAAATCCAATCTGAACCTCTGATTGAGTGATGAAAGATAATGTGTATCATATATTTCTGTGTTGTTGAATACTAGTATAGCTAATTAATATTACACATTGGTGCTGAATAATTTCTTCTGGAAGAATTTCTAATTTTTATTGATTTTATTTTTGCCCAGCAGTCATTCATACATAATTTTTTGAACATGTCTATACCATTTTTTTAAAAAAATCAGCTTGGTGTAATTTGTTGAGTTGTTACGTTTTGATACAGTCCTCAAGGTTTTAGGTCCATTGGAACATATTTGTGCAGAAGCTGCAGGAATGTTAAATATATGTTGTTGTAACAGTTGCCATCCTTCTAAAGTGTGCTTTAAATTTGTCTTCCCTTTGTCTGGCTTTTCCCTTTAAATCATGCTGAGGCCTGGCCTGCTTACCTGGTTTTCAGGTAAAGGAGTTTTGTTTCCTGGTTTCTTAGACAAATGTTGTTCTCTATTCATCAGGTAGGGCTTATAATGTGTTTTTTTTTAAAAAAAAAAACTTCAGACTGTCTCCCAGGAGAAGAATAAAGCAAAGCGCGAACTGATCCTGTGCCAGATCAATTTAGACTCTATTGACTCTATTGCATTCATAGCAGGCAGATGCTTATTTTTTTGTTGAAATGTGAATCTTAAGGTTCAAAAGCAGATTTGCAGGACACCCAGAATCCTTATGTTTCAGGGGGAGGGAGGGAATGTAGTATAATTAAGAAGATAAAACATCTAACATTTTGAATAGAAATTTTAGTTTAGGTGGCGAGTTTGACACCCCTGAGACAGACCAACTTTGGAGATTGGACTTTTATATTTAATCAGATAACAATTGATAATAGATGGTATTAAGAAACAGAAATGGATATTTGATCCAGGAAAAATTAAAGTTAACTCTTAATAATGAATTGGGATAAATAAGAAGCTATGGTAAATTTTCTGTGTTGATTACAGTAACAGCTTGTTAACGGAGGGTTTTGAAATTTTAATCTTGTCTTTTTATTATTATTGTATTTCCAATTAACTATTTTGTCATTAATATAGTATACAGATGACATATTAATTGCAAATAGAATTAGTAGTTTGAAATTTTGGGGACCTATTTTGCAAGGGGTGGGAAACTAATATTGTTGTAATATTATTGTATATAATATAATAATATTGTTGTACTGCTAAGTTTGTAAGCCGCCCTGAGTCTTCGGAGAAGGGCGGGATATAAATGGAATTAAAATAAAAATAAAAAAATAAAATATATTAATCAGCATTCAACTGGGGGGATAATAGGTGTATATGTGTTAGGTTAGTGTCTTGTTTCTGGGGGGGGGTTGTTTGCTTTTTAAAATAATAATATTTTTTTTGAAGTTTCGTATTTAAACTTCTTTTGAATAAAATATAAACAGACAAAAAATACTGTTCATAGTCAAAATAGCCAAATCATTTTCATTTTAGTAAGATATGAACACTGGTGTCTGGAATGTCAAGCTATAATAAACAAAGCAGTTGTATTAGACTCTCATCATGACCACAGTTTTATTTTCAGCATGGTGGGTTGCAACTGCAGTTATCTGTCCTGGACACTTCCACTTTAGCATCTAATTTGGCTTTATGCCTGGCAGACCTAGTCTCTTGGCAAGTGTGTTGTGGGAGAGATTAGTGGTTTATAATGCCTGCCTGCTCTCTGTTGAGACTGTTATTAGTAGCCAAAAAGGTACCTGCAAAAGTGTAAGCTTTGAATTATGAGTGATAACTTCCCCCTCTTCTTTCTACTTGATCCACATTTCCTCCATGATGACTGAGATATAAACAATGTACACTCCGTTCATCTGAATAGAATAAATGCTCTGTCTATAGTATCTGTTCATGGTGGTAAATATAAAATGACATTCAGTGATTCAGGAATAAATTTTGAAGTGTAGGTGTTTGGGTGTTTGCATATGTGTGCTTATGTGTGAATCCATTGAAGAGCACAGTATAGTGCAGTGCCTATTGATTAGGACCAGCATGTTTGCAACTCTATGCGTAATTGCCTTCAAGTTATACGCTCTGGCTTTTTAGATTCAGTTAAAACATGTTTATTTATTTATTTATTTTTATTTATTTTAATTCCATTTATATCCCGCCCTTCTCCGAAGACTCAGGGCGGCTTACAAGCTTAGCAGTAATGTTGATCACAAATGAAAAATCTCCATCAAGTTGAAATGCCGCTTTCAAATTTTAATTAGAAATACAAACTATACTGCAAAGAAGTTTTGCCTTTTAAACTGCTAGTATACAGGAGGACCCTTATAAAAAAGCAAGCCATAATAAGCTTCTGCTTGATAACGTCCCATATTTGCTGATTTCATTTGTATTACTACATCACAAACAATAACAATTTGAAGGCTGCATTATCACATAATTCATTTATTAGATCAGAAATGACATTTGATGTTTTCCTAACTTTCACCACTATTTTGGAGAAAATCCTAAAGCTGTGCTCCCCTTATTCTCTCTCTCAGTGCCCAGATTTATTGAAGCTACAGTAACAGCAGATGTACCCAGAACAACTCAGTTGTTTCTTGGTCTATATAACCTGAGTTTCTCCTTTGATGATTCTTCATTTCTACTGTTGTCTTAATGGATTCAGATCACATGTCAAATGTCAAATATAGCACCTGGATTTCCCAATATGGAAATGGAGGAAATACAAGTTGACAGCTTTCTACTTGTCATGGGGAATGTGCAGCTTCAAGTCAGTGAGCACTGTAGAATGACATACTTCTGAAGAGCAACTTGCAAAGAAAATAGAGTTCCCTTCCAACAATAGCTTTTATTCCATGCCAACTTTTTGTGGACGCTACTGCATCCCTTCCAAGAGGCCCAGTAGAGTACAGACTCTCCTGTTGTGGAGGCAGCCCTATTCAGCTGCATAATCACTTTTGAGAATGGTTTCAGGGCAGGGTTCCCAGCTGTTCCCAGCCATCTCGTCTCTCTCCTCTCCCCGCCCCCCCCCCCTGCTTTTGTACCCTTTTAGGACCTCCATTACCAACATGATGTCTTGGAGCAGAAGTACTTCTTTCTGCAAAAGGCAGAAATGGGAGTCTACCAGTTATCCTACTGATAATAATTCAACAGTCATGTCATCCTAGAAATTGACAACCTGAATTGTCAATGATTGTGTATTTGCCACTTTGTGACTCTTTTTTTTGTCTTTTCCCCAGACAAAAGAGAAGGTTGTGTATTGTAACTGTAACTCTCAACTCACTGTAAAATATAAAATAGTTTTGCAGTACAAATACTTGGGAGAGGGGGGAGGGAAAAAGGGAAAGGTAAAAAGCAGCAGGGAGGGCTCTGAAACCAATCGGCTATGACAGTCAAGGGGTGGATCTTGGCCCCACCTCTCCTTGGTGCCCTCCCAATGCCGGTCCAAGCTTACTCTGCTGAAAAAGCTTTGTCTTTCAGAGGGAAGGGATATGAAAGCAGCGTACTTGAACTTCTTAGCCTGTTGGTTTCCAGCTTTAGCAAATAATCAGGTGAGTTGATCTTAGCATTTGGAATAAGTAGAGACTCTGCAGATGCTTTGGTGAAGGATAGTTTAAATTTACACTGTTTTCTCCTCTTTGCTTCCCAGAATAGTTCTGTTTTCTTTCTCATCCTTCCAGGTTACTGAATGAAAGCTGCAATTATAGAAACTTACAGGAAATAATGCCTTTCATCAACTACCACAGAAGAGAAGGGAAAGGAAGAGACTAGTTGGGAATTGCTTTAGGTTTTGCTGAACAGCTCCTTGCTTCTGAAATGTGTTAATATAGGGCATGAATTTAGGTTTGCACAGAAGTGAAAGAAGAATACAAGGTTTTGATTCGCTTAATGTCTAGCATGAAAGCTAAATATGTATTACATTTGTAAACATTACAAAATTGCCATTTCTAGGGGCCAAGAAGTTAATCTAATTTTGCCCCACATAGTATAGAAGATTCTTAGCGTTGCGGCATCTAATTCTGCTAACTGATGCTGTGCTACAACTCTGTCTAAATAAATGGGATTCAACATTACTTCCAAAATGCCTTAAGAGCCCTTATTTGAGTTTTATGGCTTTAGGGCAGGTTTATATCCCAAGGAAGGTTTAACTCTAACCAGTTTTTAAATGGTCTATTAGCTTTTCATTAGCCTAGTGGCTAAATAAGAATTCTTCTAGCAGTTGAATAGCAATTTTATAGTTATTCTCAATGCAGAAATTAATGCGTACAGTAAATATGTTTCCAATTCACTCTTCTATATGGATGAATAGTAACCAAAGCTCAAACAAGATATTTAAATATCTCTGTCATCAAGATAATAGCTTAAAAGTAATGAAAAAGCAAACATCTTGAAGCATGACACACAAACGCCTTAATTTTATGCATAATCTTCATAACAGTTGATATCTATGGAGATTCTTAGTTATCCAGGACATGGTTGTCCCAAAGGTGCTTTTTCAAGAGGCGATTGGACTTTCTTGTTTTTCTTTGAAGACGTTTTACTTCTCATCCAAAAAGGTTCATCAGTCCTATATGATTCTCCTGGAAATGACTTTAAAACACATTGTGGTTGTTTGTACCGTTCTTTGCTTTGCGAAGCAAAGTTCTGTTCAATTATTTAGGTTATACTGATAAAATACATGTTTTCCACGTATCAGTTTTGAAATTGAAGAGTAACTGTTGTTCAGAAAAACATAAAAAGTAGCATGTAGTTGACTTTAGTTTCCCCAACATAACTGTTTTCTAATTTGCCAAATGTGTGTCTTTCAGAAAACTCAGAATTATTATTATTTTATTAATCTAAGAAGCCTATATTTAAAGCTAGGGAAAACTTGTTCATCTGGAAATGTTTGATCAGTATCTACTCACTTTTTATATTTTCCTTTTCCCCTTAGAAGGCAGCAATATGAATATCTTTCCATTCTCGATATAAAACTAACCATGGGATCTGTGGTGGGTAATATGAAGAGAAAAGGGGCATTTTATGTGATCTCTATCCTCAAACTGGCACATGCTAATTTCCTTTGGCTATACTATATAGTACATAGTTTACACACCTTTCTCTTTGTATCTTTTATGGCTTGTTCCTGCTGATGCAATGCAGTGTACATACTTGTTAAAATCGATATGGTGGGTTTGGGTTGAATTGTTTGAGGGAGGAAAGATGTAGAAAATGAAGACGATGGCCCCGTGAACTTCTCAACTCTTGAGCAGAGTAGCCCCTCCTTAAACACCATAATTGCTTTTTTGGAAAGACTGATCAAGCTTTCTTTTAAATTACATAAATTTCAGGGAGTTAAGTGAAAGATAAATGGCCTTCCCTGAGTTAGCTTTTGTATTTACTAGAATCTCAGATATTACAGAAGCATGGAATTTGTGTGAATTACTTACCGTATTTTCCGGCGTATAAGACGACTGGGTGTATAAGACGACCGCTGACTTTTGAGAAGATTTTCATGGATTAAAAAGTCGTCTTATACGCCGGAAAATACGGTAAATTTAAATAATTTTCTAGATAGCAGAAGAAAATAATTTGTTTATAGTGGCAGATCCACCTGTCTTGATAAGTGAATTTATATAAAGTGTTAAAGTTACAGGTAGAAAGCATGCAATGATAGGGAAAACTCCTTACACACACACACACACATATAAGGCAGTGTGTGCATGTGTGAATATTTGAAAATTTCAAAATATGTTTTCTAGGATTGAATGTTTCCCATTCATTGTTTCAAAATCCTGATTTTTTAAAAAAACAACTTTAATAATTTGCCTCTTTTTAAGTAATATTACCTGGAAAAAAGTACTGTGACTTTACTGTACTGTAAATTTTAGGATTGTTTAAAATAGGAAGTTCTGCATAATCCCTTGTTTTGATGACTGGGTGTGCCTCAGCAAAAATACGTTCTTAAGAAAGGAAAAGGGAAATTCATTTTAGAGAAGAAGACCTCTCATCTTCATATCTATTTTAAATAAACATATGTAAAACGTGCTTAGTAAGTACATTTAGAGCTCTTAGAATTTCTTGGCTCCAAATAGTTTCCGACTTTAAATTTCTGCCAGAATGAGCAAATAACTGTTAGACCTAGTCAGCTAAAACAAAAGAGACCCAAATGTAAATAGCAATTATTGTTAGATTTCAGCTGGAAAACTGATAGATACAGGACTTTTGAAATTGTATAATAACAAACTGGATTTGAGACTATAATAAAGGATTGAATTTGATTATCATGGAAAACGTAATCTTCCCCAGCCGTATTAAAGATTATTATCTGACAGTTTGCACACAGTGAAGAAAATCGCATATTAATCTTGTTAAAGGGACATTGGTAGAATATATTTTCAGTGCTGTGATAAAAGTAATGCAGTCTTGGAGGCAATAGAGCCATCTACTGGTCTGTTTTGTTAAGATGTTAAACTATGGTTTACCAAAGATATATTGCTTGTAATTCCAACTCAAAGAGATAACATTTTTCAATGACTTATATACCTTCTTTCCTTGCTAATACATTATCTGAGGAAAAATCTAATAGTGGGGATATTGAAAGGCAAATAAGTAATCGATATAGTAACTTGGGTATCAATTTAATCATTCTTAACTATATGTCAGCCTTGTGGACCAGCCCCAGCAAGAACCAGACCCAAGAATAATAACTCTATTGTAAGCTTATATTAACAGAAACTTGCAAGTCTGCAAGTCCCAGCAAACCTTTACAATCCAAGAAACTAGGGAGGGTCTTTTTCAAGACATTTGACATGCCTCCATTCCTTCTGTGGACCTAGTATCTTATCTTATGTCAGATAAGGCCTTCCTCTTGTCTCCTAAGGTAATTCCCACATATCCTCACACTATAGCTGTTTAGAATTTATTCCTTGCTTTCTGAATAACACCTTAACACACACACAAATTCCTCCTTCATACAGTGTATTTGTTAATATCTTTAATTGTTCTCAATGATCTGTATTTTTCCTTCAGTTTCTAGCCCAGATTTTCTATTTAGCAGATGTAAATGGTAATTTAAACAGTTGCATTACAAAATCAACTGTGCCAGGTTGTTTCCCTCCAAAATATTTATTTAGTAGTATAAAATTTCAGCTCTATCTTATTTTCACATGTCCCATTCCTGTTGTTCCTATGAGTGCAGAGTCTATGTACTTTTACTTGGATTCACATCCAATGAATATAATTGTCAGGTGAGTTTAAAACTGAGTCTGATGAAACACCCTAGAATAGCTAATTAGAAGCCCTAAGTGGGATGTGCAGCTAATAGTGAGATATTGCTTTTTCAGCTTGGAGGTGATGTGTTGTCATTATGCCCAAAAGCCTATGCTAGACCCTTCCTCCAAGAATTTATTCCCCCCCAGCTATCTCCTATTGTTACAAGTTTATATAGGTTCACTATGCAACTATCTGAAGCTCTTCCTCTGCTTTCTCATCAGCTGTGAATCTCCTGCCGTTTGACTTCATTATACCGGGTTTCTCTATAATCAGAAGATCCAGTTTCTTTATACATCATACATTTCATGATCTTTATTATCTCTTCCACTTTTCTTGTTGAAAACTCAGAGAGCCAAACACTATAACATTTCTTCATGCAGTCATTCTGATTGGCCTTTCTGGCAGGGTTCTACATTATTCTTTTTGAGCTGTGACTAGAGTTGTAGTTAAGTATGCACTTACTGTATAACCTTACCATCAATTGTCTAAATGCATAGGATATTGACAACCATGTTTCATACATTGGGGTGACGGGGGGGGGGCAGGTTGGTTGGTTGGTTGTAGCTACCTTTACAACCAAACACTAACCCTAATCTTTTTCCTGATTACTTACAACTGGTTCAGATCTCTCCTTCACTGAAAGTTTCATTTCAGCGCTTATTTCCACTGAATCCCATTTGTCATTTTGTTTCCTGTTCATTTAATGAAGTGCAACTTTAATGTACCATATGATAAAATTTGCAGCTTTTGGAATAATAGATAAATAGGCATGTTAAGAAAGGACTTATAAGCACCATTAAGGAGTCTTGAAAATTTAGTTCTATGAAGCTGTTCGAGCTTAAGTGTTTGAATTGCAATTCTTAACATCCTCTCAAAGTACAGTTCTGAAACTTGTTTGGAGAAATCAGTAGCTAGTTTAAACTGCTTTATTTGCATAGCTAAACAAAAGGAAAGAACCAGCATTTAGTCCAGGGCTGAGCAATCATTTGGTGATCATGGACTGCATTCCACAATTATTTTAGGAAGGGTTATGCAAAATCTGGGTAAGTAGCATTTATATGGATGCTTTCACTAAGCCTTCTATTATTATTTAGATTTCTATCCTACCTGTTGCACAGGAGCTCAAGATGGCATATATAATACCACTTATTTTTTCCCACAACAATGATCCTGAGGGGAAAGTTGGATTGATTCACCCACAGAATCACCAATTGAATTTATATTTCCTGTTGCCAAGTGGTGGTGGTGTGGTATTTGGGGAAATTTTGGGCGGAGAAAAACAGGTGCAAGGACAGTGGAGTCATGGAACCTTAATTTCTTCAGTCCTAAGTTAGACACAATACAATTGTTATTCACTTATGAATGATAAACCTGCCATTTTAAGTTACATCATGGGGAGGGTTGGTATTTAAGAAGTAGCTGCCCTGTGTGTTCCCTGCAAAACATGGGGAACATTTCATTTGCAGGGTATTGAGTGTTAGGGGAGGCTGCTATGTGGATTTCATTGCTATTAGAAACTGCCTCAACTTAAGAAAATTCAATGCTGATATGTATTATTTTTAATTTTCATATTTTCATAGGAAAGTGAAGCATGATAAACAGTTAAGACTACTCATCTTGCCTGAGCTTGGACCCAAGCTTCATTTTGACCAGTGGGCAACAAACAGATCTTCACTGGTGGATATAACATGGCTACCGATTTACTGCCATTCAGCTATAAAAGAAAACTCAGAACTCTGAATTCCTGCTCTGAATCTCCCTAAGGAGCATGCTGTGGGCTGAGGCAACTCTGGGATGATGAGGTGCATGGGTGGCCTGGCTAAGAATCGCACAGTCCAGCTTTTGCTGATCAACTCCTTAACTTTTGGCTTGGAGGTCTGTCTCGCTGCAGGTGTCACATATGTGCCACCCCTCTTGTTGGAAGTAGGAGTGGAAGAGAAGTTTATGACAATGGTTCTGGGTAGGTGGCTTATTTTCTTCTTTGCTGGGAGATTCTTCATGCTAGATTTGATAGATTTTGAGTTTAGTGTGTGAATATGTAGGTGTGTATGTTTATCTGTCCATCAATGAAGGTCTTAAGGCTTCAGGCTGCCAACTAAATAATATTCAGACTGCAAATAATAGTTTTGTGCATGTGACTATGTAAAATGAAGTGGCGCTTTATGGAATAGAACATAAAAAGGAATATGTAATTGCTATCATATACTAAATAACATGATACTAGCCACAATCTACTCCAGATATGGGCAACCTAAAGCTTGCAAACCATATCTGCCTCTACATTGTCATTATGTTAGCATTACCAAATTTTGGCAGCATAGTTTTTCAGTGGATTTGGCTGAAAATCAAACATGTATTTATTTATTTTTTTAAAAAGGGCTCAGGGATGGGAAGCTCTGCATTTTAAAAGATATTTCAAGATTATTCTCCCTGTCACACAGGATGACTTTCCTACTATTGTATCATGTCTTTCCTTACCTTTGAATGTGACTACAGTTGCTACCCTTGTTCTAATCTGTTGAAGTCACATGGGCACACACACACACACACACACACACACTCCATTTTAGAAAATGGGTGAGGGGATACTCAAAGAACCTTTAACAGTTGTTCATTTCTCCTTAGAAAGTCTGGCTTTCCTTGCTGGTTTTGGAGACCTGGAGGTAGATTATCTGACATTGTACCTTTTATTTTGTGATAATTTGTTTCCAACTACTGCCCAATTTAATCGCTTCCCATCAAATTTCTCACCCCTTTTTATTTTCCAGGAATTGGGCCAGTTCTGGGTCTGGTGTTTGTACCACTGCTTGGTTCTGCCAGTGACCATTGGCATAGTAGCTATGGTCGACGAAGACCTTTCATCTGGGTGCTATGCCTAGGGGTTTTCCTGAGCCTTCTCATCATTCCACATGCTCACCATCTGGCCAGACTTGTTGCCTTGGATGCCCGTGCACTGGAGCTGGCTTTCCTTATCCTAGGGGTTGGCCTCCTTGACTTCTGTGGCCAGGTCTGCTTTACCCCCTTGGAAGCTCTTCTGTCTGACTTGTTCCAAGAGCCTGACAGCTGCCGACAGGCCTTCTCTGTTTACTCTTTCATGGTTAGCCTGGGAGGCTGTGTTGGATACTTGCTCCCAGCAATTGACTGGGACAGTAGCTTCCTTGCTCCTTACTTAGGGGGTCAGGAGGAATGCCTCTTCAGCCTCCTCACCATCATCTTCCTTGGCTGTGTCTTAGCAACTGCGTTCGTGACAGAGGAGGTGTCAGCTCAAGTAGAGCTCAGCTCAGGCCCTACAGGAAAGTCTTCTTCCAAGTCCCCATCATTTGCCTGCTGTTCTTTCTGGCTTCCAAATAACTTTTTGAGGACCAGACATCTGGTTCAGGCCTTTAGGAATCTTTGTGCCTTGGCCCCACGCCTACACGGAGTGTGCTGTCGTATTCCCAAGGTACTCCGAAAACTTTTTGTGGCGGAATTCTGCAGCTGGATGGCCCTCATGACGTTCATGTTGTTCTACACAGACTTTATTGGGGAAGGATTATATCAAGGCATTCCCAGGGCTGAACCTGGGACGGAGGCCAGGAGAAACTATGATGAAGGTATGAAGTGTGCGAGAGTTCTTTTGCTTATGCCTTTAAAGCAGATTTCAGAACTGAACATTTTTAAAATTAGGTAATTAGAAAATTAATTTTCATTAAGAATGTTTGATAATTGATGCAATTAGAGCAGACTTATTTAAATCTGCCTTTGCCCTCTGTTATAAATTTTTCCTTCTCCTTGAACCTGAACTTCTTTGAGAAACAGCAAGAAACTCATTACTATTCATGCACATAACATTAACCTATATCCATGGTGGAGAACCTATGGCACGTGTGCCACAGGTGGCACGCAGAGCCCTCTCTGTAGGCATACACACCGTCGCCCCAGTCCTAGGCCTTCAGCTGGGTTTTATAAAACCTTTTCGCTTTAGGCCTCCACTGCTGTATGCAAAAAAAAAGAGGTTCAATCAATCAATCAATCAATTTCAACTTCTCACAGGGGAAAAAAAGATCTTGCGAAGTTGGAATTGATTGATTGAACTTTTTAGTCCCACCCAGTCTGCCGTTACCACCGCAGCCATGCCCACCCAATGGGCCAGGCCCACCCGGCACCCAACGAAGTGGGTTTTGGGTTGCAGTTTGGGCACTCGGTCTCTAAAAGGTTCACCATCACTGACCTATACTTTATTCTTTTATGAAAATGCATCCCCTCATTGCTAAAGTAATTACTATATGATTTTTCTGATTCATTGATTAATGTATTTTATTTTTTATTTTAATTCCATTTATATCCCGCCCTTCTCTGAAGACTCAGGGCGGCTTACAAGCTTAGCAGTAGCCTTCATTCTATGTATATGCCTGCTTGTTAGGGCTTTCACACCCCCCCCAAGCGGCATTATTACAAAGTCAGCTTATTGCCCCCAACAATCTGGGTCCTCATTTTACCTACCTCGGAAGGATGGAAGGCTGAGTCAACCTTGAGCCTGGTGGGATGCAAACCTGCACTAATTGCAGGCAGCTGGTGTTACTTAAGGAGGCATCAGCCCACTGCTCCACCAAGGAGCAGGAGCAGGTATAATGGCCTGTGAGCAAAATACTTTTGTTAATTAAGCTTGTAAAATATTCTCTTATATATTTGTCCTGCACTAAATCAAATGTGCAGTTGCAAAAGGATAAAATCTGTACTTGACCTGTTCTCTCATTTCTTTCTTAACATGAAAAGCTACCCAGACGGTAGCTTTTCTTGAGTGTCTCCTCTTAAAGGCATTTGATCTCCGGCTTGCCTTTTGTTCCAATATAGCATATTGTTCCAAGGTCTGAGTGACCCTGTTTCAGTGTAACTAATGTTTAACATTTATTAATGAAGTGTACACAATGTGTTCAGTAATTGCCTCATCTTGGATCTGTGACCCATGTATAATTATCTTTTAGAGATGCATGAAGAAAAGTTCACAAGAAACTGAAGTGTGGCACTGATTTAAACATCAGTTTCAATATAAATGAAATGTGAGCAATATTTGTCATTTTCAGGTATAAGTTAACATCTTGGCCACAGTTAACTGCTCAAATTAACAGCTAGGCAAAGTTCTGAAAATGTTTAAGGCTGAGCTGTATTTGAGTATTATGTTACTCTGTGCAAGACACCTGAGGACAGATTTGACTTCTGAAATATCAAATATTAATACTTTTAATGCTTTCCTCCTATTCATTTTTAAATTTCATAAACTTAATTACCACAGGTAGAACATTGTGGTCCAGATGACTAATGATAGTTGGCTTTATGAAATTTGACTTTTCTATAGCTAACCTTCCCATCTTCTCTATTACGCCGTATATATCTTTCTTCTCAGGAATTCGGATGGGTAGCCTGGGCCTCTTTCTCCAGTGTATCATCTCTATTTTCTTCTCTACAATCATGGATTGGATGGTGAAACACTTTGGGACACGAATGGTCTACTTAGCCAGCGTGGCCTTATTTCCATTGACAGCCTTCATCATGTGCTTCTCTCAAAGTGTGGTCATTGTCACTGTTTCTGCTGCCTTGACTGGCTTCCCTTTCTCAGTGCTTCAGATCCTTCCATACACACTTGCATCACTTTATCATCATGAAAAACAGGTAGGAGAAACATCCTGAAATGGCTCTGAGCATGAAACAAATGGATATAATTTTAATATGATGTTTGGCACATGTGCACCTTTTTCCCATAGCTCTCTTGTATGAAAACAGAAACTAGCACATATCAGAAGAAGCACATGTATTTTTTTTATCCTCAATGACTATATTCAGTGCACATAAGAATGGTGTCAACTTTAGAATGAGCAGGTTCTTTGAGGAATTTGGAAGCCTCGAAGTTCTGCTTTATTTGACAAATGGTTCCAGAGAATTCTTAGGTAATTTTTCAGATGAATTCATATGTCATCTTCCAGATGTGATTCACCTATCATTCTGTTAAGGAAAAGGCGGAATGGTTGCATAATAATTTGATTGCTAATATTCCCAGCCATCCAGCTGAAGGCAGCCTAAGACTAAATTTGCTTAGTGTATTAAAGATTCAGTCAGCAGTACCTCAATTGATTCCTGCTTTATTGATTCTTGCCCGTTGTTATGTAAAGCTATTGACTATATAAAGTACTGCAGTATCTTGACTTGGTCTCCTATTTTCCACATATATAGACATTTTAATAAGGAATAGTTATTCATAGACTTGGTATCTTAGACACATATCTTAAAACCTACATTGTGGAGCAAAACAATTAGGAAAAGGTGAATAATTTCAACTAAACTAAGAGAAAATTACCACCAGAAATTCTGATATTACAAACTCCCAGATTTTCCAGAGGTTCTGTAGTTTAAAATTCCAGTAATTGCTTTTTTAGATATATAACTATCAGTACCGTAATATAAGCCTGGGACACTTGATGCAAATTCCCAAGTTGTAAGGGCTTCACCACCACTAGCCTTGACAATAGTCATGCAGCATAACTTCATGCTAGCCAGTGCATTTCTGTATTGGGTGGGATTCCTGGATTTCCTTGACCAGGATTTCTATGGCCTGGAGATCTAGATTTTTAAAGCAATAAGTCAATCATATGGAAGTAACAAAAAAGGCATATTCAGTTGATCCTTATCTAAAGTGTTTACTTAAATCTTCAGAGAACTGGCAGTATGGTTGCCCTGATCAAACCCTTAAATACATAACTTCTATTGTTAAAATATTCAAAAGTGCCGCCATGTTACTTGGTTTTGCCAGTTTTGCAACCCAATGAGGATATGTCCAAAGCAGCTGTTCCCTGTTATCTAACTGCACAACTACCAAGTGACTACTGTATCTTCTTTGTAGATGTTTGTAGGGTGATACCTAAGCCTCCTCTTTTTTCTTTGCCTTTTGTCAATCCTTTATGTCTGCTTCCTCTATCTTTTTGCTTATTTCTTCTGAAGTGATTTCTTCATAACAGCTGCCATTCCAGTGTTGTGAGAGCCAGCAAGACTTAACTCTGTCTGAAGCTTCCAGTGCAGAAGCCGTGTAAGTCGGTTGCATTTCATGCATGCCCTTGAATCGTACTGTCCTTATAGGACTTTCATCTTTCTGGAATCAATTCCTGACTGTTCTGTGTTGGCTAAAGCACTTTGACCAGGTTGTCATTATATAAGCTTAAATGGTAAATAAACCAACTGAAGTGGTAGCTAAATAGTAAATAATACCAAGCTGCTTTGAGGTCTTATTTAAAGGAATCCCTCAATTCATGTGAAATAGCTTGAATGACATCTTTAATTTCTAGAAAACAGCTATCTTTGTCTCTTCTGTTGATCTATATTTTAAAGCTTTCACCCTCACTTTTCTCTGCCCCAGCTAATCATATATTTTCATATTGTATTCTGTAATTCCTATGTTTTTGCTGAATTGTCTTCCAACATCGTATCATCTTTTATTTTCTTGTGCTTTCAGATATATTTGCCTAAGTATAAAAATAAAGAGAATGCAGCTCAATCAGAAAAGAAGCTGGGTTTCATCAAAAGCCACATTTCTACTCAGAAACTGAGCTACCAGAATGGACATGGGGGTAGCCTGTACTCCCCCCCTGCTGCTGGCTCTTCTCTCTGTGTCAGCTCACCATGTGAGGTTTCGCTCATGATGATGGTGGGAGATTCAGACACTGCAGCTGCAAGCCGAGGCATCTGTTCAGACCTGGCCATCTTGGACAGTGCTTTTCTTCTTTCCCAGGTTATCCCATCCCTTCTTATGGGTTCACTGGTTCAGTTCACACAGTCAGTCACCACTTATATGGCGTCTGCTACTGGCTTTGGGTTGGTAGCCATTTACTTTGCAACCAAAGTTATTTTTGACAAAAGTGATATCGCCATGTATTCACTGTAGAAGGAGAAAAGTAGAGGGAAAATTAATGTGCATTAAAGACATAATAGAGAAGAGTCAGGAGTGCAAATATAGCCTCTTTCTACTTCTCTGGTTGTTTAATGAGATGTACAAAATATTTGACTGAAGGAAAATAACTGGGTTGATCTCAGGGTATCTTAACAAAAAGTGTGGTATTGGGCTGCCTCTTTTTACCCAATACCTTCAGTAAAAATATGTGCCCAATCCTTTGGATCAGGCTTACAAGAGCCATTCTAACAGGGTGCTACTATGATCACTTCCTTAAGTTGTGCAGGTGGAAGATGACATAGTGCAGAAGGGACCAAAGACAGCTCAGAAATGCAATGAACCTCACTTCTTAGTTACTTTCTGTATCGAAATGTTGTTCGTCAGCTTTTGTATTGAGTTACAAGTCCTCACAACTTGCTGTGAGCCAGAAATTAAATGGAAGAATGTGATATATTAATGTTTTTTGAAAATATGTCAGAATAATACACTCCCTTCATTTTTCTGGATATGTTGCAGGTCAAAGTCTAGGTGGTATAAATAATCTAAGCAGAGCTACATAGAAGGGAGTTTGTTTAAGAGAAGATGCTGTGGTTACACTGGCAGCAACTCTGCCACTACATGAAGGAAATGAAACCTTAGTTGTCAGCTGATCCTTTTCCCCACATCTGCCCAAAACAGAGCTTGCAGTTAGTGTAAATAGAAAAGCTTGCATAAACGGAGGCTGAAGAACATGCCTCTCTGGGGACTTGCCTTTAAGTGACTAACTGGCCCAAATAAACTACAGTGCCTTCTACTGTGTGCAACCCTGAAAAGAAGGCTGAGAGTAAAAACATTTGGGTGTAGGCTGCTATTTTGGCTAAAGAGATGTATGGTCATTTAAATTTCTGTGGAAGGACTGCATAGAAAAGGAACTGTGTTCTTACTTACCACAAGGCAGGCGCCAAACTGAGTTTTCCACTGTGTAATGATCCATTCTTTCTGCCACCCAGATAGAGCATAGGAATTTCTTGGGCTAGAAAAGTATTGTAAGCCAAACTGCCCTTTTTTAAATACACATACACACACTCATACACCACACCCCAACTATTTTTAATAAGCCATTTAGCTGGCATTGATTCAGTCAGCAGCAAGCAGGGCAGGTTTTCCTGGCCAGGATTTACACATATCGAGTACAAGAGCTCAGGATGTATAGAACAATGTGGCCAGAAGGTCAAGATCAAATCTCTTTCTCCAAGGTAGGATCCTCTTTCCAAGGGTTGCACCATTTAAGATTGAAAAGACTATATTTGTAATTAGAACAATTGGTAGATTAGATCTGACAATAATATTAAGTAAATAGGGATTGCTGGAGGCGTTGGGATTACAGAATTTGGGATGGGAAAGAGGACTGTCTTTTATATTCTAAAATATATATATATATAGTGTCACCAAAGCTGCAATTTGTATTTCAAGAGAAGCTTCCATTGATGATCTTTTCTTGGAATGTAGATAACCACTAAGATGAGATGACCTTCTGGGGTTGAGAGAGTATAAGAAAGATGGCTGTTTTATATTGTATCTGTTTGATATAAACCTCAGTTGGTCATTTCTAAGCTGACCTGTTTTGCATTTCGAACTATGAGATAATTGTTAAGACAATCATGTGGTCCTTGAAGCCTATGTCCGTGAGTTAGCTTTAGTGTGCTGCAGTCTTGCAAATTATCACAGTGTAAACCAGATTGCAGTATGTCACAAGAACCCATTAAGAAATTGCTAGATGAATTTGAGCCAAAGACCCCTGTAGGAAAAATATTTTTATTCAAATGGATGAATCATGCAATTGTTAAATGCCTTACGCAATTTTAACACTAGTGCAGATTCTTAGCTTAAAGAAACCAATCTGTTAAATCCTGTGAAAGATGACATTTATCCACAAAATCTCCTACTACAGACTCATGCAATTTAATCTTTTAAGTGGAAGGAGTAAAGTGTTAAAACAAAAATAAGGGCAAAATGCTGGAGGAGGAAATAAAGGATCATAGAGCTGCCTGTCAGAACTGGAACAGGGGAAGATGTAAATTGAAGAGGAAAAAGCAAAAAAACCTGAACACATTGCTATTACTTTGGCTTTACCCAATCTGAGGTTCTTCACATGTGTTAGATTATAACTCAGCATTCCTGTCCAGCAAGATTACAGGTGATGGGGGCTACAGTCCTAACATATGCTTTCCTCTGATGCCATAAGTACAGGGCTATCGAGAGACCACATTTGATATTAGATCCTAACATGGTTTCATGCTTTAAACGGTGGCACATGTTGTATTAGTCATCAATGTTACCCATGTGTGATCAAACAATAAGCATTTGTATATTATACAATGGTCCTTCCATAATGTTAACTCACAAATTAGCAAATAGATGTGTGCTTCAGCACACTTATGATTCCATGAAGCAATGGGATTATTTTCCAGAAAGAACATGCAAACTACAGCCTTCCAAAAAGAGGTACTTCAGTCTGTCTTAACCTGACATCTTTCAGAAGTTTTGCAACGGCAAAAATTCTAAGCAATTTCATTCCATCTTGTCTAAATAATATGAAAAACTCATTCATAGTGTCACTATCCTGATTCTGATCTGAGTAGACACAAATAGACTTTTTTTCAGAGCAGTGACTCTAGTGATTGGTATTAAAGATTATGCCCATTTTCACTGAAACTTTTATTCTTGTAAAATCATCCAGGTGCCCACATTCCTGTCTCGGTAGGAATGACCTTGGTTTATTAGTTACCTTGCATGGGGTTCTTTAATTCTTCGTAGCCTAAGAGCACTATTGGACCAATTAAGAGAAGCTATAAAAGGGAGTAATAAATTCCCATTAGAGAAAGTAATAACATAGGTCTTTTTTCCCTACGAAATTTTAGTTAAAGGACCCAGGAGAGCTTGCAAAGCCTCAGTAGGTTCAGGGTCATTTGATAACTACAATTTCATGTTATTGCTGCAAATCAGATCTGGAATAAAAAAACAAAAAGAGAGTCACCTTAGAAACACAATGAATCTGACAAATCATCTGAATTCAGGAGAAAAAAAAAAGAGAAAAGGGCTTATGTGGAAATAGCCCAGGTTCTATTTTTCCCCCCCAAGGAAAATAGTTCCAGAAAATTTTAGTCATCTTCAAATCAGTTACACCAGTCTTTTTATTATGAGAGCTCTCACTGTAGCCCTGGATCCTCTGTGCCAAAAATGAGGGGCATTAGTTGTTCCTAGGATCCTTCTTGAATCCTAGATCTAGAAAGCCAAAAATCTGGCCATTCCCCAGTGGTTTATTTCTTCTTCTTCCCCATACCATGTAGCAAAAGATCAGCAAAACTTTTACCTTTTATCAGCAAAACGTCTGCTTCAAAATACAGTACTCACTAGATCCTGCAGTGGTAAACAATTTCATGTACTAAATACATATAATCAGTTTTAGAGTCAATCATGCTACTATCGGGGATGATGGTGTCTTTTTTAATATGGGTCTCTGAAAGTGATATGTCAATTGAGTTTTTGCCTCTGCTGTAGGCTCCTCGCAGTCTTTTCCAATCAGGCTAGATTCACATGCTTGGCTTAGCTTGATAATTCAAGATTGGGAGGGAGAGAGAATATAGAAGTAATACACAAGTGACATATGAATTAGCTGAGTGGCTGAAAAGGTATTGGCAGAGATGCCTACACAAAAGAGCTTGACAAACCATCCAATTCATCTTCATACCAATCCCTAAAAATATAAATTGGGTTCATTAATTCCATTTAGTCATTGGTGGTTTGACCATAATGTATTGGATAAGCCCCAAGCAGCAGGATTCATAGAAACAATAGCTATAAACTATGAGTTAACTATTTCCATTACTAAGTTAATAAAATATACTAAAACAACCACATTATAGTTTAAACTTCAGCATAAGTCCATTTTTGTTTTTGCATTTTGAACAATTTATCCAGGGATATAAACTAGTGGAATGGGCTGGACAAACAGTTGTGGGATTTGTAACAAATTGTGACCATCTTGCCTTTCTTATAATTAAATTTGTTCCATTGCATTATGTGGCACAATGCTGTCCAGTTGGAATTATGAAATATAAATCCGGTACGATTGTTCTTGCTAACATGTGGAGGGTTAACATAGAATGAAAAGATAAATTCATGAGCCATATCCAAAATCCATATATATATATCAGTAATCAACCTGGTTTAAATCAATTTGATTATTAGAAAAGTTCTTTTTATACTTGAGACGTGCTAACAGAGAATCCATTGGATAATGGATTCACACATTTCCATTATTATTGTGTGCCCATTATTGGTAGGTCCCTAATGCATATTATTCACAAATTTTCTTTGGTTGTGTTGTAACTCTATTAGGGTGGTGACTGTGGGGCAGCAAGATGGACAAATAATGACACAGGCATGATGATGGAATCACACAAAACCTGCAACTTACGCATTTGTGTCATTATATGTATCCATAATGTTTGCATGATTTCATCTTCTCATATGAATTGTCATTTTGGCATCACAACAGCTTTGGATGTTAATTATGTCTCATTTGTTAATGGTATTCATCTTTATCTTTGCTACGCAGCTTTATTTAAAGGGAATTTTCTGAATCAAGTTTTGGCCAGTGATTAAATGGTATCTTGTGCTATGTCCTCCCCGCATTAAAAAACTGTGTGGAATTTGTATGTTTATTTATTTATGAAAATAAATATTTTGTACAGTTTGTGCAGGAAATATTAAAGTCTATTAAGGAATGGAAATGTTTAAATGGCCTTAATTTAATACAATAAGAACTTTTGGATTTAGAACCAAATACCAAGTTATTTAATTTTCCTATGCTGAATTGAAAGAATGAATAACACCTGAAATGGTAAAGTAAGTCAGAGCCATTTACAGTAAGACTGTAAGAGGGTATATATTTATGGGGCTAGATCATTGGGATTTGTTTCTGAAAATGGGTAATTTCAACAGAAAAATTAAAACAAAGCTGAAGTGTACTTGGTCACAAAGTTTGAATAGCTCACTTTTCAAGACATGGAATTTTCCATATTACAATAACTTGTAACTCTAATACATTTAAACAAAATACAAGTTAATTGTTTGGAGGCACTACAATATTAAGTTCACAAAATATTTTTATTTTCAAATTTTACACTTGGTTTATGAAGCAAATGTATTTGTGCTTCATACCATGTCCCATTTGGTGTTGATTATAGAATTGTATTGAAGGAACTCTGTCTCCATTTTTCACCCAGTCACCTCCTTTTAGACTTGCCATGCATAACCTTCAGCTCTATTTATATATTACACTGTAAGCACCACAACTGTATCATGGGACACCTTTATTGCTCTATGATTCTGTCATGGCATGCTAGGAAATTGACAAACCTCAGCAGGTTTGTCAATTCCTTTTACAGAACAATTGTACAGTAAACATATTGGCAGATTTCAGCTATAAATCTGTTGCAGTTATTTTACTTTCATTATTTATAGTTATTTTACTTTCATTATTATACTAATTATATACCTTTTAATCACTAACACTTTTGCAGCCATTAAATAATAGACCAAAATATTTGGAATGAGCACAACAAACAAGTTTCAGAAAAGTTAGAAGTTATCAACCTTTGCTTGCATCACATAAACACCAAAATTCTTAGATTAATCCAAACTTCTCTGAGACAGTCATCTCTGCTTTACATTTTATTTATTTTATTATGACTATTGAAAGAAACAGTGTGGGTGGTTGTAACTTAGACCAGCCTTTCTCAATTTGCAGCCCTAAAGAGATATTGTACTGGGGGTTTGACCCCCAACATTTCAAGCCAATATACTCAAAGGCTGGAAATTCTGAGAGTTTCCAAATTTTTCGGCTGCCAAACTATTTGGAGAACCAAACCCAGAATGCAGTGGTTTGAGTTCTGAACAAAACTCAAATGTTTCCATTTCATGCATATCCATGATATTAACAGAGCTAGAGTATAGTAAATACTAGTTACTGAATGCTGAAGTATTCAGATTACAGCTGCCATTATGTATGCTAGCAGTGCAGCATAATTTATGTATTCAATTTACATAGGATCCATGGTGGTTCTGGAAGGCTAATAAAATTATTCTTAAAAACTTTAAGCAGAGACACTCAAGAAATTGGCAGTAAATAAAGAGAAATTCTTCTATGAAAAATAGCTTGAGGTATGGAATGCTAAATTGACAAATTGTGAATTATAATTGAGGGAAAGCACAGGAATAAAGGATAATTTGAAGGATCATGTCTGGATGTGTATGGTGGAAATAATTAAAGGAGAGAAAGGAGGGAAAAAACCCTCCTAGAAAAATTTGGCAACTTTACATTAATTTATGCCTTCATTTTAAACTATAAAATAAATCAGCCAGTTCCATCTCTTGGTTTGTCATGCATTCCTTTCTGAATTAGTACAGTATCTGCTAGGGAGAAAAGTAACAGCTTTGTTTCCAAGCCCCACACCCCTAAAATGATTGCAGAACTAATAGTTGTTCATAGAACAGCCTTGATTTTTTTTCCCCCACTCGGGAGAATTTTGGGGAAAAAATATGTAAAAGCATGGAACTGTCAGCAGAATAGGTCTTCAAAAACAATGCAACAGGATCATATTTGGTATGGGAAAGAAGCTGGCAAAGATATTTGCAAATGGGCTGAATCAGCTCAGGTGCTACAGAGAAAAAATTGTGGGAAATAGCAATTGGCCACAGGCTCCGATTGCTGTCAGCTGTTCCATGCTGAGCCCTCCCCACTTCTTAACACATGACCCAAAGCACAGTATTCAAACAGACACAACATGACACCTCATGCTCACATAGATGAGACTTACTTAGCTACACAAACAAAAGTGCAATTACCCCCAATGGTCAGGAGGCTACAAAAATATGTGCTGTTTGCTTTCTTACCTCATTTAGGTGTGGATACACAACACTTTGGTAGGATCTCCAGCAAGTGGTGCTATAATATTCTAGGTGGGCTAGCTAGGCAAATGCTGTAGCAAGTAATCGGCATTGGTGTACAGATTGCTTTTTTATATATAATTGACTTGGATTACTAATGCTACATCCATTCCTTCTGAGAATGAATCCTAGCCTGGATTAATCTTTTCGGCATATCAGTTTCTAGACTAATTAATTTGGTACCATATTTTGGCAATTCTGGATAATTATGCTTGCAGTTGAAAGATTTGCATATTGCTTATTTGATTCTAAGAGTTACTGCTTACAAATAATAGCTTTCAAATTCAAAAAAATTAAACTTCTATAAACCGGAGCAAAGGCAGCATGATAATTCAATTAAAGACATCAAACATTAAATGGATAACAGAACAAAGAAAAATAATAGAATCACAGATCTAAAACTACTAAGCGGAATAAAACAGCAAGAATATGTAAAAGGACTAAAAGCAGTCCATTAGAATGCATTCCAGTGTAGCCAGCCTAACTCATTAAGATAATAGCTAGGTAAAATATGCTATTAAGAGAAATATTAAAATATATTGAAAAACCTAACAGAATAAGTTGATGAACTGAAAGTTAATGCTGATTCTGAGCCTTTCTGGAGAAGGAAGTCATGAATATATGGAATTGAACTACTTTAAGGAACTGAATTTATTGTCCAAGACTAAAAGTACACAGATATAAAGGATCAACAAAATAAGAAGCCAACACATTAGAAAATGGTGGCAAACATTATAAAGTATTCATTTTTGCCCAATATATAACCAGACCATTTGAGCCTATGGGAATTCAAACTAGCACCTTTACAGCAATTGCGTTTGAGCAGAATTTGGCATCTTTTATAGAAATTTCAATAATCTGATGTGTAGTAGTAAAAGTGTATTACTACGTACTATTTTAGCCAAATCTGGGAAATATTAATTCAGAGGCCTTTTCTGATTAACAAGGATTAGGATGTGAAGCTCAAAAGCACAAATTGCAAGTTATACTTTTTTCTACCAGGAAATAAAATGTCAGCAAGAATAGACAGGGTCAAAGATCAACCCTGAAATTTTAATTGGGAGCTACTAAGAAAGCGGTGAAATACCATTTGATCTTCCTCAGATGGTAGGGAACATAGAAAGAAATGAAAATGACTTCATTGGACAAATAACAGAACATGTATTCTTTTAAGAACCTATTCAGATTCTGCAACACTTTAGACACCTAGGAAAAATGCTTCAGAGTATGTTGCACCTGTTTACAGTTTCTTAAACAAATGCATCTTTTCTGAGGATCACATTGCAATTATGGATGACAACTACATAATCCCAGGAAATGATGCAGCTGCTGGCAGGTAGTACTTGAGCCTCCTATGTCAGGGGTCTCCAAACTATGGATCGCGGCCTGGGACTGGGCTGTGGGCTCTTGGCTAGCAGGCCACAGAAATGGCTGGCCAGTGCCCGCACGCAGGGGCGTGCATCCCCCCACTCGTGCTAGTGCTCGTGGCCTCGTGCACGGGCAGGTGTGCATGGTCCATTTGCTCATGCACGAACGAAGCTGCTAAAGCTGGGCAGGTGCACAGCCATTTGCGCATGTGCACAGCACAAGCCACATGTGCGAATGGGGCCGCTAGAGTTGGACAGGTTGTGCGGCCATTTGCATATGTGTGAACTGGGCTGCTAGCTGCCGTGGGATGTGTGCAGCCGTTCACACATGCGCATGGCACCAGCACATGCCACAGACACAAACGGGGCCGCTAGTGCTGTGCCAGTGTGCGTGGCCCCATTTGTATGCGCTCGTGCACCAATTTGGAAGCTGCTCTCCTTCCCTCCGGTCCACGAGTCCAGGAAGGTTGGAGACTGTAAAGTCGCGTGCTTCACATAGAGACAGACACAGAGCTGGGGTAAAGATGAGTTTATTCTGAACAGAACGAACTGGGGAAACAGGGAAGCCTGGCGTCTATTTGTACCTGCCCAGGTGGATGGCATCCAATCAGTTCAAACCTGGGCTTCCTGCCAGTGCAGGTGACAATGGGTGTAGATCCTGGCTTCCCACCAGGCTGACCATGCCTGGGGCTGTCAACAGCTTAAGTCATTAGGCTTATCCTGAGTGAGCAGTTATCGCCTGGAGCTGTCCAGCCCCTCTGCTGATCTGCACCATCAGCCTCCTGCTGTGCTGTCCTTTGTGTATGCTGGGAGGCATACACTGCACCCCTTCCCCCATAGTGAGGATGATCCTCTGTCGTTCCTTCTTAACTATATACAGCTTATTTACAATTTTTACATTTAACCCTCCAGATTCCTCCTCCCCCCAGGCTTAAGAGCGAACATAATCACTGAGGTAGCTGGGGGCTCTGTGTGTCCTGTTTGATCTTCTCAGGCCTGGCTCTGTAGTGGTTTCGGTTCTGCTTCCTGTTCCTTGGTCTGGTTGTGTTGGTCTGATTTGTGTGTGTGCATGTGTTTCTGTGTTGGCTCTTTGTGACCTGCTGCCCTCAGGCTCTTGCCTACTTTCCCTGTCAGCTCCCTGCCAGGCAGATGGATGCCCCAAAACCCTTCCTGCTGTTCTTCTGGGTGACTGTGACTGTGGCTGTGTGTGTGTTTGTGTTTGCTCTGCCTCCTCCCTTGCTGTTTCCATTGATTCTCCACCTGTCCTCTCAGGGGCTCTCTTCCTTAGTTGATCTAAGTGTCTCCTCCACAGGAGTCCCCCCTCCACCCTTACTCTGTAGGAGAGGGGGCCTGTCCGTTCCAACACTTCACCTGGCACCCATGGATGGCCTGTGCTGTAATTTCTGGCCCAGATCTGCTCCCCTATGTTGAAATTGGTTTTGAGGGTTGGGGGTTCTGTGTCTGCTGATACCCTGTCTGGGTGGAGTCTGTCTAACGTAGTTATGAGGCGTCTGCCCCACCTGAGCTCCGCTGGGCTCTTTCCTGTGGTTGTGCAGGGTGTTGCGTGTTGATGGAGGAGGAATGTGGCCAGTCTCTGTTTCCAGTCCCCTTGTACTATTCGTTTGAGTGCATCCTTGGTAGTCCGCACGAACCTCTCTGCCAACCCGTTACTGGCAGGGTGAAAGGGTGCTGAAGTGGCATGCCTAATCCCCAAGGTCCTCAGGAACACTTGGAAATCCGAGGAGGTAAATTGCGCTCCGTTATCCGATACCACTACATCTGGTAGCCCATGTGTGGCAAACACTCCCCTTAGTGCCTGTATTGTGCCCGCTGATGTCATGTTGGACACAGGTACCACCTCTAACCACTTGGAGTGACTATCCACGATGACTAAGAAGGTGTGTCCCTGAAATGGCCCCGCATAATCTATATGGACCCTGGACCAGGGGGTGTGAGTTTGTTCCCACTTGTGGACTGGAGCGTGTGCCTGCTCTGGGCGAGACCTTTGGCATGTGTAACATCCTGCTACCAACCCCTCTATCTCTTTATCCAACCCAGGCCACCACAGGTAACTCCTGGCCAGAGCCTTCATCCTTACCACTCCCAGGTGACCCTCGTGAAGGACTGAAGGACTTTCTCCCTAAGTTTTGTGGGGATGATGACCCTGCTCCCCCACAGCAGGCAGCCTTTATGGGTTGAGAGCTCGTGCCGCCGCGTAAAAAATGCTGTGAACTCAGGTCCCGGTGACTTGTCCTGCCACCCGCTGCTAACCCAGGACTGAATTCTGCTAAGAATCTTATCCCTGGGAGTTTTGGCTGCTATGTCGCTAGCGTCTAATGGGCACTCAGCCAGCTCCTGTATTGCTAATATCTGATTAACAGGAGCGGGATCCGGTCCAGCCTCCCTTAGGGGAAGTCTGCTGAGTCCATCGGCATGTCCCATTTCCTTTCCTGGTCTATGGATTAGCTTACAGGAGTATGCTGAAAGAAAAATGGACCAACGGAGCATCCTTGGTGAAAGTATCTGTGGCGTTTGCTTCTCCGTGGTGAATAATCCCAGCAGGGGCTTGTGATCCGTGTAAATGAGGAACTCCCTCCCGTACAGGTAGTCGTGGAACTTTTTTACCCCCGCGACCACTGCCAGCGCCTCCTTATCTATCTGTGCGTAGTTTCTCTCCGCCGCTGACAGGGTCCGGGAATAGTATGCTATGGGAGCCTGCGAGCCATCCTCCCTTAAGTGGCTGAGGACTGCCCCTATCCCATAAGGGGATGCATCGCACGCTAGGCAGATGGGATGGTCCTCCCTGAAGTGAGTGACCGTTGCGTCCCCGGCTAGCATGTTCTTAAGGGTCCTGAATGCGCTTGTGTGTGTGGCAGTCCAGTCCCAGGGTGTTTGTTTGTCCAGGAGCCTATGCAAGGGCTCCGCGATGGTCGCCTTGTGCGGCAGGAATGTATGATAAAAATTTAAGAGACCAAGGAACGCTTGCAGCTCCGCTTTGTTTTGGGGAATTGGGGCTTCCTTGATAGCCCTCACCTTGGAGGCTGACGGGTGGATGCCCTGCGCGTCTATCCTGAATCCCAGAAACTCCGTCTCCGTAACCCCAATTTTACACTTGTCCCTTTTCAGTCTTAGACCCACATCCCTAAAACGACTGAGTACCGCTCTTAGCCGTGATGCCAGGACGACCTCTGAGCTGGCCGCTATAAGGACGTCGTCAAAATATGGGCAAACCCCGGGGATCCCCTTTAGCGTTTTTTCCATGACTTCCTGGAAAATCCCCGGAGCTACGCTCACCCCGAATTGCAGTCGGTTTACCCGGAACGCCCCTTTGTGGGTGATGATGGTCTGGGCCCTTGCTGCCTCGGGGTCTACCGGCAGCTGCTGATAAGCCTGGGCAAGATCTAATTTTGCGAATACCGCCCCACCTTGCAGGGATGCCAGGATGCTGCTTACAGCAGGAACCGGGTACGAATGCGCACTTAACGCCCGGTTAATTGTCCCCTTATAATCTGCGCAGATTCTAATGTCCCCATTTGCCTTTAACGGGGTAACTATGGGGGTCTCCCAGTCCGCCCCATCTACTGGCGTCAGCACCCCCTGTTCCACTAACTTATCCAATTCCTGCTCAATCTTATGCTTGAGCGCAAAGGGAACTCTCCTCGCCTTCATCCTGACCGGTGGGACTAGGGGGTTTAATTTAAAAGAAATCGGGGGCCCGGTGTACATCCCCAACCGTTCGTCAAAGACATCCGCGAACTCCCTGCAGATGCCCTCCAGGGAGGTGTGGCTCTGCGTTTGGTGGATCCCGGTGATCCCAATGCCCAACGCCCTGAACCATCCTAGCCCCACAAGGCTGGTCCGTTGCCCTTCGATGACCAGCACGCTCAACTTCCCCTTAAACCCTTTGTAGTGGACCGTCACCGACGCCTCCCCCCTGACTTTAATCGGAGAGTTCTGGAAGTCTGAGAGGGTCAGTTTGGATGGCCTCAGGGGAACCCGCTGGCCGCTCCGCTTGCAGATCTCGCTGAAAGTCCGCGCGGAGATAATGGATACGGCTGACCCAGAGTCAAGTTCCATTATGCAGGGGACCCCTTGAATTTTAACCCTCAGTTTGATTTTTGGAATAAGGGGTGGGTGTCCCCCGGTTTCGCAAACAGCCGACTGTCCCACCGTGTGGCTAACCGTAAACCTTGGCGGCCGCTCCCCTGTACCTGTGGCCAGCTGGAAATCCGCCCCCACCTCGCGCAGACTGTCCCTTGGCCGGCTCCGACAGACCGCCACGATGTGGCCGGTCTTCCCGCACGCTCTGCACTTCGCCGACTTGAACCAGCAGGTAGACCGGGGGTGCTGTCTTCCGCAGCTGGCCCAACGGGTAGATCGGTTGGAGTTTCCTGACCCGCAGCCGATGCACGGGGTAGACCGATGTTGTCCAAGTGAGCTGGGCTGGGTAGACCTGGGGCCGCCGCCGCACTGCTGGGTAGACCGGGAGCGATGGGTGCTGCAGCCGGCGAACTGGGTAGACCAGGGGCCGCTCGTTCCGCATCCGCACTCCTGGTACCGCTGCTCGGCTGTCGCTGGGCGCTGCTCCTTCACGCGGTCCCGGGAGTAGGTGGTCGATCGCTGCTGGCGGTGGATGGCGTCCACCTCGAAGTCTCCCCCTTCTGCGTCGTCGTGGCCGGACAGCTGATGGATGGCCCCGTTCTCCCTTGCGTCGGACTCCTCCGCTATGTCCCAGGCTAAGAACTCCTCCTGGACGTCCCGAAGGGTCAGCTTCTGCTTGGCAAACATCTTCTGCCGCAGCTTCCGGTCCCTTAGCCCGCAGACAATCCGATCCCGCAGACGGACTTCGAGGTTGTCGAAGTTGCAGAGTCTCGCCGCTTGTCGCAGGGCAGCCATGTACTGCTTCGCGGTCTCGCCTGGACGTTGGTCCCATTTCTCGAAATGGTACCGCCAAGCTATCTCTGATGTTTCGGGCTTAAAGTGTTCCGTTAGCTTGGATATCAGCTCGCTGTACCCAACGGCGTGAATGTCGTCGGGCGCGCACAGACCGACCGCCAGCTGATACGTCTCCGTGCCACAGCTGCAGAGTAGCACCGCCGCTCTCTGTCGGTCGTCCTTGACCCCATTTGCCCGTAGGTAGCACTCGAGCTGACCTACGAACGCCTCCCACTCCTCAGGGCGGTTGCTGTTGAAGATGGGGTATTGTCCCAGTTGTGCCATTACCTCGGTCCGGGTCGTCCTGCGTCGGTTCCTGAGCTGCCGATGGGAGTTCGTCCGCGGCTAGCGTTTTCCGGAGCAGGATCCCACCTTCGTCGCCAGTGTAAAGTCGCGTGCTTCACATAGAGACAGACACAGAGCTGGGGTAAAGATGAGTTTATTCTGAACAGAACGAACTGGGGAAACAGGGAAGCCTGGCGTCTATTTGTACCTGCCCAGCTGGATGGCATCCAATCAGTTCAAACCTGGGCTTCCTGCCAGTGCAGGTGACAATGGATGTAGATCCTGGCTTCCCACCAGGCTGACCATGCCTGGGGCTGTCAACAGCTTAAGTCATTAGGCTTATCCTGAGTGAGCAGTTATCGCCTGGAGCTGTCCAGCCCCTCTGCTGATCTGCACCATCAGCCTCCTGCTGTGCTGTCCTTTGTGTATGCTGGGAGGCATACACTGCAGAGACCTCTGTCCTATGTTCTCCAAATTGTGAATTGTGCCATAGCATAGATCCCAAAGATTGCTAATTTCCAAAGAATTGAGGCCTTTGAACTCTGGTGCTGAGAAGACTCCTGCGAGTCCCTTGGACTGCAAGCCGATCAAACCGGTCAGTCCTAGAGGAGATCAACCCTGACTGCTCTTTAGAAGGCCAGATCCTGAGTTGAAACTCAAATATTTTGGCCACCTAATGAGAAGGAAGGACTCACTGGAGAAGAGCCTAATGCTGGGAAAGATTGAGGGCAATAGAAGAAGGGGATGACAGAGAATGAGGTGGCTGGATGGAGTTACTGAAGCAGTAGGCGTGAGCTTAAATGGACTCCAGAAGATGGTAGAGGACAGGAAAGCCTGGAGGAACGTTGTCCATAGGGTCGCGATGGGTCGGACACGACTTCGCAACTAACAACAACAACAACAACAACAACAACACATAACAATGTAATTGGCCTTCAGGAATCATGGTCAGAAAAGAATTCAAGGCTTTTCTTAAACCAGGTTCAGAAGTTGCTCATTCCTGTTTTTATTCACAAGTTTTGGGAGATATATCTATACACATAGATACACACAGTATAAATAACATAAACACAACTGTACCATCCAGAAAATTCCTTAATCCATCTCTAGTTTCAATAGGCCATTCAGAATGGTGTTGTGGTGAAGGCATCAGGCTAGGAACTGGGAGACCATGAAGCAGATGTGGGGAAGTAGGAAGAGGAAGAAAGATTATTATGTATGTTCACCACCTTAAATTACTTCTAAAGTAATAAAGGTGGAATAAAAATCTAATCAAGGGATCCTTGTAAAGGGAGAAAGCCACTGAAAGATTAAACATCAACAGGCAGTGATGTAGCCATGACTAATGAATAGAAATACTTATCTGCAGATCACTGGCAACCTGTCCAACTGAGAAAACAAAGTTCAAAGTAGTCCCAACTTAGTTTGGGCTGATTACAAGTCAAGATAACTGTGTCTGAAATGGCAGCTTTGAAACAAGAGCTGCCCTTGTTGAGGCAGTGCTACTGCTACAGGTGCCTCAGGAAAATCAGCTTGAGAATCCAAATACTGAAAAAGCCATTGCCTATTCACAAAGACTGCTGAAAAGACACTGGCGATATCCCAGCCAAATTTGAGTGCTCAACTCATGATACAAAGACTCCAGAAGAGCCCTGGTGGCACAGTGGTCAGAATTCAGTATTGAAGGCTAACTGCCCACAGCCTGGAGTTCGATCCTATTGGGCTCAAGGTTGACTCAGCCTTCCATCATTCCGAGGTTGGTAAAATGAGGATCCAGATTGTTTGGGGCAATAGGCTGACATTATAAACAACTCAGTGTGTGCTGTAAAAGCAGTATGTAGGGGTATAAAATTGTTACCGGTATTGCTACTGCTAATACAGGCCCAAACCAGAGGCCTTCAGAGGGAATCTTATGAACAAACATGAATAGGCTAACTTTTATTCCTACCCATTTGCAGTGCAGTAGGTATATATAGCTTGTATTTTATTTTTAGAATAGAAGTCCCATTATATTATCATTTCTTAGAGCAGATCTTATTGTTACTATTAAAATGACATCAACAGAGCAACTACTTGAAATGGTTTGCAAATTTCACCATTGAAAATTTCAGGTGCTATTCAAACAATGTTCTGTGAGCACTGCCTGTTAAAACATGCATTTTAAATGTAGCAGGAATCAGTTATGATTCCTGAATAAATTAAAGATCAAGAGTGTTGGCAACCTGCATCTGGAAATTAAGGGTGGTACCATCTTACTACCATTCTAATAGATCAATTAAACTGTTTACAAGTTAATGCAAGTCTCTGAAGCCTCTGGGAAGTAAGGGCTAATCATGCATTAAGAAAGAAACAGTGTTGAAATAATATAAGAATAAGATCCTCTTGTGATTAGCATAGAACATAGTAGATGCCAGTCACAAACCAAGCTTTGAATGCCAATAAGTTATTAGAATTTTTATATCTTTTTTGAGTGTTCAGAACATTATGTACTCATTTTCTCAACAGTCCTTATGACGACAATATAAAATGACTAGGTATTGTAATCCCTGCTTTCCCTTAAAATAAATGCAAATTGAGCTCTATAACATACACATAAACATGCATATATCTCATATCTTTGTAGAGACAATCTTGGCTTCTCCAAGAAACTCTCATTAAGTTTGTCCATATATTGTGAAATTAATTAGCTGTGAGCATCTTAGACCAAGCCAAGTCCAAAAACACTAGATAATTCCTGGAAGCCTGGCACTCAAATTGACAATCAACAGGTATGCAGAGACAAACAACATCTATATACCACTCAAAAGAGGCAATCAACAAGTCAAAAAGGAAACAAAAAGGCCCAAACATCTCACCTGCAATTAATACCCAGATGAGCAATGATTAACAACAAGATTAACATTAGACTAACAATCAAGAAGCAAACAATACCCCAATCAGACAAAGAAGCTAACAGTTAACAACAGCCCAATCAAGGAACCACCAAGACTTCTTCCACCAACACTGACAGAGCAAGCCACTATATAATGAATGAACCTTTATTGTCAAAGTACAACATGTATACACTGAGATTGGCTGAGCCTCCCTTTGTGCCCCACCACAACTCACAGTGACAACAGACCCACCATCTTGTTACACCATGTGACCTAATTGCACAACACACCGGCCTCACAAGTCAATCATACATAAAGTTATTTCCCATTCAGGAGCCTGATAGCCCATGGATAGAAGCTGTTCTTCAGCCTGTTGGTACGGCTGGCTATACTCCTGTATCTCCTACCCAATGGTAGAAGAGTAAAGAGATACCGACCAGGGTGTGAGTCTTCCCTGAGAATTTTCCTCACTCTTCCAAGGCAACGAGCCCTGGCGATGTCATCCAGTGGTGTCAGGGAACAGACCACGATGTTCTGTGCTGTGCTCAACACCCTCTGTAATATCTTCCTATCTGTGGCTGTCAGGCCAGCATACCAAACCACAATACAGTGCGAGAGGACGCTCTCTATAGTAGACCGGTAAAAGAAGGTCATTAGCCATTGTTCTATCCTGTTCTTCTGCAAGACACTGAGGAAGTGGAGTCTCTGTTGGGCCTTTCTGGCCATCTGGATTGTATTAACTTTCCAGGTAAGATCTTCACAGAGGTAGACTCCAAGGAATTTAAAGGAGGAAACTCTCTCCACACAGCCCTCCGATGTAAAGTGGGGCAGGTTCCTCTCTTTTTCTCTGGAAGTCTAGCACCATCTCCTTTGTCTTGCCGATGTTCAGGTGCAAGTTGTTCTCTAGACACCATGAGGATAGTTTTTGTACCTCCACCCTGTACACTGTTTCATCTCCACCTGTAATAAGACCCACTACGGTGGTATCATCTGCAAACTTAATGACTGTACTCACTGTATGTGTACAGTGAGTCAAGGTAGGGGCTAAACACACAGCCCTGTGGCAAGCCTGTGCAAAGCTTTAGGGGGGTGGATGAAACAGACCTGACCCTCACTGTTTTGTAGCCGGTCCCTTAGAAAGTCTTTAATCCAATCGCAGATGGAGGGGGAAAAATTCAAGTCAATCAGCTTTTCAATAAGGATGCTCAGCAGAATAGTGTTGAAAGCCAAGCTATAATCAATGGAAAGCATCCTGACATAGCTTCCAGGTTTTTCCAAATGGCTTGCTACAGAATGTAGAGCAGTAGCTATGGCATCGTCTGTTGACCTATTCCCCCTGTAGGCAAACTGATGTTTGTCGAAATCCGGTGGGAGGCATGTCCTAAGATGTTGGAGAATCAGTCTTTCAAAGCATTTCATCACTACAGACATTAATGCAAATGATAGCAAACCCACTCCCCACTAGCACTGATGATGTTACCTAGTTTGGCAATGAAACATCAGAAAAAACCAAACAACCTGAGAGTAACAAGGTAATCTCAACCCTGAGTTACAAATATTCTCTTCTATCAGGATAATTGATTTAATCAGCAATGAACCCAATTGAAACTCTCACTGCTCTCCTTAGACCCACAGGCCTGATGACAAAGCAAGTTCTTGAATAATTTAAAAAAAAAGAAAGAAAGAAAGAATGGAGCTGTCCTTACTTTAGGGGTGGGGGTGAATGTTCCATAAGGCAGCTATCACAGAAGAGAAGGTCTGCCTCTATGGGACCGCCAAGCTTAGTTCTCTGAAAGATTGGGACCTGCCTGTCTTGCAGGATCTGATAAGATAAGCAGATATAATCAGGGAGAGGTGGTCCCTCAAAAAACCCAGCTTTAAAGGTCAAAAACAGCGTTTGAGTTGAACCCTGAAGCAAACTGACAACCAATGCAGCTCATAGAGGTGTAATGAATGTTGTTCTAGAACACATAACTGCTTGCGCAGCTGCATTTTACACCAGCTGAAACTTCTGGATACTCTTCAAAGGCAGAGCCCTCCACTCTAGGTACTGGCACACTCCTAGCAATGACTGCCACCTCCTCTTTGAGCAGGAGTTCTGACTCCCAGATTGCACACTGAGTCTGTCTGCAGCAGTGCTACCCCAGCCAGCACCAAAGATGGCATAGTCCTAGAGACCATAGACCAGTAGCCCCCAAACCAAAAGCTACTACCATAAGTCTTGTCAGGGTTCAGCTGAAGCCTATTGTTCCTCATCTAGATCTTCACAGCATCCAGACACCAAGATAACATCACTTAATGTGCCAGGGGCAGAGATGTTGCAGGTAATCGCACAAAATCATTTCGGGAACAGGGAGAAATGAGTTTGTCTGTTCACAAAATAGCTTTTGCAATAGACATATTTATCACAGTCCATTCATTAAACAAAAGGTAAACTATTCCTCATCATCCATTTTCACTCCTGAAGATGGTCCTTACCAAATTTCAGCTTTCTGGGCAAGTGAATATTTTCAAACAATGACTAGATTGCAACTATGCACAATGTTTATTTTTTGAGAATGCCTATAAGACCTATATCCCAGTGGTATTCATGGAAATACAGATAATGCTGAAGGGTTGCATTTGGAGAATACTAGTTGTTGTTGTTATTATTATTTTAAAAAATATAAAGCCTGATGGGTGTGAAGGGAGCTGTCCATGGATACATTCATTCCTACAGACAGCTCCACCCCTACCCAGAATATTAAGCCTTTTCAACAGGACATCTTCCCCAGTATTTGAATTATGTGTCTGTGAGTGTAAATGCTGTTATAGTATTGAGAGGATATTTGTTGCTATCCTTTCCAATGGTTACAGTTACATTTCAGAAACATTTTAAATCTGCCACACTACCCTGGAGCAAATCTGCCTTAAAGGCACTGGAAAATTTAATAAAGCAATTTTAGCTATGAACTAATGTGCTAATTAAACATGCTCAGGAGCACAAGAAAAGCAGATGACCATTTTGCTAACTTTCAAATTTGAAACTGGCCTAACCAAAAGAGCTGGTCCCTTAGCATAATGTTCCCATTTTTGAGAAAGCAACTGGTCGAAGCATAATATGTGTAGTTACTTCCAGATATCCTTAAATTACATCCATATGTTAAAAGGCATTACAGGTGGTTGGCCCTACCATTAGTCAGTTTGAGGTGATAATCTTAGGAAGCACATGTTGAATGCCATGAAAAAAATCAGGAAAGGTATTCCTATTTTATATTATGGGCGATCGTACAGTCAGCCAAATGCTTATACTGGATTTGGCATTTTTAACTATCAAGTCCTTCCCAAAAACCTGGGATAGGCAGATTTGGTGTCAACAGTATTGCAGCAGGATGCAATCTATTCCAGGAAGTTGCTTTTTACATTTGACCAATGGTGATTTTGTCAATACTGATATAGTGTTCAAGTGGTGCTCCAGATATTTGGGGATTGTACCCAAGGTGCTTCTTAATATTATCATTGTTTTCTTTTGCCACAGTCATTCTACTTCTATCTGCAAGTCTTTGTAATATTGTTTTCCCTTGCCAAGGATGGGGGGGAAGCTTTAGAAAATTTGTCAATTATGTGTCAAAATAACTCTACTAGCTTTTATACTAAGCATCTTCTATTTTCCTACAGTATATTCAAATTCAAACAATACAGCATCATTTTATTTCATTTTTTTTAAAAAATAACAACTGACTTAGGAACCTTGATGTTGAGAAAGTGCCCTTTATCAGTCAGTCTAAGAAGCTTAATGTTTTTAGCCTTACATCCCAGGACTGAAAGTGAGGACCATTTGCATTCAAAACATAATTCTCAGCTACTAAAATATCATTAGGAAGGTTAACTATTTCTGGGTAAGCTGACCTGGATGGATGGGAGATGCCACTTAAAGCCAATTTGATTCTGTCACAGTTTAGAGTCCTTAGAAAATATCAATTTTCAAGTCAGTGGTATTAATGCAAATTAGAGTATATGTACATCATTCCTTGGTGGAGCAGTGGGCTAATGCCTCCTTAAGTAACACCAGCTGCCTGCAATTAGTGCAGGTTCGAGTCCCACCAGGCTCAAGGTTGACTCAGCCTTCCATCCTTCCGAGGTAGGTAAAATGAGGACCCAGATTGTTGGGGGCAATTAAGCTGACTTTGTAATAATGCTGCTTTGTAATAAAGCCCTAATAAGCAGGCATATACATAGAATGAAGGCTACTGCTAAGCTTGTAAGCTGCCCTGAGTCTTCGGAGAAGGGCCAGATATAAATGGAATTAAAAAAAAAAAATGTCTAATATTGAATCCCTGGGAATCAAATATAAAACCATCTTGATTTATTTTATGTTAGAATCTTGCTTCTTATTAACATATAACAGTGTCAACAAAGGCGAGGGGGGAGGGCTTTTTTTGTTAAAAAAATCCACACTTACCTATGATTTAATCCTTAAGCGATATGAATAACATTTAATTTTTTTAACACAGCAGATGCTTTCCAGGTTGCCCCGACAATGAATTATTCTTAAAATATATTCACCTGTTTAGCACAATAGATAGAACAATTTCACATAGTAACTTCACAGACTTCCTAATAAAAGCCTATATCTTTTAATCGTACTAATTTCAAGACGTATAAAACTGAAATATCAGGATTTTTGACCTTTAAGCCAGCGGCGATTATAGAATGAAAATGTAAACACCAAGCCAATTTGCGCCTGCGGAGAAATTTCCGAGGACGGTTCGGCCGCTGCTCCTGCCGGCTTCTCGCCCAACCAACGGCACGTGGCTCAGCGGCTAGCAGGGCCAGGCGAGCCCCTGAGATGAGCTGTCCAATGAGGAGACGAGGCTGGAACCGAGCCTTCGAGTGGGCGGGGCCACTGTTTCGGAGGGCACCTACCTTCGGATCATGTGAGCAGAAAGCGAGAGCGCGAGGAGGAGGAGGAGGAGGAGGAGGAAGAGGAGGAGAGGGAAAAGCGGGAGCGCTGTCGCAGTTGGCGATGGTAAGGGTTAACGGGCGTGGGTGTTGGCGTGGAGGCGCGCGAGAGAACGAAGGGGGACTCGGGGGGCGCGTGTTGCAAGGTGTGCCCGCGTTTTCCACGGAGAAGGCTGCAGTGTATTATGACTGTAAAAGGGCCACTTTGGGGAAGCTGGTGATTTGGGAAGGCACGCAAGGAATGCACCAACAGTCGCGTGTGGACGAACCTCTTCCAAGCAATAGTTGTGCTATTTCTGTGCCCCAGCTAGCTGGGTCGGAGACGGATTCACCCCCAAGAGCCGATCTTTTTATAATTGCTTGCCGGGAAGCAAAAGTTCCTGCTCTGTGTTTATTTTAACACCCCCCCCCCCACCCCTCCCGACTCATTACATTGGAAACTGGAGTGGGAAATAAATCCTGTGGGTTGTTTACTGCAGATGGCGTGTGAAGTTTCCCACCGCTTCTAGTGGAAAATCTGGGCTTCTTGCCGCCAAATGACGGATAGCGCTTTTTTTTCTTTTTTCTTCAGTCCCATCTCCGCACCCCGAAAGCGTTAATTCAGAAACGCGGCCGAGTCCCATCACGCTGACAAACGTAATGGGGCTTCAGGAATCCCGCTAAGCAGGCTAAACTTCTAGAGCGGAGATTTTTGCAGGCGCGTGAAGCAACGCGCGCCTCTGAACGCGAGTAACCCGAGGCTGCCGTCGGAGTCGATCTCGCCTGGCCTATCGGAAACGCGGAGCTCCGTTGATTGATGGCAGACCTGCCCCGTGCTTCGGCTTGCAGGGCGGGACTCTTTGCTCCTTGGGATGTGCGCGAGGGGAAGCGACGCTGTAGTAGTTAGTAGAAGGTGGAACCCGATAGGTGAGTCGAGGAGCGCGTGCGGGCCGGGCAGCCTTGTCCTCGTCTTCCCGAGTGGGTGGCTCGTTCTTGCCATCTGAGCTGCTCGCGCCCGCTCACGGGAAAAACCAGGAGCGTGCGGGTTATGCGAGGCTCGGGATTCCCTTTCCCTGCTTCTCAAGCTCTGACAGCTGAAAGCAGAGCCTTAACCCGGTTCCAGTTTTGGCACACCCATAGTTGACGCTGGGAAACGCCCTCTTTCTCAAAAAGTTCCCTCGCTCTTCGTTTACTCTCCCTCCTTAAATACGCTCCCCTCTGTTTTTCCCCGTTTTGTCGTTGCCTGTGTCCGTCCCCTCCTTTGTGGTAGAAAGCACCAATCCCAATCTGGCTAGGTAAAGGTAAAGGTAAAGGTTTCCCCCGCACATGCGTGCTAGTCGTTTCTGACTCTAGGGGCCAGTGCTCATCTCCGTTTCAAAGCCGAAGTGGTCCCTATTTTTCTACTTGCATTTTTTACGTGCTTTCGAACTGCTAGGTTGGCAGAAGCTGGGACAAGTAACAGGCACTCACTCTGTTACGCGGGATTTGACCTGCCAAACTGCCGACCTTCTGATTGACAAGCTCAGCGTCCTAACCCACTGAGCCACCACGTCCCTCTAATCTGGCTAGGAGTGATCCTCAAATGTTAGTGTGAGATTGGCCTTTGACACCTTCGTCCCCATTTTAAAATGAACGCACAAATTCTGTAATTGATCCTACTACTAATAATAATAATAATAAACCTTTATTGTCAAAGTACAACATGTGTACATTGAGATTAGCTGAGCCTCCCCCCCTGCTCTCTCCCCCCAACACACAGTGACAACAAACCCTCCATCCTACCACACCATGTGAACCAACTACACCACACACTGGCCTCCCAAGTCAATTCTGCATAAGATTATGTCCCATTTAAAAGCCTAACAGCCCACGGATAAAAACTATTTTACTGGCTCCAGTCTCCTCCACATCGGTTCTGGTGCAACAATACAAGAGTCGTTTGACGATGCTTTCCTTGGAGAGGCTTTTTCCAATTCCCTATAAGCTTCGACTTTGTAAGATTTTAAGGCGGCCTTCCATCCAAGGACTTACCAGGTCTGATCCTGTTTAATTTGTCAAGATGAAGTCAAACCTAGCTGGGCCTTCAGCCTTAAATCTTCTCTTCACTTATTTTTTTTGTCTCTGTTTTATAAGCCTCCAGCAACATTCTCTTGCTTCTGATTGATCCCTGAGATCCATCCAATCTGAATTTGCCTAAACCTACATACAGGTAGTCCTCGACTTAAATCATTCATTTAGTGACCGTTCTGATTTACAGTGGCAATGAAAAAAATGACATAACCATTTTTCACACTTAAAACTGATACAGGATCCCCATGGTCATATGATCAAAAATTGAGGTACTTGGCAACTGGTTCATATTTATGATGGTTGCAGTGTCTCATCACCTTTTGCAACCTTTTGACAAGCAAAGACAATGGGGAAGCCAGATTCACTTAACAACTGTATTACTAATTTAGCTGCAATGATTCACTTAACAACTATGGAAAGAGGTCATAAAATGGCAAAACTCACTTAGCAACTGTCTTGCTTAGTTACAGAAATTTTAGGCACAATTGTGGTCATAAGTCAAGGACTACTTGTAGTCCCACCTTCTCCTATCCCCCAAATATTCTGCAAACCATTTCTGTCTTTTTTTTTTGCTCAGTCTTCTCTCTTTCCTCTACTTGTGTGACCCTGTGTCCCAGTCTCTTTCTCCCTCCCACCAACATTTCTCTCTAGGAAAAAAAGGACTGGGCGCAGGGAAGCTGGGATCTGTTCCTGTGAGTTACAGGACATCAGGCAACATCCATATCTTCTCAAAGAGATTGACCTCTTATGGCAGCTCTTACATCTCTCCAGATTCACTGCTCTCACTTCTTTTCACCCATTTTACTTGGCACCTTCATTTTCTTTAATAACACACTGCTGGTCATGCAGCTGTTTTGGTCTTTCAGTCTCTTGCTTGTCTTGTATATTTTAAAACATTTTCTTTCCTCTCTTCAGTACTACCAAATTTCCACTTGTTAATGTGTCCATTATTAATGGAATTAATCAAGATTCAAGGGGAAATTGGCTGGCTTAGCTACCATTTATATATAATATTAAAATCTACATAAATATAGAATTCAAGTAGTTAATTTCTTTGTTCAACAGGCTCAATTTGCCACTGGCAAAACTGGTTTTCAACAAAATTAACACAGTATCCAAGATAGAGGAATTGTTCTTGTGCCAGATTTTCAGTTAAAGCTTTATAAACCTTTAATTAGGCTGTGAGACATCCCAATATCCATGTTTTTTATGTTTACAGGTGTTCTGTGCAATAGGTAAGATGTCTCCTGTTTTAAATAGGTCAAAATTTAAGTGCAAAAAATGAAAATATTTTATGAACTTGGTCTCCAAATTCTTTCCACATGTACAAATTTCTTATTTATTTTTTCTTTAATACTTGGCTTGCAGTTACATTTGTAAATTGACGGAGTCACTTTAGATATTTCCCATATGGAATAATAAATTGTTCATAGTGCCAATACCTGCTGTTTGGTTTTAGTAGTGATTTATTGTATTCAATCATCATTTGATGCTGACACACATGTGAACCTATTTCCTGACTATGGTTTTTCCCCCTCTATAAATTAAGAGACAATTCAGTTCAAAGGTGCTTAAAAACATGTTTTCTTCCATTGCATCTAAGGGTAGATGATGCATGACATCAAATGGTAGCCAATTGTTGCCTGTTCTGGTATTTTATTATTGAAAATATTATCCTAGTAATTGAATTATAGTTTAATATGTATGCTTGGACTCTTTATTTCTGAAATTTTAATTACTATTTTATATAATGAGGACCCAGATTTTTGGGGGCAATAAGCTGACTTTGTAATAATGCCGCGGGGGGGGGGGGCGAAAGCCCTAATAATAAGCAGGCATATACATAGAATGAAGGCTATTGCTAAGCACATTTAATTTGTGCTTAGATTGTAAGCCGCCCTGAGTCTTCGGAGAAGGGCGGGATATAAATGGGATTAAAATAAATAAATAAATAATAGCATTACATTCACATTTTGGTGACTGCCTTTAATGGCCTGGTTCAAAAAAGGAGCTTAGTGAAATAGAAAAGCTGTGGGTAGACATTTGGCAAGCAAAGTGACACTTTGCTATTAGTCTGTTTCTGTGGTGAAGATAGGAAGCTGAGTCTGTTTCACTTGTCTTGATTTTAGATTTCTATTAATATACAAATCTTTTAAATATGTAATAAATAATTTTGCCATGTAGAACAGGACAGAATTTGAAGACATTTAAGCAAAATAACATGTCAACTCAGTTATTTTGTTTTATCCATATATTAGCTATGGCTGTATTCACAAAAAGCTAAGTCAAAATGTGATTCTTTTTTCCCTTTCTCTCTCTCTCTCTCTCTCTCTCTCTCTCTCTCTCTCTCTCTCTCTCTCTCTCTCTCTCTCTCTCTCTCTCTCCCTCCCTCCCTCCCTCCCTCCCTCCCTTCTTCCTTCCTATTATTTTTATTTAGTCAATAAACCTTAGTTAAACAAACCACAACAGTGCAATATGAGAATCCAGTTTTTATCTGCATCCAGTTAGAGCCAGTTCTCACTTGGTTCAGTGTTTACACTGAGGATGATTTGCTGAGGACAAATCACCTTTGTTATTGATAGAGCCTCTTTTGCAGATGTTGAATGCCTCTGTTCAGACAACAAGTCAAGTTGTTCCCACACTGCTTTATTTTTCAGATATAATGTGCCATCAAGTATGAAGGAAGGAACCCCCCCCCACATACACATACTTCTTTGACTTTAAATTGCAAATGAGATTTTTAAGTGGTTCCTGACAACACATACATAGACACACGTGCCTTTCATGCCTTCTAAAAATAATGTCAGATTTAGCTCTGACAACAATCACAGTGTTTTCAACACCTGCTGAAGCTGCTGTTGTTTGAAGATATGAAACAGTGCTGGACCTTTAAAAAGTCACTTTTTGAAGGAAAAACTTGGGGGTTAGGAGGGGGGGGGAAGAGACATATACTATAATTAAAAACACTAGCAATGAAAATAAACACTATTATTAACTAAAAACAAAATGGGAAAAATCTGGTAAAATGTGACCAACTGGTTTTGAATTCTGGACCATATTTAATTTCTGTTCTAACCCACAAAATGAAGCCCTTTTAAATATTGGCTTACTTGTTAGACTAACAGCCTGCCTTTAGTTTAGAGTGCAAGGTGCCAAAAGTAGTACTACCTCCTCTCATTTTTCCCAGTACAGCATCCCTGTGAGGTTGGTTGGGCTGAGACAGATTAAATGGACTGAAGTTATCTAGCTACAGTGGCTACTACAGGCCTGTTCCAGTTTTCAGAGCCCTAGCCATAATAAAATGGAAGAAATGTAAAGAAAATACTCACTCTCCATATAAAGACTGTTAATTTGAACAGTTTACGCTTTAAAAATTCCAAACTTGTAGAGTATATATTCTTTGAATGTGAATTCCCCCACTTGTCCCTTTAATTAATCTTAAGACATCATATATTTGGTTTTTGGCTTAATATATTATATAGCCCAGGCTGGCTTCGCATTGTGTCTAAACCAACCCAATGGCTGTTTTCAGTAAACTCAAGGCAAGTGTTCTTTAAAGGTAAAGACTTTTAGCCAAGCTTCACTTCTTGTGACTGTGGTTCCATGGCCATGTTGATTCTCGGCAACAGAACAGAAATAGTCGTATTTGCCTTTCCGGGGATGTTCTTCAGCTAAATCTGGTCTCCATTTTGACTGCAATCAAATGTTCCAGAGGAGAAGGAGAAGGCAGGGTGATCTAACTCCTTGCCATTTCTGGACTTACGTTGCAGGCACTTGTAGGGGGTGTGGGATCAAAAAACATTCCAACTGTTATGAATGGTGTGTTGCAAAATGCATTGAGTAATGCCAGGTCTTTGACCTGAATGTTGCCTTGGGCTGGAAGTGAAATGCTTTGAATGCTGTGCTCTCAAAAATGTGTATGTTTATTCAGGAATGTACCTGTAATTAGGTTTTCTTGCAGGAAGATGCACAAGAAGATAAGCCGTGGTTGACTGCCATTAAAGAAAAGTGCTCTGTCAGTTAAGCCCATAGTTGTGGATGTGTTCTGAATTATAGCCAGGGCTTTTTTTCTCATAGAACGCTCAGAACGGAGTTCCGGCACCTTTTTTGGATGGAACCTTGTAGGGTAGGCAAGGCGGGTTGTATGACATGTGTGAGTTCCACCACCTTTTTCTTTTACAAAAAAAGCACTGATTATAGCACTTAGTGGGCTGTACTCAGTGGGGACAGGAACAAACATTCTCTTTTTTTTCCCCTCATTCAGATCTTTTTACACAAATTTGGATTCATGTTTGCTTTTTAAATATTTCCAGTTATGGCTACCATTATATAAAATATAAGGAAACAAGTGGATTGAATAGATTTTGAATTGGTTGATAAAACTTATGTGTTTTACAAAATTGTATCTTCATAATTTGTAACTACACAAATGCATGTATGCAATGAAATGAAAGTCATACATGGATAAATCTATGAACTGATATGAACTAATAGTCCAGTGAAGTGTTTCTGATTTTTAACTCCAGATACCACCCCCGAGATAACTCAGTGCTTAAAGATGCTGAGCTTGTCATCTGGAAAGTTGACAGCCTGGGTTTGAGACCCAAGTGCCATGCAATTGATGAGCTCCTGTTCCTGCCCCAGTTTCTGCCCACCTAGCAGTTTGAAAGCATGCAAATGCAAGTAGATTAATAGGTACCACTTTGATGGGAAGGTAATAGGGTTCCATGCACCTTTAGCGTACAGCCATGCTGGCCACATGACCGTGGAAAAGTGTTTTTAGACAATGCTGGCTCCCTTGTCTACAGGTTGAGCACAAATGAGCAGCAGAGTCAGACACGACTGGACAGGGAAACCTTTTTACCACCCCACCACCAGTAGAAAAAACAAAAAAGCTCTCTGCTGTAAGAGTATCCTTATTTTTAAGTCAAAATAGTATGAGAACCACCTGTGCTGTTGCCAAGAAAATTGCATGGACATATTCATGAAGTCCTCGAGTAGAATTCAGCTTGAAGGAGATTCACTTTGTCACAGGGACCTTCAATAGGATCGTAAGATTTGATGAATGGCACAATGTAGCAACAATTCCTTTGGATGTAGGAGAGGGGAGCTTATTCGTTGATTAACAAAGTACATCAAAGCTAAGGTACTAGTTTCATTTCACCAGCTATCTCTGCAAAACAGAATTTACAACGGGCTAATTGCATTCCAGTGCCCACTTCATCTTCCCCCTTGGCTACTGATGACACTGTCACTTGATGTTTTAAATTTTCTCTCTTATTTGCAAGAAGACTCCCCCTACTTTTATTACTGAATAGGATAACAAGATTTTTCTTAATTTTATGCTGTATATGTTTGCAAGCAATAAAATTGCTCTGACATATATGCCCCAAAGGTACTTCTATTGATGTTCTACTTTAAAAATAGGGAAAGAGCTAAATACATACTGGCTGGCCTTCTTTCTTTCCTGGATTGGCCCAAGCTTCCTCCCTCAACTTTGGTTGGTAGAATGTCTTATCTTCCTCCATCTTCATTCCCTGAGATCAATTAGATAGGGTCTCCCAACAGCAGCCCCCTCTTTGGTGAGCTTTTTTCCAGATCTCAGTCAGTGACTCTTAAGCGACTTCTTCCAGATTTGCCCTTAAGCTTTCTACAGTATAACATTGCCCAGTTTAGTTTTGGTCCATCAGGCCTCCTTGCTCTATTTTGAAACCAACACCAAAGTGTTACAGTGTTATTGTGTAGTGAGTTCTGGAATGCATGGAGGACGCCAGGCAGAAGAATACATCATAGCAGCTCTTTATTTGGTGGTGGAAACTGTACTGAACAAAGGGGGTTACCTGTACCCCTTATATACCTTGCCAGGTACGCTCTCGGCCAATCCGTTCATCTAAATCTCCCGCCGAAAGCTAACCAGCCAATCCAGTTACGGTACAGCGCCACCTGGTGTTCTTTACTGAGCTGCTGCTTAGACCCCATAGATAACAAATGTAACATGGTATACAGTCATCTTGACAGCTATTATATTACTTCCAGTTCCTCCCCTTGGCCCTTCAGAATCCTCTCTACTCTTTTTACGGCCATCTCAGCAGTTCCTCCTCCTATGGCAGGGGTAGGCAACCTTGGCTCTTTTATGACTCATGGACTTCAACTCCCAGAATTCTTGAGTCAGCTGACTCAGGAATTCTAGGAGTTGAAGTCCATGAGTCATAAAAGAGCCAAGGTTGCCTACCCCTGTCCTATGGGGATACTTTCCTAAGGGAAGCTAATCCACAGTATGCTACTATCAGCTTTGACTTATTTGCTCACAAAGCAAAGTGTTTGGATGTCTGCACAGATAAATGAAGAGCCAGAAGGAAGTCATGGCTGAATGTATCTTTTATTCTTACTGACTGTCTGAAATTCTGACCAAATTCTACATTTTACCAAATTCAGTGTTGGATTTCACATTTGTGGAAAATGTCTATATGAGAAGGGATTGATACAGAGGTATGAACACTGTTTGCTCTGACTTTGCTAATGGTTGAAACAAGGTTCTCATTAGTTTCCCATCAGCCTACAAAACTGAGAAATACCAATTTAGATTTGTTGTGCCCCATACTTTATACAATGTGCTTGCCAGAAACTCGTGTGTTCTTCCTCTGAGCTACTTTCTGTTCTACTGAACTGAGAGCACAGGCATGTCTATAAGATTAACTCTGGTTACAGAATCTTTCTAGCATAAGGACAGCTGTGTCTGCAGGTGCAACAGGACAGATATATGATGATACAGATTTTATTTGTACTGCAATGCTTATTTGTCCCATTGAGTTGTTTCACTGAATCTTTTGATACAGAGCATAATATGTAGAGTGTAGAGTGTTGTATATGCCTATAATACAATAAGTATGTGTGGATTTTCCTTTATCTTTTTTTTGCAGAAATGTCTTTTTATTTTAAAATTGTTTTTGTGCATATATATTTTAATGCAACAACATATCAAAATCTAAACCCTAAAATTGTACACTGGAATTGAAAATCAAAATGTTAAGATATGTTTGCCACCTTGAGTTATTATATTTTTATTCCACCTTTCTTTATACATAATAGTAATAACACTAAGAAGAATGTGCAATAAAATTCAGAGCAAAAAGAAAATGCCAATGTATCACTGACCAAATAATTAAAAAATAAGCATACATTTTGTGTCAAATCAATGGTTTTATTAACATAATATCAGATATCAGTTTGTTGCTAACTAGAAAGTCATTGGATATTTTGATACTAATGCAGTATGCTTCAGGGATATTTTTTTTGAATTGGAATGTGTGTTCCTATAAAATTAATTTCAAAAAATCTATATTTTGATTTTGTTTCAGCTAGATGTGGATACCTTTAGACAAGCTTGTGGTTGTTTTCTTGCAGGTGGATCTATAGATTTTCCAAGGCCTCCATTTCCATCTGATTTGATTACACAGCATGCAAGTCATCATTTTATGATGGAATAGACCAACCCATGGTTTCAGTAAGTCATAGCAAACTGCTATCTGTTTCTGGTCCATTGCTTGCTCCAGCTTTTGATCAGCAAGATATCATATTAGATGTTCCCAAGCCTGACATGCCACCATTAAATTTACTGCAGGATTGCAGCAATGAACAAGTATCTGTTCCAGCTGTTACCTCAAATACAGTTTCTACATCAGATATGGGTGTCTCGTTGTCAATGGTAAAGAAGGAAGTGGAGAAACCACAGAATACCATATATGAGGCTTACCTCAAACTGCCAGATTTTTGTTCTGAAGTCCCTAGAGATTTCATCCCTACACTGGAAGAAATTGAGGAGTTCCTCAATGAGAAGAAAGCACTTGTCAAGGATGAGCTGAATGACAAACAACCAGGGGGACAACTTGAGATAAAATCTGAAATCAACTTAAGTAGTGCAGGAGATCAGTCTGCTACTGGAACTGATGTAGATGAAGGTGTTTCTAGTTCTGTTCAGGCTGGAGTAGTATCTGGAGATGTAAACATGCCTGGAACTGTGGGGACAATCCCTGTTCTCCTTCAGATCCAGCCTGTCCAAGCAGAAGATAGCTCTTCCATCCAGAATTCTGTGGGTGATATTCAGGTGGCCCACTTGATCATCAGAATGCAAGGCCAAAACTTGACTGTTTATCCTCAGGTCACTCCAAGTCCTGTGAAAGGCACAGACCAGAAGTATGTACGAATAGCTCCTTTGCCTGTGGCACTGAGGCCAGAAGTTCTTGGAAGTCCAAAGAGTATAGATACCAAGGTCCCCAAAGTTTCCCCTTCTGTTATTCGAGTCCACAAGTGTACACATCCTGGCTGCACCAAGATGTATACTAAGAGTTCCCATCTTAAGGCACACTTCCGACGTCATACTGGAGAAAAGCCTTATACTTGTACTTGGCCTGACTGTGGTTGGAGGTAAGTGGGTGACAGTGAAAAACGTTTTCTTAGCTAAGCTCTCCAGCTATATCTTTCACTGCTTTTGTAACTGTAGGCTTACTGTTCAAGCCAATTTTTACCATTGTTCACTGTTCAATTATGCATTTCAAATAAGTGTAATGGTCTTAGAATTCTGTCATTTCTATGACTGTTTCTCTAAACCCACATTGTAATTCCACATATATTTTTACAAAAGACATTCCGAATAGGTTCAATGAACCTTGTAAGACTGTTTAGGATTGTAGTCTAAATAAAGATCATACTTTGCTTGAAAAATAATTTGAAATGTATTTACCTGATCTGAAAAACATACACATAATCTCAACACAATTGACAAAAACAACTATATAAGCATTTATTAATACTTGGATAATTGGTCAACAGTATCTTATTATATAATTATATGAAGCAATTTTTAAATAGTGAATATTTAAACAATAGTATGTGACTATGCTAACGTATATTTAATACAGAGTTGAAAAAGATACAGAAAATGGCAACTGAAATTGCCATTCAAATTGCCCAAAAGGGAAGATTACAACAACGTGGACTGTTTAGTTACAAAAAAAGCACACATTTGTCTTTTTCTTTTGGGATATATCTTCCAAACCTCATTGGTAAAAAATGAGGACAGATAAAGGAAAGTACTTCTTCACACAGCACCATAAATAAACTATGAAATTCATTACCACAGGATTCCCTGCAGTCCCTCAACTTCCACAGGTTTAAAAGGGAATTAAATTTTGGGAAGGTAAAACTATCAAAGGCTGCCAGTCCAGGATTAAAGCAATCTGCAGTCACTTGCTGACAAACATGAACAGTGTAACTTGCTGTTAGGCTTCCCATGTGCAATCTCCTAGGAACAGAATGTTGAACTAGAACAGGGGTAGGCAACCTCGGCTCTTTTATGACTCATGGACTTCAACTCCCAGAATTCCTGAGTCAGCTCTGCTGACTCAGGAATTCTGGGAGTTGAAGTCCATGAGTCATAAAAGAGCCAAGGTTGCCTACCTCTGAACTAGAAGGTTAAATAGGCATGCCATTTCTTATGTCCTTTCTTAGTGAGAGATTGATCCACATACAATAGTTTCTCTGTCTTTTTCTGTTCCCTACTCACAAGGTTTTGATTCGTTTTACAGCTGCCAGCTTACAATAATTTAGCTTGGTGTAAAATAACTTCTTTCCTTCTTAGCAGGACTGTGAAAAGCTTCAGCTGCTGAATTTTTGCTTGGTGTTCTACAGTTTTGGGAAAGCCTTAAGTTTAACCTCCTATCCCTTGGGATACTGTTTAATGTACATTTTCAAAGGCAGCATGAATTAGTTCCCCATAGTATTCCCCTTTCCTCCAGAATCCTTCCTAGTCTGCAGGCCATTGGCCTTCATGACCTCATCTTCATGTTAGCTTATTCACTTCTCTTCTCCCCCCCCCCCCCCCGCCCTCCACTTCTTGTAAACTGGCTGGATGAAGAGTTCTGGAACTCTTGAAAGCTCTCTACAGTTTTGCAAATATTTTGTTCTGATAAAGAATTATCCAGTCATGGACTGTGTTAAGACTGTCATTTATTTATGCAATTATGCCGATCTTTTCAGTTCTAGCTATATCTTGCACGAGTAAAGTTGCAAAGTTTTGGAAAATTACATTTATGTGCATATATCTCTTCTTCAAGAGAATACTTTGCACAATTTTAAGCTTCCAATTGTCTGTCGTTGCATCAGTGGAGACTTTCCAAATGTGGAGAAAGGCTGTTGTTAACAGATGTGTAATTGTATTTACAGGGAGCTTTGCAGTAATTGACAGAGCTGTGTTGTTTATCCCAATGACAGTTCTGTGATAAGAACAGGGTTACTATATTTGGGGTGCAAGATGCCAGATAACTTCTGAAGGGGAACAGAGAGTTTGATTTCTCAATCTTTTTACTGCCATCAAGTGGTCATCCAAATTTTTACATTTCAGAATAAGGGAAACAATATGGAACAATATGAAATAAATAATATAATTTATTTGCAGAGATGAGAAACACTCTGTCTCTGTTATCTCTCTCTCTCTCTCTCTCTCTCTCTCTCTCTCTCACACACACACACACACACACACAGAGAGAGAGAGAGAGAGAGAGAGAGAGAGAGAGAGAGAGAGAGAGAGAGAGAGAGAGAGAGAGAGAGACTATACAGTATGGATTCTCCCTCTGAAAACAAATTAGGCAAAAACATCTCTCAGACAGCCTTGAATCTCTAACTACCTAGACCAGAGTGAAGAATTTATGGTATGATTTGAATTATGATTGCAGGCAACCCTGCTTGGCATGGCCAAGGATAACAGCAACATCTGGGGGACCACAGGTTCTGTTCTTCTGGTGTAAGGTAGTGTGGTTATATCTTGGCAAGTTTGAGAGAAAGGAGACCCTTGTGAGAGAAAGGCAAACTGAATGCAGTGACTATAGTCCACTGGTAGAATGCATATGTAGGATTCAGAGGTTCTGTCCTTGGCATGTCCTGTTAAACTAGAAATTAAGTTTACAAATGTTTTGATTAGTTTTTTTTAATCATAACATGTTCAGTAAAAATCAAATTATTTTGGCTTCTGCAGTGTTTATAGTCAGATTCTGGAAGCTAGTGATTGAATGTTATAGGAGAGATTCTACAGATCAAAGTAGACAGTCCTGGGCTAGTTGGAGAAATAATTTTGCCTAATACAAGGGTTCTTGATAAAACATAAAGCTGAAGATCTGAAGCCACCACGTTTGGGAAATACCATTCAAAAAGATCAGCAAGACCAGCCTGGGATTTGAGGTAAGAGAGAGAATCCCATTCACTCAATGGAGAAAAGGTGATTGAAATAAGATTCAGTGTTATAGAAATAAGACTGAATCTTGTTTCAGCACTAGTAATTAAACATCATACCTCAAGAAGAGTTTTCAAGCTTAGGATATTCAGGACAAACTGTGGAACATGTTCAGTTCTGTCATCTGTCACCTCTACATTCTGTGTTCTATTATCTACTACAGATACTGCCACCTCTGCCTACAGTATGGATGATTCTAAGAAATGGAAAGCAATAAAAAGGTCTTCAACGTTTTTTGTAGATAACAGATCATATTGCAACATAAAAATATTTCAACAAATCACAAGAAAAAGATACACCAAAATAAATTAACACAATGATTCACAAGAGAATCTTTCCTATATATATATATAGGCTGACTGATGAGAACAAATAAGTTTGAAATGATCATATCGGTCTCCCTTTATTCTTTGTTAGCAAGCCAAAAAATGTACATATATCTCCAGTTAAGTCATGGAAAGACTCCGACAAGAATCCTACAAAATGGCTGCAGTAGTAAGAATTCTTTATATTAAGAATACCATTGTAGTATAAAGGTGGGGAAGTTAATAGTATTCTTTTTTATTTGAAAGTTCAGGGGCAGTTCTAGTGTGATAAATCCTTATATACTAGTATAGATAGCTGTGATTCACATGATATTGCCAAGAATCCTAAAGAACTGGGCTGCACCTGTTCCACTCTATACATTAAGAACTTAAATTCTTTCATACAGCAGATTGTCCATTCAGAACTAGCTAATTCATTTGTAAAGCTATTAAGAGGATAGGAATTTTTAAAACTAAACTGGCTAAACTGGTGGCATCCCAAATGGTGAAATTACTGTTGACTAAAGGAACAAATTCTATCCATCAAATGTGGTGAAAGAAATTAATGGTCTTGTGAGCAGCTACCTTTAGAGAAACTTGTGAATTATTTCAGTTGTGAGATATCCACAAGTGATCCACCTGAAGATTAGTCTTATCAATTCTTATTTTGTGGACAAACTTGGAAAATGAAGGCTTCTTCAGTAGGAAATGTACCTTTCCCCAATCCATAATGTCTACACAACTGCAAGTTTTAAGTACATGCCACAACAAATAGGGAACTCCTCCCTGCCACGTTGGCACACACTCATTTGCCATTCTCTACAGTTCTTAGTCTACAAATTATTAAGAATCATGCTAAAAGATTCTTGGCTGATCTGTTTGCTTCCATTCTTTCAACTACATAACTTTGGATGCATTCCCATTTTATTGCAATAATGTACTTATTTTTCTCCCCTCAGAACTCTGGCAAATGTATTAAGAAATGAATCTTTGCTAACTCCTCTGATATGTTGACAATGAGTTGCTTTTAGATGAAAATGCAAGTGGGAGGAATTATGACTAGAACATATTTCAGATTCTACATTATCTTATGTAAGCCTTCTTAAATGCTTCTATCATGTTTTGGTAACCAGGAATGCACTCCCTTAGTTTGAAACTATGCCTCTTCGGGGAGGTGGGTACTCTAGAGATTTTGGTTCCCTTCTGGCCAGTTGATTCTGGATTAGGAGAATCAAAGTCTGATCAATTTAGCCAAAAAATAAGTTGAGAAAAAATGGTAGTTTTTAAAAGAAATATTATTATCATCTATCAATGGACATAAGCCAAAAGATGGTGTTACCTTTCTCCCTATTTCTGACTTGCCAGGATGCCCAGATTGGTCACTGTGGGAAATTTGGATTTTAGATTTATCTTTGATCCAGAGCTGTCTTGTGTTTCTTCTAGTAAGAGTCACTAAAACTAATAAACTAGAGGATGACAAAATCTATTATATCACAGTGAATTTCTCGGTTTTATCCTGCTGGCTCTATACTACAATGGCAGAGTGGGACTTTGACAGAGCTTGAAAAGAACAAGCCACCCAGTCTGAGTTGCCATTTTTATTTCTGTGAGACCTTCAGAATGACTAAGGAGATTGAGTAAGTGAACCAAGAATACCCACCCATACATATATAAACCATACATTTAACTAGGTAGGACAAATTGATGCACACATTAGTTATCTAATAATTGTGTTCATAAGTTTGTTTCTTATTTATGCTGGCTCTGTTTTAAAATGCCTATTGCAGAAGGATAAAAAGAATTGATCTTAGACTGATTCTAATCCAAGTGTTCTGTTCCAGCCTACAACCGGCCCTGTTGGAATGTCAGGGACAACCCCTTTTTTATATTCAATAGGCTGGAATTAAGCCAACCAAATTTATTTGCAAAAACTAAACGAAACAGTTCAAAACAGAGTTAAACAAATACAGACCGAGACTATATCAGAAGCTCTTCAAACGGTTGCCTTCAGCAACCAGCACCTCCCACACATTCCCCTTTTAAACAGCAGTTTCAAGTCGTGGCTTCTCTGCCTTCTCCCAAGGTGCCTCATTGCTTTTCTTTGTTCACTTCTGCTTGTCTGCCTCCTGCTTCGAGCGTCCCTGAACAAAGCCAGCTGTGGATCGTCTTCTTCCAATCTTTCAGGCTCACACAGCTGGGTCTGAGGAGGAACGAGACAGGAGGGGCCTGGCTGAGAGCTCTGCGGTGCATCAGAACTTTCCTCTGCAACCAAAGGCTCTCCAAACCCCTCCTTCTCCTCCTCTTCAGAATTGTCCGACTCAGCTGCCGAAAACAAAAGGCTGACGCTGAATCACAACACCAAGGGCCTGATGCAGCATTAAACATATCCTACAACTTGGTTTTTACAGTTTGTTCAATAAACCACAATTGGGAGCATTCACATAACATGGTAGTGAACCAGGTCAGGAAAATAATGAGTGGTATAAAACTATTTTAAAGAAATTATGTTTATCCAGCATAAGATCTTTGGTCTTTGTAGTGTGCAGTACTGAGATGTAAAAAGAACTTGCTTTTTCTCCTTTTAACTTGAGCTATCAGATAGTATTTGAACAGTTTTATTTGTATATATGGTTAAAGCTTGAACTATATTTCATTGTTCTTCAATTCTTTTGATGATTGATGCTACTTTGTAGTGATAACCTATTGTATGGCCAACTGTAACTTTTCTTATTGTGAACTGCCTTGGGAAGGCCATAGTTATGCAAGAGTTAGTAATAAAATAAGTGAATGAATAAAACTGAAGCAAATAACTTGCACGCTTCAATATAAACATACATACTGGAGGACTGTAGCTAATCAAGGCTCTCTTTTTAAATATTCAGTGAAATAAAGACTTTTGGCATTATGATATCCATGTGCATTATAGGTATGCATGCCTGCTCCTAATTTATTTAAACTTATGTATTGCTATTTATTTTATAGTTTATAGTTTATAGTTTATTTGATTTATATACCGCCCTTCTCCTTGGTGGGACTCAGGGCGGTTCACAGGGCATACATAAGAAACACTATACAAAAATTAAAAAGAATTAAATCCATGCCCAATTAAAACAGAAGTACAGATTAAAAACAATTAAAAGCCCATAATCCCCCATCAGGCCAGACCAGCTAATTCGAACAGATGGGTCTTCAGGCCCCGACGGAAAGTTCGAAGGTCTGGTGCCATCCGGAGCTCCACCGGCAATTGATTCCATAAAGCCGGAGCCCCCACAGAGAAGGCCCTCCCCCTGGGGGCCACCAGTCGACATTCCCTGACTGGCGGCACCCTGAGGAGGCCCTCTCTGTGGGAACGCACAGGGCGGAGGGGAGTCGATGCCGGCAGCAGGTGGTCCCTGAGGTAACCCGGACCACCTGCTTATTTGACTTGTTATATACTGTTGCTCATTTATGCAAATACCAGCCTTCAGAGCATTGTTTACTTTTACGTATAAACAAACAATCTGTTTAAAAGATCCAAAATATCACTGGAGCTATTGGCTAGGAAAAGCTGGCCTAAACATTGGAGTTGACTTCATTAGAAATGACATCATTGTTCAGAAGTGGTGTCATTATGATGAAGTTTATTTATTTATTTTATTAGATTTATATACCGCCCTTCTCCCAAAGGACTCGGGGCGGTGTACAGGGCAATTAAAACATGGCATACAAAGTTAAAAATAAGTTAAATTAAATTTAGCCCCAAACCAAGTAAATCAAATTCTAAAATTTAAAATCCCAATCCCTCAGTCCAGGCCGGCAAGCTCGAATAACCAGGTTTTCAGGTCAAGTTGATGGCCTTAATCATGAGGACTGGGTAGCCATCTGAATGTGCCCTTAGTAAAGAGCTATTGCTCATAGCCTGGAATAGGTTTCCACCAGGCTGTAGTTCCTGAGTGAATGGATAAAATAAGTTGACGTTATTCCATTGAATTGGGAATCCTATTATGTCAAGAGCCACATTCTTGGGAAGGTCATTTGCTGAAGGTTCTGTGTGAGTCATCATGGATAGAGTGAAGTCAGTGAATCTACAGCCAGAATCTATAGCAGCAGGGTTACCTCTTACCCCTTCAGAAAGTTTACTTTTGCCTCCTTGTCTTTGTCTCTCTTTTTTTGAGACAGTCTTTTCCCCTCACCACCACCCTAAAAATTTTTTGTCATGCAGGCAGCCAGAGACAGATTGCTCAAATCAGAAAACTGAACAGATTGCTTGGAGAGACTTTTGAAATTAGGTTGATGGCTGCGTGTTACCCAATACTTGCCTTACATCTTTACATTTGAACAATGATTCCTTTTCAGTTACAAGGAAAATCAGTCTGCTAGGGAGTAGTTTGTGTTCTGAGATCAGTTTGAGATCATGTCTAGCCTGTTTCTGAATTGTTACATAAGAATGGACAAGCAGTGTTTCCTTCTGTATCTGTCTTTACATTCTAAATAGAGAAGTGGTATTGCACAAAGGTACAATGGTTTTATTAAGATTTGTTAAGGCCTTTGACTTTGTATATTGCAAGATTTCGTAGGAAGATTGGATGTGCAAATCTGCGTATGAAAATAAAACCAAAGAAACTGTAAGAGCAAAAGAGAAGACCAGACATGCACAAAGATAAAGTAAAATAAGCCTTTATTGTTGTGAACTGGAGAAGTGTTATGTCTTCTCTCTTATTGAGTCATATACAACATGTTACATACATAATGTATATGTGTAAATTTACATGAGCCAAAGTTTGGTTTACAAGGGAAACTTCAAAAGTGGAAAAATGTTGGTTCTTGAGATTCAAATAAAGATGACATCCATTTGATTATCTTTTCTATATCCCAGAAAGCTTTCCTGTATTCTGTGGTTTGGAGTTGATGGCACAGGGGGAAAAGCAACAGTCTCTTTGGTTTTAACAAATGTGCAATAAAAATATTTCCTCTTCTGTCTGGCAGGTTTTCCCGTTCAGATGAGCTCTCTCGCCACAAGCGCTCCCATTCTGGACTCAAGCCTTACCAGTGTCAAATATGTGAGAAGAAATTTGCCCGCAGTGACCACTTATCTAAACACATGAAGATCCACAAAGGGTCATTCAGTTCAGGAAGTCAGTCAGCAGGTTGTTTTTCGTAATAGTTAACTAACTCTCAGTTTCCTTGCCAAGAGAAGATTTCCAATCAACTCAAAGGACAGCTGAATAGAAAATACAATTTTTCTTTAGGAGAGAAGTGATTAGAAAATGACTTAAGTCTGGGGGAAAACAACCTCTGTTTGAATGTGCCTTACAATTAGGGTTTGCCTCCAAATCAAGATGTTTGGTACTTGTTAATAATTGTACATTATATCTGAGAGGGAAATGTGACCATTCAGGATGTGGAGAAGAACAGCATGAGATCCTGTTTCATTCTGAATTTTGTAAATACTGTACTGTAAATATCATTCAGGAATTCTGTATCTTCTATTAAGCTGCACACAAGGGACTGTATTCAAATGCAAGTTACCTTTTTTCATCATCTCTCAGCCTACCCCTATTTGATCAGCCTGGCACTTATTCTAAAACCAAAAGAGTGGGAGAAAATTATTTCAGGTCGAAATGCAAGCAAGTGAATATAAACTATAATAAATTCAGCAAACAAATTATTACATGAACTCCAAATTCCTCTTTTAAAACATAGACTTCCTAAATTTATATTGTGCTGCATCAAAGTGAGTTTCATTGCTTTCTCTGTAATATGCTTTCTTTTTTAGATTACTGTGAATGATTATATTGTCTCTTAAGAGCCACATTTAAAATGCATCTTCAATGGAACGCAGATTGCCAGAGCCCAGAATGGTACACAAGGTGAATTTGTACACTTGTCAAAAAGTGCTGCATTATTAGAGCGTGTCTGCTGCCTTTCTAAAGAGGCGAGCCAGAATGAGTCTTCAGTCCATTTTAATTAAAACAATAAAGGGCCTGATACATTACAATTGATAAAATACTAATCAATGTATTATGACATCTGCTATATACTACTGTATAGAAAATCCATGCATTGGTACAGCTCATGGCAATGCCTTTGGCTGATCTCAAACAACCTAAGAATGTCAGATCTGGTTGATACATGAATGGGACCAGGAAACTCCAAGGCTATAGACAGACTATGAGGTTAAAAAACATCTGAAAGAATAGCAGTATGCAATAACATGCTACGTCTATGATATTTTTTTAAAAAAACTACATGAACGTGTAGCTGTCAAAAATCCAGCCCAACTGAGGGAGTTTTCATCTTTAATATGGCTACTTTACTAAGTATTTAGTAAAGTGAACTGCTGGTGTAAAATTTAGAACAAATGGTTGCATGTGAGCACAGAAAACGCCTTGTACTTAAGAGGCTACGTGCATCCTCAAGCCAGCCAGCCAGCTTCTTATGCATCTTCAGCCTGTCTCAAAATAAAACAGTTCCTGCCAGAAGAGGAGAGCATCTGTATATCCTGTGTAAGACTAGCAGCCATGCTTACTTGGAAAACTGTTTCTTAGATATGTTATGGCTTGCCTTAGATGTTATAGCCTCCTTCCCCTATGGGCACTATTTTCATTTTTTAGCATGTGCCAACCTGAATTATTCATATCGGCACTGTCTCCTTTCTTTGCTCCAGTGCTTTCCACAAGAATTCTGTACCCTATGTCGACCCCTCTCAGTCTTCAGCTAGGACTTTGAATCACGTTGTAGCGGGGCTGGCTGAAAGTCTTCGCAGGAGCTTGACGTATATTATACATATACAAACGTATAAAGGTATACTACAGTGATTTCTTCTCCCACAGAACAACATTCTGTTGGCATAAATAACCAAAAGATCTCAAAAGCACCTCATCCCCTGCAGAAAATTGTACCATGGCACAACAAATTGTACTGAAAAATCCTCAAAGCAAGTTGTATTTGCCAATAGAGGAATCCAGAATTCAAGCCCAGCTATGCAGATATGTTTGTTTATTAAGCATATTTGTATACTGTTGCAATTGAAATGCTCTGAGGGATACATAGATTAAATAATACCATTTAAAACAACCATAGTACAATTTTAAAATCTGAACATATAAATAACAGTAAAAGAGAAACACAAGAGAGTAATCAGAAAAATATTTTTTGCAGATGTCATAAGAGATCAAACTTGAATCAAACTCCTTCCTAACTTGTGCCTTGCTTCTTCCTTACTTCTAAAAGGAAAATGTCAAATTATCTCTTTCCCATTATTTCCATTATTTCATGAATAGGAGAAGTAATTGGTGAAATGATTTCCAAGGATCTGTTGATGTAGCAACCATGTACCCTAAAAGAAAAATAAAGCTGAAATCTATTATAACAGATTGTAGATATTGAGCTTCACATAATAGAATATAATTAACATAGATAAGCATTCAACATTGGAACTAATTGTTCTAAGAAATAGTAGGATTTCCACTGTAGGAGATATTCAGGAGAAAGCTGGAGAGCTGTCTTCTGGGGATGCTTAATTTGGATTCCTATCCTGAGCAGGGTGTTGACCCAATAGCCTCTTTCAACTTTCTCATTCAATGAGATTTGAACTAATACTACCATTATACAGCAAGTGCATATTCTTACATATGTACATATTCTTACATATGGGAGTTATTTGGATTCAGATATCTTAATTTTTTCCCATAACTTCTACCATTCTTTAAAAATGTTGTTAAAAGTTGGAAGCAATGTAAACTCATATATATCCTACAGTTGTGATGATTTGTGTAATATTATTATTATTATTATTAATTTAATTTCTATACCACCCTTTTCCCGAAGGACTCAGGGCGGTGTACAGGGCAATAAAATGCAATAAAAATACAATATACAAAAGTTAAAAAGTTAAATATCCAGTTACAGTTTTATGGGGCACTTTTTTCTTGCACAGTAGGGCTGCCAATTCTTTATATTTGTTATAAAGAGTTATGTTGACCTCCAAGAAGCAGTAGATGATACTGTACATGATCTTTACTGGGTACCATTGGATGTATATATTAGATGTTTGTTCAAATCTTCTCCAAGAACTAAATTCATTGACCATTGCATTTTAAATGAATAAATAAAGTACATTAAACCAGAGGTTCCCAACCTTTTGGCACCAGGGACTAGTTCCATGGAGAAAGGTTTTTCCACGGACCGGAGAGTGTGCGGTTTTGTGTGCTGCCTGCATCCCACGGATGGGGCTTTGCTTGTTTGTGCGGACTGGTTGCTGGCATGCTGTGGCTCGGGACCAGTCCATGGACCGGGAGTTGGGGACCCCTGCATTAAATTTTAGGAGCTATTCGGTTGCCACTGCTGTTATCAGACAGAATATATAGAATCGATCAAAATGGTATGTACAGTCTGTTTCCCTTCAAGCTTTGAGACAGTGTGAGATAAAGTTTTACATGATTTTCACTTCCCCCTCATCCTAGTGGTGGAGGATTTACTTATTTTTACACAACGTATATAGTATGTGGTGTTTTCAGTTAAACTGATTACCAGGAGGCAACATAGACTATTGTAGTTTCATCCTTATTAGGAATTATCAGATGTACATAGCCAGATTCTTATTCTATAGGATTCAAACCCTTTACTGTAGGGGTCCCCAATCCCTGGCCCACAATTGGGCCGTAGCCTATTTGGAATTGGGCCATGCAAGTGACTGGCTGGAGCTCATGCACGTGCATACATCGCAACTTGTTGAAGCTGCAGGCCGGTAGGCACTCGCATGCATGCACTCTGCCCACCACTTGTGCAAGTCAAGCTGTGCCCGTGCACACCAGCACACCACTTGTGCAAGGACTGTGTGCACGCTCATGCATGCTGGCCCACTGTTCATGCCACCCAATTTCCTTCTCCCTTCCCCCACAGCTAAGCTGCCAAGATGCAAAGGTTGGGGACCGCTGCTTTACTGGAATCAAATGTTGTATAAATCAGTGTGGGTTTTAGCAGAATAGGCATGGTTGATTAGTGAATGTGGAATGGGGAGATACTTTGGAAAAACAGTTTGCTTTGTAATAAATGTCATTGGATGACTGTGCTCTTGATTCACTCTTTCAGTTCAGATTTGCCTGACAGGGCTAATGTGAAAAGCAAAAAAAATAGGCAAGTCAATATTTTTTTATCCTGTTGGGAATTCATTGAGAGAAGACTAGGATGCAAATCTTATAGCAAATAACTGCAGCTCATGCAGTGGTTGTTTGAAAAAGTAAACTGTGCAGCAGGAACTGAAAATATAAAATTGCAATCTATAATCAATATATATATATGTGTGTGTGTGTGTGTGTGTGTGTGTGTGTGTGTGATATGTTAACTCTTAGATTACCTTGCTAGGCCCCAAACATGGGGCAAATCTTTATTTCCTGTTTTCAGCCTTATCTCAAAGGCCATCGAACAGGCTGTAGTCACACCGGACAGTTCATATATTTGTGTAAATTACTAACAAAGAATTTAGGGAGGCTGATATGCATTTCGGATATATATATATATATATATATATATATATATATATATATATATATATATATATATATATATATATATATATATATATATATATATATATATATATATATATATATATATATATATATATATATATATATATATATAAAGGATCCAAACACAATCACAACTTCCAGATCATGCTCACTTATGGTTTTATGATATTTATTACTGCATGTTCTTGACTGAACCTGGCAAAAGTGTAAATCATTTTACCTTTTACAAGTAAAACTTGTAAAATACAGCTTTATCTTAATTGCAGGCAACAGTTACTAAAGAAATACAAAATCAGAAATAAAAACAGTTCAAAAACATGAATCTTGTCTTGGTTGCATAAATACTGATCTAGTCCCTGAAGAGTCTCAAAACAAGTGACTTTTTAGCTGTGTTATCATAACTTAGGCCACACAAAGACATAGCAGCATGCTATGCTTGATTAGCATAGCCCCACTTGAGTATTTGATAGTTCAGAGAAAATTCAGACCATATGGTTACCTTATGGTTTTCTACAAATCCAGAAAATAGATGACATTCGTAATTAAATTAATCATGCCGTATGAACACAATACTAAGCCTTTCTGAAACTTTTTGAAACTTCTGAATCTTTCTGGAATTTCTATAATTGAACATACATAAAATTGGACTTTGGACCGGTCACTGTCAGCCCAACCCACCTCAGGGTTGTTTTTTGGGGGAAAAGGAGGAGGAGGAGTATTATGAATGTTTGCCACCTTGAATTACTTATAAAGTAATAAAGGTGGAGTAACAAAAACTAAATAATTCAAATAAGTAAATATAAAACCCATAAATAGTGAGCTCTGCTAGACCGACATGGTAAAAATATTTAAGTTTGCAATGTTTTCAGTACTATTTTTTCATTAAAGTATTACTCCAAAACTGTCTAAACAAGATTGAATACAGACATTTTGGATGAACTCATTGATACTATGACATCATATGTTAGCTTTTGTGAGGACATTTATGTGCCTACCAAGAGCTTGTGCATATATAATAATAATAATAAAAAACCTTGGTTCCAACAGCTACATCGTGCCAAAGAGGAGGCCTACAGGAAAGGAGATAGGATTTTGTACAATCAGGCCAGGGATAAATAAACAAGGGAGATCAGGGTAGCAAAAAGAAGCTACTCTGAAAAGCTGAAAAATCAGTTCTCAGCTAATGAAATCAGCAAATGTGTGGAGAAGCCTGAAGAATATCATTGGCTACAGCAGAGCTCCCGCCCTTACTGAAGAGAATTGTCAACTGGCAGATGACCTGAACGTATTCTACTGTAGGTTTGAGAGGAGATCACTGTCATCTACCATGACAGTATCTCAAGGGCTGAATCAATTTAGAGTGAAGAATTTCTGGAATTATGGTATTGAATGTGAGATGAAGTCTACAAAAAGGACCCATGCATAGGTTCCTGTAGATTCACGATGTAGATTCAAGATTCAAGATCCAATATCTCAGGGGCTGCCACAAGGAAGAGGGAGTCAAGCTATTCTCCAAAGCTTCCGAAGGCAGGACAAGAAGTAACAGGTGGAAACTAATCAAGGAGAGAAGCAACCTAGAACTAAGGAGAAACTTCCTGACAGGACAATTAACCAGTGGAACAACCTGCCTCCAGAAGCTGTGAATGCTCCAACACTGGAAGTTTTTAAGAAGAGACTGGACAGTCATTTGTCTGAAATGGTATAGGGTTTCCTGCCTGAGCAGGGGGTTGGACTACATGACCCCCAAGGTCCCTTCCAACTTTATATTATGATTATGATTATGATTATTATTATTACCTTCCTCACCTCAGATACACCAATAATAGCCAAATCTCCTATACCTATCTTCATCCCTCTGGGCCTTCCACCTCTGGTGAGCTTAGAAAAAGATGTGGTCTATTTCATAAACAAATTATTGGAAAAGCACCAGGCCCAGACGGAGTAACTCTTTCCTGCTTGAAAGCCTGTCCTGAACAACTGCACCCCCCATCTTCACTCACATCTTGAATAAATCACTAGAGATGTGTTATGTCCCTTCTTGCTTCAAACACTCTACTATCATCCCAGTTCCCAAGAAACCTTCCATCAAGGAGCTGAATAACTACAGACTGGTTGCTCTGCCATATGTAGTTATGAAGAACTTTAAGAGGTTAGTTCTGGCCCACCCGAAAATCATCATGGATCCACTGTTAAGACTCCTTGCAGTTTGCCTATCGAGCAAATAGATCAGCAGATTGTTCTGTCAATATGGCACTGCACTCAATCTTGCAACATCTTGAATCTACAGGGACCTATGCATGGGTCCTTTTCATCTCACATTCAATACCATAATTCCAGAAATTCTTCACTCTAAATTGATTCAGCTAGCTGTGCCTGTCCGTACTTGTAGGTGGATTATTAGCTTTTTGATAGATAGAAAGCAACAGATGGAGCTAGGGAAAATCACATCAAGTACCTGGCCAATTAGCACAGAGCTGTGTTCTTTCTTCATTGCTCTTCTCTATATACCAATTACTGCATCTCTAGGGATCCCACTGTTAAAATACTGAAGTTTGCAGATGATACAACACTCATTGGTCTTATTTGTGAAAGTGATGGGTCTGCATATAGGGAGGTTGAACAATTGGCCCTGTGGTGCAGCCAGAACAATCTGAAGTTGAACATGCTTAAAACTATAGAAATGAGACTGGATTTTAGGAAGAGCCCTTCTATTCTACCACCTCTTACTATATTCAACAGCACAGAATCAGCAGTAGAATCCTTTTAAGTTTTTGGGTTCTGCAATCTCCTAAGATTTTAAACAGAACCATCATTAAAAAGGCATAACAAAGTCTGTTCTTCCTGCATCAACTCAGGAAGTTCAGACTGCCCCAGGACTGTGATACAGTTCTACAGAGGAATTACTGAGTCTGTCATCTGTACATCTGTTATTGAGTCTGTCATCTGTTTGGTACAGATACAGACTCCAACAGATAGTTAGGACTGCAGAAAAAAACATTTGTAACCAGACTGCCTTCCAGAGAAGACCTGTATATTGCACAGGTCAGAAGGAGGGCTGAGAAAATATTTTCAGACCCCTCACATTCAGGGCATAAACTGTTTCATCTCTCCTTGGTATGCTGCTATAGGGCATTGCATGTCAAAACAACTAGACACGGACAGTTTCTTCTCTCATGCTATAACTCTGCTGAACACCTAATTCTCATGATATTGTCTTATGTAAGTATAGTTACCCATGTTGTATGGCTGTAGTAGTATTATCTTTCCCATCTTGTTTACTACCCCATTATTGTTATCATTATTATGGTTATTTGTTGCTTGGCATACACACTGAGCTTTGCACAGGAGACAAATTCCTTGTGTATCTAATCACACTTAGCGAATAAAAGTATTATATCCAACTAAAACAACAAAACTTACCAGTCATGCAGGATTAAACAATAGCTCCCAAGTTGCTCTTATTGCATCAAAGTCCTTCATAAAAACATCATGAAATTAAATTCTTTATTCGTCACCTATGAACAATGACAACAAGAAATTAGGTGGGCAGCCACAAATACCCCCTCCATCAAGCACAGGATATATATAATTAGCCCCCTTATAGAATACTACCCCCTTACTGAGGTACCCATTTCCATCCTCACATCATTTTTATAAGAAACTTCCTTCCTTTCCAGGGCCTCTAGGTTTTCTGAGAATATTTGTCTAAGGAGAAGCTATCCTTGGAACGTATACCTTATCTCACTTTGCTGGATAAGCTACTTTCAACGTCTCTTAACCATGAAATGTTCTAGTTTCTCAGTTCTTTTATGTCCGCACAATATGAAATGCAAAGTGCGGGGTGGCAGAAAACATTCTCTGAATTTCAAACCAGCAGCCTCTTAGTACTAGCCTCCCATCCCTATCGTTTTTTTCACTTTCAGGGTTGGAAGTCAGGGTTGGAAGAATGTTAATAAGGACAAACCATTAATGGATTGTTAAAAATAAATAAACCAGGCCTCAATGTATGTGGCAAAACAAAATGAGCATGAGAAAACCTCTGCTTTGTTTTGAATTGGTAATAAGCTAGTATGCTAGCGCTAACCCTCATAACCCTCACTTTCTAGCTCCGCTGTCTTTCTAACTGGCTGATAAAAGCAAATCTCCCAGTTACAAAATACTGCAATGACCAGAAAGCCTTGCGGGCCAGAGGCGGGAAGAAACCTTTTCATTGGCCCAATAAGTTACTAAGGTTGACGCGATTGGGCTCTTTCCTCCCTTTCACAGGGCAGTGGCGGAAGTGCGGAGTACGGTGGCCGTAATTGGGCTGGGAAAACCTGTGTGTTCCGGAGTAAATGCCTAGTGTGCCAGGCTGCTCTTGCCACTCGAGTTCTTGTTTCGGTTTTGCCCACGGAGAGAGATGGAGAGCCAGATTTCGAGGCTCCGCGGAGGCGGCTGGCCATGAAAGGCGGGCAGTCGGCAGGGAGCAGCTCCAGCTCCTGCCATTGCACAGGAACAGCTTGGCGCGGGGGGGGCTGTCCGCCTGGGTGAGTCCAGGGTCGGCTTGGGACCCTTTTCTCTCCTTCCCCGATGCTGATGCTGCCCTGCCGGAGAACCCCACAAGGTGTGTTGGGCGATCTGCGCGCCCTGGCCGCTACTCTCCTGCGTGTGCAGAATTTCTTTAACGGTGGCGCTGACAGAAAGACCCTCTGCGTATGCTCAGGAGTCCCTTCCCTAAAACTAAGCGCGCATTAAGCGGTTAAGCGCGCATTAAGCGGGATGTTCCTGGCCTGAGGCTCCTCGTCCTCTCGCGTCCCCGCACCGTGCTTCCAGATTCCGACTCACGAGCAGGCAAAGTTCTGACGTGTTCCAGAGAGAGACACCTGGGTCTCTCTCTCTGTTCTTTATCATAGTTAGCTGGTTTATTGTTTTCTGAGAAGTATTCCCATGCAACAGTTGTCCCGTAAGGCTCGTAATTCTGGCTTGCCATGATACGCGAATACACCCATACTATGTGAACACAGCCACTTGGCTGAGTAAGGATTCGGAAATGTCTTCCTGATCCAAATATATCAAATCTGTACCTGCGGTAGAGGCTTATATTGGCTCCACTGATGTTTTGACATTTCCCTCCCACTCTTAGGGCTTAATGCTCAGCCTATAAACCTTAATACTCTCTTCTTTTTCTGCTTTGAGAACCTCAGATGTGGCTTCTGAAACTTGCTGGGATCTTCCTAACCAACCTGCAGTCTTCAGATTCTATTGTCATGGCTCTTCTGGAATCCACTGTGCTCTCCTTCATACACTTCTAGGTATTGCCTTTATGACAAATACCTGATGCTGAGCATGCATGGTAAGCAAGCTGGGTTTGAAATTTCTGTAGGATTTATGGACATGGGCATACATTTTGCACTGGTTAGAGAATCTCATCTCACAAGAAAAAAGCTGAAAGTGTTGCACTGTATACAAGTATTTCACATCAGGGTGTCTAATATGGCTATAGATCTACAGCCAAATTTCTGATGGTTAATTTTTATACAGTGGGCCAGAGTCTGTGTTATAGATATGAAAATGTTAAAGGTTTCCTTGTGTGATATGGATGAGGACACTTGTGTATCTGCGTGCTTCTGTGTATATGCCAGGAACATGGATGAAAGCAGCTACAAATACACTGAAATCTTATAATTCATTCAGGATGTTGGCTTTTTTTTTATTGAAAAGTTTTAACATACAATTTTTCCCTTAGAAAGTCCCCCCTCCCCCACCCTTCTCCCTCCCCCCCTTCCTCCCCCCCCTCCCCCCCTCCCCTCCCACTTCCCAGAGCTAAATACAAGGTATGTATAAAAAAAACAATCATAAACAACCATATACTAACAACCATAAACTCTAAAATCTATCACTCTCTAGCTTATATAGGATAAAACAAACCTTAGTAATATTAAATATATATATAAAAAAACTAATATAGAAAAAGAAACAAAGAAAGAAGCCTTATTCAAATATAAAACTTCTTAACCCTATACTTATTCTGGATAAACTCAAACCATTCTCTCCCTTCCATAATATAGCGTTCCTGCAAGTAATCTTGCAAATAGGCCGAAATCTTCGCCATTTCAACCAAGTCGGAAACCTCTAAAGCCCACTCTTCTATGGTCGGCAGTTCCTCTTTCCAGTACTAACCTATCAAAAGTCTTGCTGCCGTGATTAAATTCAACATCAACTTAGTATGTTCCACCAGACTTTTATCCAAAAAGCCTTAACCTTTTTACAAATCCACCATATATGAAAATATATTACGTCTTCATCACCGCACCTCCAACATTTAGGCTAATGATTCAGATACATACTTAGCTTTTTAAAATCTAAATACCATCTATAAAACATTTTGTAAAAATTCTCTCTTAGATTTCAAACTTGTTTAAATTTTACATTCCTCACCCAAATCTTTTCCCACCTCCCACTACTTGGCTGTAAGTACGTTGTGAAAGTTCCATAGACTTCTGCTGTTCTTGTTCTTTTATCTTTTTTGATCGTTTTAAAGCAGCACGCGTCACCCTCTGTTCTCTAGGATCATCCAAAGGTGTTATAACTTGATCTCCTCCAGCACCATTCTCCTCTGTCTGTCCATCTTCAGCCTCTTGATGTTCTCCTTCTCCAGATCCCTTTGCAGCTTCCAGAAGTGTTAATGGGGTTGCTTTTAAAACATTATTGTAAAAATCACGCGCTTGCATCACAGTAACCAGACGGTACCTTTTACCTTCATGCATCACCATCAACCCAGCTGGGATCTCCCATCTGAACCTTATATCTCGTTGCTTGAGCTCTTGCACAAGAAATGTAAAATCCTTCCTTCTCCTTAAAATCTTTGGAGGAATTTCTTTTAGAACCAGAACTTCTTGATCAGCAATCACGACTTTAGTATCATAGGCAGCTTGTATAACTTCATCTCTAATTTCCCTTTTTGCAAAATAAACCACCACATCTCTAGGCAACTTTCTCTGTCTAGCAATCCATGAATTCACACGAAACACTTTATCCATGCCTCCTTTTATTTCGGATGCTGGCTGATTCAATACCACTTCAAGAGCCTCAGAAACCAGCTGCTTTAGATCTTCCTTAATATTCTCCTTTAAACCTCTGATTCTAATGGCAAACTGCATCTGGAAATATTGAGCAAGACTCAATTCTCTATCCATTTTATCTCTTAAATCTTCATTCTCCAGTACTTTTGCTTCTAATATAGCATTCTTTTGAGTCAAATCTTCCACTTTTTCATCCAAATCTTCCACACATTCAGCCACTTTATACACTGAAGACAAAATGTCTACCTTCATCACCCTGAACTTCTGTTCCATCCTCTCCTCCATTCTCTCCTCCAACTTCTTCAATTTCTCCTCCATCTGTGCAAATTTATCACCAATTGATTGATTAATTGATTCCAAAAGTACCTGGGCATGTTTATCCAAAGCATCTCGTAAATCCTTCGGTGTCAATACATCAGGAGGGTGCAACGCCTGTAATGATGATTGTTGCACCGGAGAAGATCCACCACTCCGAAGAGTTTTAGGGGGAGGTTTAGCCGCCATCTTTAACTTTCAATTGTGACGCACTTTCACTTAAAGTTTAAAAAAGTCCATCAAGCTCGAGAGTAAAATAAAATAATCCTCTTCACCTTTTCCTCTTGTACCGCTCTGCCTGCTCCTTTTAATCCATAGTCCTTCCTTCAGGCAGGGGTGGTCGCAGACTTAATTTAATTTAATTTAATTTAATTTAATAATATTTATATACCGCCCTTCTCCCTGAGGACTCAGGGCGGTTCACAGGGCAAAAGTCAAATACAAAGTACAAACATTAAAAAAAAGATTAAATAATTGCCCAAGTTAAAACAATTAATACAATAATAAAACCCCAAAAATAAAATTAAAAATACAAAAAAATAAAAACCCCACCAATCCCCATCAGGCTAGGCCGGCTTGTACAAACAAAAACGTCTTGAGATCGCGACGAAAGGAGCGAAGATCGGGCGCCATCCGGAGCTCTACCGGCAACTGATTCCACAGCTCCGGAGCGCCCACAGAGAAGGATCTCCCCCTGGGCGCCACCAATCGACATTCTCTGATCGGTGGCACCCTGAGGAGGCCCTCTCTGTGGGAACGCACAGGGCGCAGGGAGCTTGATGCCGGCAACAGATGTTCCCTAAGGTACTCCGGCCCCATGCCATGAAGGGCTTTGAACACCATTACCAGTACCTTGAATCTCACCCGGAAGGCAACTGGCAACCAATGCAGCTCACGGAGCAAAGGTGTAACGTGGGAGTATCGGGAGACTCCCAGCACAACTCTCGCGGCTGCATTCTGTACCAGTTGGAGCTTCCGGGTGGTCCTCAAGGGCAGCCCCATGTAGAGAGCGTTGCAGTAGTCCAGACGAGAGGCCACGAGCGCATGAGTGACCGTGCATAAATCATCCCGGCTAAGATAGGGCCGCAACTGGCGCACCAGGCGAACCTGGGCGAAAGCCCCCCTAGTCACAGCTCCTATATGGTCTTCCAAGGTGAGCCATGAATCTAGGAGGACTCCCAAGTTGCGAGCCCTATCTACGGGGGGTAATAGTTCACCCCCCATAGCAAGAGGTGGAATGTCCGAATAGACCCGGGATGAAGGTATGCAAAGCCACTCAGTCTTGTCGGGGTTGAGTTGAAGTCTGTTCCTCCCCATCCAGACCCGAACCGCCTCCAGGCAACGGGACATCACGTTGAGGGCATCACTGGGGTGGCTTGGGGTCGAAAAGAAAAGTTGGGTATCATCCGCGTACTGATGATACCCAACTCCAAAACCACGAATGATCTCACCCAGCGGTTTCATATAGATGTTGAACAGGAGAGGCGAGAGGACCGACCCCTGAGGAACTCCACAAACGAGAGACCTCGCGGTCGACCTCTGCCCTCCTGCCAACACCGACTGCGAACGTCCCTGGAGATAGGAGGAGAACCACTGTAAAACTGTGCCTCCCACTCCCAGTCCCCTGAGACGCCGCAGCAAGATACCATGGTCGATGGTATCGAAAGCCGCCGAGAGGTCTAATAGGACTAGAACAGAGGAATATCCCCTGTCCCGAGCCCTCCAGAGATCATTCACCAGCGCGACCAATGCCGTCTCCGTGCTGTGCCCGGGCCTGAAACCCGATTGGTACGGGTCTAGATAATCCGCTTCATCCAGGACCAGAGGGAGCTGATGCGCCACCACACTCTCAACAACCTTCGCAAGAAAGCGAAGGTTGGAGACAGGACGAAAGTTGTTCAATACAGCTGGGTCCAAGGCAGGCTTCTTGAGGAGAGGCCTCACCACCGCCTCTTTCAAGACGGTGGGGAAGCTACCCTCACCCAAAGAAGCCGATATAACTGCCTGGAACCAGCTGCGTGTCCTCTCCCGGGCTGCATAGACCAGCCAGGAAGGGCACGGGTCCAGTAAACGTGGTGGTGCTCAGCCTCCCCATGATCCTGTCCACTTCCTCCGGAGTCACAGAATCAAACTCATCCCAGGTAGAATCGACAAGACCGCCCGTGTCCTGATCGCCAGGACACCTGGCTCTGCTCCATGAAATCAGGAGCAGAGGCGCTGGCCAGCTGGGAGTGACCCAGGCTACGGGGGAGTTCGATCCTTCAGCCGCCCAAGCTGCAAGCTCAGGCGGCCCCGGAGAACTCGACCCCTACCTGGGGCCTCACCCCCTCCTCTTCTCCCGAGGAGGGGGCTTCAAATTCGCCCGAACAGCTGATCGGCGCTGTTTCGGGCGAAAATCACTCAGCTGAGCCGCGGGCAGCCCGGGGAGGCTGTCTCCGGCGCCGCGCAGCCACCGGACAGGATGTTGGCTTTTGAAAGGATATAGTAGTTGTGGGATCCTTGGTGATCTCTGTTTTTTGCAGATGTTTCATTAGCCAAACTAGGTAACCTCATCACTGTTGGATAGTTATTTGTACTGAACGTGGCTTGTTTTTTTCTACTGTGAACTTTCATTTCTTCAGTGGAAATGCTTATTAGATCATAAGACTTGGGTAATATGTACGAATAAATACTTTACTCATAACAAGGACAGATTGTCTTGAGTGAACCAAGATGGCAGGAGCCACTCACAAGAAGAAAATTTCAATTAGCATTCCTCAGTTGCAGTATGCTTGCACTTTCTCTACTTCACTGAGATGAAATTGGGGTAAGAAGATGTACTCTGATGGTGCTCATCCCATTTCCCCACATAATTCACCTAGTCTTCTGCAACTTGGTGCATAAGTATACATTAGAATGTTATCATTTCACCAGGACGATCACTCGGTAATTTTGTGACAGTTTTCCGAACCCAAACTTTATTGTGAGAATAAAATGATAGGCTGTTTCCATTCTACCTGGGAAACCTACAACAAATACATAAAATACCAACTTGGTGGAAGCTAGCTAAGAACTTAAGTGTTATTTGATTTCTCTGTTTTTTCACGTTATTACTTTTTCTACTTAAGTCTTTGTAGCACCATTGTTGTGACTACTGTCAGAAAAAACATATTAGATATTTTTTTTGCAGGTTTACAGATTAAAAAAGAACAGAGTGAAAAAAGCAGTATATGCTTACCAAAGTCTGAGGTGTAGCTGAAGTACCGTATTTTCCGGCGTATAAGACGACCCCCTACATTTCCTGTTAAATTATAGGGTTTGGGCTATACTCGCCATATAAGACTACCCCTCTTCCAACGCACACCAAATAAAAATTAAAAAACATCAGATTTGATTTTAATATGGTAATTTTAATTCAAATGCTTATGACATGCAGGTGCTTAGTAGGAAAACTGTCACTTATAAACATAAGGCTGTTTGTCATCAAACATGTAAACATAAAACAGTGCAAGTGGATTAAACTATAATAATAATAATAATAATAATAATAATAATAATAATAATAATAATAATAATAATAATAATAATAATAATAATAATAATAATAATAATAATAATAATAATAATAATAATAATAATAATAATAATAATAAGAAGAAGAAGAAGAAGAAGAAGAAGAAGAAGAAGTAGTAGTTGGAGGGGACCTTGGAGGTCATCTAGTCCAACCCCCTGCTAAGGCAGGAAACCCTATACCATTTCAGACAAATGGCTGTCTAGTCTCTTCTTAAAAACTTCCAGTGTTGGAGCATTCACCACTTCTGGAGGCAGGTTGTTCCACTGGTTAATTGTTCTAACTGTCAGGAAGTTTCTCCTTAGTTCTAGGTTGCTTCTCTGCTTGACTAGTTTCCATCCATTGCTTCTTGTCCTGCTTTCAGGTGCTTTGGAGAATAGCTTGGCTCCCTCTGCTTTGTGGCAGCCCCTGAGATATTGGATCACTGCTATCATGTCACCCCTCACCCTTCTCTTCGTTAAACTACACATACCCAATTCCAGCAACCGTTCCCTATTTTCCTAATTCACTTTTTCACTTTTCCTAATTCACTCTAAAGCTTTCCCTGCGCAGAGCCTTACGTAAAACCAGCTGCCTGCAATTAGTGCAGGTTCGCATCCCACCAGGCTCAAGGTTGACTCAGCTTTCCATCCTTCCAAGGTAGGTAAAATGAGGACCCAGATTGTTGGGGGCAATAAGCTGACTTTGTAATAATGCTGCTGGGGGTGTGTGTGAAAGCCCTAATAAACAGGCATATACACAGAATGAAGGCTATTGCTAAGCACATTGATTTGTGCTTTAAATTGTAAGCCACCCTGAGTCTTCGGAGAAGGGCAGGATATAAATGGGATTTAAAAAAAAAAAGACCAAATGGGAGATCCGCTCCAGGTTTTCCAGCCAGCCCACCCAGTTCCTGAGTCAAATGTGTCCTTAGAGCTAAGCCGCTGCTCTGGCTGCTGCCTTCCCCACCTGCCTTTCAAGTTGGGATATACTACAGCTGCTCTTCAACTTTAGAAGGAAAGACGCCCAGACCCCAGCCTGTAAAAAATCACAGACTGCAGCTTCTTCTCCAATTGGTCCCGCTTTCCCTGCGCAGACTAAATGGGAGATCCGCTCCAGGTTTTCCAGCCAGCCCTGTCCCTAAATTTTCAGCACCCGGCGTATAAGACGACCCCTGACTTTTGAGAAGATTTTCATGGGTTAAAAAGTAGTCTTATACGCCGGAAACTATGGTACAAATTGCTGAACTTGTATTTCAGTTAGAAGTACAGCTAGCAAAGCTACTAATATTTACTATGACAAACATGGTTCATAAGAGATGACCTCTGAAGCTGAAGGTTGTTTTCAAAGTTGTCTGAAACAGTACAGTGTTCTGCTGCCTCAAGAAGAAAAGTAAAGACAAAAATGCGCATAGAGTACAATCAGCTAGCACATATAAAGTAGTCAGGGTGTGTTGGTCTACAAATTCCAAAACCTCTGGAGATCTTGGAAGGTAGGCTAATATTGCATTGCATGTACAAATTGGCTTTAGATGTTGCTTAAATGGATTTTTTTTTGTAAACTTCAATTTCAATCTTGTATGTATTTGGGAGATTTTTGCAGACTTTCAGACTTACGACCACAATTGAGTCCAAAGTTTCTGTTGCTAAGAGAGACATTTGTTAAGTGAATTTTGCCCTGTTCTTATGATCTTTCTTGCCACAGTTGTTAAGTGAATCACTGCAGTTATTAAATTAATAACATGGCTATTAAGTTGGCTTCCCCATTGAATTTGCTTGTCAGAAGGTCACAAAAGGTGATCACATGATCCCAGGACACTGCAACTGTCATAAATATGAGTCAGCTGAATTTTTGATCATGAGACCAAGGGGATGCTGCAACAGTTGTATGAAAAAGTCATAAGTAACTTTTATCTGTGGCGTTGTAACTTTGAACAGTCACTAAATGAACTGTTATAAGTTGAGGACTACCTGTATTTGCTCATGTAGGGAAGAACATTTTTTTTTACTTTTGTAATAGATGGAGGTCATAGAAGTTTGTTCTGAAGTTGCAAAGCTAAATGGACAAAAGGAAAGTGGTTTCCCTGTTATTTAAGATTCTAGAAGCAATAGAAATAGATCCCTTAAGACAAACTGCTGGCCCACGGGCCGGTTGCATCATACGGAGGCTGTGCCCACCCCAGCTCCAGCAATGCAAAAAAAAGTCGTGATACGTCACGACATGTCATGTAACGCGGCGAGTTTGACACCTGTGCCTTAAGAGGTACAAACCTCTTTCTTATGGGTGCATCTCAGGTAGTGACTTCTGGAATGCTTCGATTTTGAACTGCAAGTTTGAATTTGAATTATAAGGGACAATATGCTAAAATATGCAAAAATATACATCAAGCATTCTACAGTTGGATTTGGACTTTTCTCTCTCTCAACATATTACTAATTCTGCAGGTTTGGGGGATGTTGTTTGTGGGAAATAGTGACTTTTTTGTGATAGGATCTAGGGTGTATATGTGTGTATTAAATACACTCACGTGAGCTAGTACACAAAAAATAACCTCCAAAATATTCATTCACAGAAACAACTTTTTGTATTATAATGATTTATGTACAATATGTATAGGAATAAAGAGTATTAAAAATGTTACTAAAATGGAAGCATCTTTCTTGCACATATGAAGTATTAGATAGAAGATGCTTGTGTAAAATATTCCTGCCCCAGGAAAATTAATTAGAAAAGGACCTGTCTTATTAATACAGTATCTCTAAATATACTGTACTATATATAATGGGATATATTTATGGTATTTATTCACATACTGCCCCTCTTCCAAGCTTTAGGTGCTTTACAAAGTACATTTCAATCCCAATCAAGATAAAATCTGAAACAAAAATGGCAGCTCAATGTCATCACTAAAATTCAAGCACAATGCTGAACAAGATTCTTTTAATTCCCTCAAAAAGGAATTTAGGTCGGAGGATGTAGCTCTCAGCTTAATTTTAAACTCTCTCAAGCTGGAGAGAAGTATTGATTAGTATACGGCAGGGCTCCTTTCTATCCCTGTGATTAGAAAATATTTGTATCCAACACAAATGCAGGCAGACTGCAAACATTTAGAAGCTAATATCAAAGTTTGAAGGATCTTGATGAGAAAGATCAAGAAATCCGCAAGATGAATTTCAGCAGGAACAAATGCAAATTCCTGTAATTGGGTAAGTCAGTCACAGACGTGTATAGGATTGAGGCCATACTGATAAACAGCACATGTGAAAAGGATCTTGATGGCTTGATAGATCATAAGATGAATGTGAACCTATATGGGGAGACTCCAAGATTGATAAACAATGGTTTTGAAAATGAAGTTTCGCAAATGTTTGGCCATCGTATTTTGTGCTAGCTATTGGCTTAGGCATTTTTCAAGGAGACTCCATATAGAGCACATTGCATTAATCTTAATAAATTGTACCCTAAAAGTGCATCATAGTTTCTGGGGCTTCCTTTGCCTATCATATGCCTATCGTAACTATGCATTGCCTGTTCCGCAACATATAATAAGAGAAAGAACTTTTGGACATTACAGTGTCTATGCTATAGCTTTTAAGCCATTCAGAGAAGCATTTTTGATTCCTGTAGTGACCTCTTGAGCCATTCTGTCCCGGCACTTAAAAAGCAACTGTTTTATCTCTCTGCTTGATTCCTAATATTTCATCAAACTGTTACAAACAAGACAGACGAAAAAAGAAAGTTATCTTCGACCCATTCTTGAAGTTATGACTGCAACACTCCCGTAGTCATGTGATTGCATTTTGGGCACTTGGCAAAATTTCATTATCAGTAGAAGACACAAATGCTTCCCTTTTGTGTCCCTTATAACTTTGATTGTGCTTTCCTAAGACTGCTGATAAAGAGGGTTTCAGAAGGCTTCTTCTCACTTCTGATCTACTGGTATTGATTTCAGTCAGAGTTGGAATAGGAACCAAATATGATTTTCTCTTGGGTACCAGGTAGTCTTCCGTTCATGTCCACTCGTTCAGTGACTGTTCAACATTATGGTGTCGTTGCAGCCATTACAGCATTCCTGTAATTAAATGATCATGATTCAGGCACTTGGCAGTTGACTTACAATTTGTTGCAGCATTCTGCAGTCATATGATGGCATTTGTGATCTTCCACCACCCATTTCCAGCAAGTAAAATCAAAGGGGAAGCTGGCAAGAGTTCACAAATTGTGATATCTGTGACCACTGGGATTCACCTAATGACTGCAACTGGGACTGCTGTTATAAGTTGACGTAGTCATGTGACTTAGGCGAGTTGCACCTTACAACTCTGTGTTGCTTAGTGACAAAGTTCTCAATCCCAATTACCACTGATAAGAAAGGACTGCTGGCATTCCTGGATGCTAAAAGTAATAAGACTTGTCAGAGACATCGGTTTTCCGCTGACCTCCATTTCTGCCTGTTTTCTTAACTGGGCAGCCTGTGGATGTCAGGTGTCACAAATCTTCTTGAAAAGTATCTTGAGTTCCTTTACTTGAAGAGACTTATAGTGTTAAAAACAGACAAAGTGATAGATTGTATCTCAAGGAAGGAGACAATTTCCGCAGCGGAGACTTTAAATGAAAATGGTGAGCCCTACTTAAGCATTTTTTTATATAAATAAGTCTTTATTTACATTTCATGTTAAAAACACACACCATACACCAACAAAGACAAAAAAATACAATATACAGAAAACGAAGAAATCAAAAAATTGGAAACCATTTCAAAAAAATCAAATTGTATCTACCGTATTTTTCAGACCATAAGACGCACCTGACCATAAGACGCACCCAGTTTTTAGAGCAGGAAAACAAGAAAAAAAATATTCTGAACCAAATAATACCGGTATACTAAAACAGGGCTTTTCAACCTTTTCATCCATTGTACCACTTTTAGGACAAGGCAATGTCCGAGTACCACCAGTGGCCCAGCAAGGTGTCAAAAACTTGACCCCCCCAAAAAAAGGAAAAAAAATGATACAGGTAGTCCTTGACTTACAATGATTCACTTAGTGACTGTTCAAAGTTACAACAGCACTGAAAAAAGTGACTTATGACCATTTTTCACACTTATGACCGTTGCAGCATCCCCAGGGTCATGTGATTTACATTCGGATGCTTGGCAATCGATTCATACTTATGATGGTCACATTGTTCCAGGGTCATGTGATCGCCTTTTGCAACCTTCTGACAAGCAAAGTTAGTGGGGAAACCAGATTCACTTAACAATCATGTTACTAATTTAATTTCTCTCTCTCCTTGTCTTTCTCTCCCTCTCCCCCTCCCTCTTTCTTTCTCTCTCCTCTTTCTCCCTCTCCCTCTTTCTCTCCCTATTTTTCTCTTTCCCTCTATTTCTCCCTCTTTCTCTTTCTCCATTTCCCTCCCTTTCTTTCTCCTTCTCTCTCTCCCTCTTTTTCTCCCTCTCTATTTTTCTCTTTCCTTCTTTCTCCCTTTCTCTCTCTCCCTCTATTTCCCTCCCTCTCTCTTTCCCTCTCCCTCTTTCTCTCTCTCCCTCTATTTCTCTCCCTTTCTTTCTCCTTCTCTTTCTCTCCCTCTCTCTCTCCCTCCCTATTTCTTTCTCCTTCTCTCTCTCCCTCTCTCTCTCTCTTTCTCTCCCTCCCTCTCCCATTGTCCCTTCCTTTTTTCCTTCCTTCCTTTCCTCCCTCTTTGTCCTTCCCTCTCCGTGTTAGAGCAGTACCCATGGAGGCGGCCCTGCGGCCTGGCTTTCTCTTGCAGAAAGCAAGCTGAAACGGAGCGAGGGATATTGACAGGAACGCGAATTGGCCGATCTCGTGCTCCTGCAATCTCCCTCGCTCGGTTTCAGCTTCCCTTGCTTCAAGAGAAAGCAGGCTGAAACGGAGCGAGGGAGATTGCAGCAGCGTGAGATCGGCTGATTCGTGTTCCTGGCAATCTCCCTCGCTCTGTTTGAGCCTGCTTTCTCTTGTAGCAAGGGAAGCTGAAAGCGAGCGAGGGAGACTGCAGGAGCGCGAGATTGGTGTTTCTCAGCACGTGCCGATTCGCGCTCCTGGCAATCTCCCTTGCTTTCCACTTGTGGAGGTTGGGGCTGGCTATACGGATCACCTTCGGACCATAAGACGCACCCTCGTTTTTCCCCCCACCTTTGGGGGAAAAAAGTGCGTCTTATGGTCCGAAAAATACGGTACTTCTAAACTGACAATTATATTCCACTCACTAAATCTCTTATAACTACCCAGCTCCAAAGCTTATTCATTAACAAAAACTATATCACTTCATTTTTGACCAACCTCCAAGCCACCCTCATTTCTTTAATCTTTTATCCATCCAAATATACCATTTATTCCATAATAGAAATGCTGGTGTCTCTTCTTTACCCTTCAACTTCTTGGTCAATGTGTCTGCTTCTGCACAATCAAGTATTCTCCTAATTATAGCTTCATCCAGCGGGGTATGATTTGCCTTCCAAAATTGAGCATACCCCATCCTCGCCGCCGTTGAAGATATGTAAAACCAAATACCATATTCCCGTCTTAATATTTCCAGGCCTGAAGCCAAGCAGATACGTCTCTGGTTTAAGATCAACTAAACACCCTGTGATTTCCTCTATCCATTTTTGGATCCTCGTCCAATATCTAACCACTTCCGGACATGTCCACCATAAGTGATAATACGTGCCAGTCCCTTTACCACACTTCCAACAATTGGCCGACAATCCGGGGAACATTTTGGAAAGTCTAGCCAGAGGGAGATGCCATCTATAAAGCATTTTGTATTTGTTCTCCTTATATGACGTGGAAACCACCAGCCTCATATTAATCCATCAAATCTCTTCCCATTTCTCAAGTGGGAAGATTCTTCCCCCAGGCAATCATCACGTCTTTTACCACCTCTTCCCCTACTACCCTGATTAGCAACAATTTATAACACTTAGATATCATCCCTTTCTCCGGACCCAGCAGAATCCTATCTAATTCCTGCAGATTCAGATAAATACCCCTTCCTTCCTTATCCTTCTTATACCTTGACTGAATCTGCAGGTAGGCCCACCACTCCAATTGAAACCCTTGCTGAGCCAGATCTTGTCGCATTTTGAGTTCTCCCCCGCTATCTAAAAGTTCTTTGTAAGTTGGTCTTCTTCCCTTCTTGAGTAGGGTCGGATGGGTCAAGGCTTCCAAGGTTGATAACCAACACGGAATTTGCGCATAGTACTTGGCCCTTATCTTATCCCAATTCCGAATCAGTATATCCCTTATGTAATGACGAGTAAACTGTTTGCTTGGAGGAGTACCTTCCCGCCAAAGAGCAGCATGCCATCCCTGCAACAAATCGAATCCTTCCAAACTCAACAATCGATTATTCCTTAAACCTATCTATTCCTTGCCCCAAACTAAAAGGGCAGCCTGATAATAAAGTTCCCAATTCGGCAGGCCAAGGCCCCCTCTTTTCTTGATTTCTTGCATCATTTTTCCCAATCCTGGGCCGTTTCCCCTGCCATACGAATCTAGAAACTATCCCTTCTAACTCTCTTAAAAATTTCATCGAAAGTTTAACCGGTACTGTCTGGAAAAGAAAATTCCATTTCGGCAAAATATAAGATTTCACTGTGGCTACCCTTCCTAATAATGACAACTGTATCCTACCCTATTTTCCCAAGTCCATTTTTGTTTGTATCAGTAATTTAGAATAATTATCCTCCCTAATACTTGAACATCTTCCCGTCAACCAAATTCCTAAATATTTCACCTTCTTCACAATTTTAAACCCTGTAATGTCCTCTAACGTCTGTTTACTTCTATTCGAAAGATTTTTCATTAATATATTCATCATATCTTTATTTACTTGTAGACCAGCCACATTTCCAAATTCCTCAATCCTTTTTAGTAATTCCGTGCTGGATTCCAGAGGGTTTTCCAAAACAAAAACCATATCATCTGTAAACGCCTGCAGTTTGTAAATTTGGTCTCTTATCTGAAGCCCGGTAATCTCCTCATCTTTCCTTATTAGTCTCAATAGGGGTTCTAATGTTAGAATAAATAAAAGTGGGGAGAGTGGACAACCCTACCTAGTGCCCTTACAGATATCAAATTTGTCATTAAGCATTATGCAGGTACTTTTCTTGAGCCAAGTATGTTCCAGTATGTCTTCTAAAAGGACCACTTTGTAATATTCTAGAATTGGCAACGTAATTTTTTCATGGCACTTATAAAAAAATTATTATCTAAACAGAACAGAACTATTAACAGAATTATTATCTAAACAGTTTATTTCTTAGACTATAAATTTTAAATACAATTGCAAACAAAGTATATTATTTATTCTATTTGGAAAGTAATTGGCTATGAATTCTTCATTTTTTTTTCTTCCAGTAATTTTGTCATTAGTCTTTAGATCCTGATTCCTCATTCACAACTGTCTCTGTAACCTGGAAGATTGAGTACCAAAGTGAAAATCCATTTGTACCTGCTGCCTTCCAGATGTTTGGGTTCACAACTTTTGGAAATCCTTATTGTTGGCCTTACTGGCTGGGGCTGCTGGGATCTGATCTTCATTAGACATGTGGATTTTTGTAGAAGGTATGTTTATAGTGCTCAAAAGAAGGAGGAATAACAAGGCCATAGTGTCAATAATTCCATCTATAATAGACACTTCCTACTCTGGTGTTAAATACCACTGGGATCTTCCTTGTATTATTTAGTTATAGAAATTTGGGGGAAATTGATGTAAAAATCAATTTGGAAAACCAAGTTATTTCATGTTTGCATTTACCTGAAATGAAGATTACTCTCAATGTAAGATAGTGCCTCTCTAGAAAAAAGATTATAAACTTTTCAAGTCTCCATTGCCATATTTTCTAGAAATCTAAAATGAACCTATCCCCCTTTTTTATAGTTAGATTTCTCCCAATTGATCTGATTTAGCAAAGAAAGCTTTAAAAAAGAGCAGAAGTGCAGATTGTATAGCAAATATGGGTCCCCTGAATTTGAGTTGACTTTCTGTGGGCAACCCTTCTCTCTTGTCAGATAGCACTAATGGTTGCTCACCACTGGAGAAGCATTTGTTCCCAAAGTATCGTGCATGATCTTGGATACAACCTTATCTCCTCTCTTCTGAATTTCAGTTCATTGCTATGGACAGTGCTATCACCTTGTGGCAGTTCCTTTTGCAACTTCTTCAGGAATCTCGGAATAAGGACATTATCTGCTGGACCTCAAATGATGGAGAATTCAAACTTTTGCAAGCGGAAGAGGTGGCCCGCCTTTGGGGAATCCGTAAAAACAAGCCCAACATGAACTATGACAAACTCAGTCGTGCACTCAGATATTATTATGTAAAGGTAACTTGGCCTTTTGTTTGCCTCAGATGTTTAACTTTCATTGCATTCCAGTGGCTCTTAGAATTAGTGTTTTTTTCTCTCTGATTTCAATGGCAGGAATATTGGGAATGCCACAAGAGTTTATTGAACTAAACTGGAAACAGAAAAGTTGCTTGCCTATCTGAGTAAATGTATTTATTTCATGAATTAGCAACAATCAGTACTACTGTTCTACCTAACCACTTACTCTGTTTCAAAATAAGTTTGTGTATCTCATTATTTGACATTTTGATTTATTCATTTGTATCCTCAGATTTTTAAAATATGTTAAAGGCTATTTAATAATAAATATAAGGAATATTTTATGCAGAATTTCTATGGAACATGTAAATGCATACAGTATGATTTCCCCCCCAATGTTTTCTGGAAAATTCTCAGTATGTTCTGAAAAGCTTCAGCTGATGTGCTTATTAGAATTTAATTTGGAATAATGTTGACCTGACTATTAAATGCTGCTTGTAATTTTATGATACATGGATTGTAGCACTTGACACTTTACTATAGAATAATGTGAATGCCATTGAATACTTCCTAGAGACTTTGAAATGGCTGCAGTTTATACCGTTCTGCTGAATATTTCAGATGTACATTTCCTTTCAGCTACATGAAAATGTTATGTACAATCAACTTTTAATACTTGATGCTGAAATGCATCATGGATATTGATGGAAGTATTATGTCCGAGATCAAAATTGGCTTATATTATATTGCCTTCTGAATCAAAAAAATAAAATATGCAGTTGACTGAAACCATGTTCATTATGAACAAACTTTTTTTTAAAGCTCTGCTATGTTTTTAAATTCATTATTATTTTTTTATTATTGATGGATTTGTTAGCATGTGGCTGGCCTCACAGTGAAACACGAAAGCACGTTCTTACTTTCCCCAGTGCTATATGCTTCTAGATAAATGGAGGTTGGGTATGTGTTCTGATTAGTACGTGGATGTGTATCCACAAATCCCTTTCAAAACAAAAATGAAGAAAGATATAAGTTTGAATTACAACCACTTCGGGATCCTTTAGCTCACTGAGATAAGTGGGACTGAATCAGTCACGATTCTCTCATCTTTAGTTAATCATACTGCCTCCTTGATTAGCTGAACTCTGTTTAGGACAAGTATTCAAAGAGGGGGTGCCTAATCTGTTTTATTTTTGATGTTTTCACAGAACATCATCAAAAAAGTTAATGGTCAAAAGTTTGTTTACAAGTTTGTATCTTACCCAGAGATTTTGAATATGGATCCATTGGTTGTTGGCAAGATTGAGGGTGATGCTGAGGCACAAGCTGGCTTTGTTGATGCTAGCAACTCTACAAAGGACATTGAAACTTATGGGAAAGAGAAGCATCAGGCCAATGTGAAATCCTCCAGTCGCAATGACTATATCCACTCAGGCCTATATTCTTCATTTACTTTGAACTCTCTTAATTCCTCCTCTTGTACAAAACTGTTTAAGCCAATTAAGATGGAGAATTCAGCTGAGAAGCTGACAGAAAAAAGAACTACTCAGGATTCAACACCTTCAGTCATAAAATTTGTAACCATGTCCTCCAAAAGGCCTTCTGTATCTCCCCTTGCCTCAGCTACTCAACTGACCTCTACTATCCCAGCTGCCTCTATTGTATCTTCAGGTTCAGATGAAAGCCTCCAGGCCTTGGAATCTCTAGCAACATCTAAAGGTGCAGCCACTGAAAGTTCAGCATCTTTGCCAAGTTTGACCTCTAATTTTAATTCCACATCTCCTGCAACCTCCACATCTCCTAGTCTCCAGGTTCCACCCAAATCTCCTTTGCCACCACTAAGTTCTAATTCTGATCTGGTTCTAGACACAGAAACTGAGTCTGTAGTTTGTCAGCAGTTGGAGCACTCTCAGAATCAAGCCTTGGAGGTTAAAGAGATGGGTTCCTCCATGCTTGAAAAGAATCTTCGTCATAGCAGAACTAGAAAGCCCAAAGGACTGGAGATTACTCCCACTCTGGTTATTACTGGCAGTGACCCCAGTCCACTGGGAATACTGTCTCCTTCTCTACCAACTGCTTCTCTTACACCAGCACTTTTTTCACAGGTAATTCTGTCTTTTATTTGGGATCCAAATTCTGTACGTGGACTTGTGATAGAATAGAAATTTGCCTGCAAATTCTGGGGATATTTATTTTTTCTTTTAAGTTTGGGGATAAAAGTAGGAATTTAAGAGGCTGGCTATCTAGCTAAGGTTGTCATTGACCAGAAAACTGACAAAATCTGTTTAGTATATATTATTAGTCTGTGCTTGGAGTTGACGCAGAATGTTGTGGGTTTTTTAAATATTACTTTTCTTAAGAGACCTAAGCTTCCTAATTATTGCTAGTAAGGATAATAGAGACAGTTTGGTGTAGTTTCTAAGGCATCTGGCTAGAAACTGGGAGAAAAGAATTCTAGTCCTGCCTTGGATATGAAGTGACTTTAGACCAGTCACTTGCCCTTGGCCCTAGGAAGGAACTAGTGGTAAACCATTTCTCAAACCACTAGACCAGGTAGTCTCTGAGAACTGGACACAGTTGAATGGAAGAGTAAAAAACAACAACAAATGCTAACATTTCACTATTTAATCATGTTTACCTAATTAGGAGTTGCTACCTTCTCTCCCTTTAAGAGAAATTTCTTCAACTGTTAAAGACCATATTTAATTATTATGGCTACAGCAACATTATGTGCAACATAATTTTACTTAATGTAGAATGTTAAAAATCTATTTCTAGATGGTTTCATATTCTAAATTAAGCAAGAACCCTGACGTACTTATAGCTATAGTTAATTTTGCTGCACATATAAAAATTGACTGTAATGAGTAAGCAACTTGAAATGTAATGAAGAATAGAGAGTTGATGGAGAATAGGTGATGCAATAGAATGAGTTAACTATTATTAAATAGGTAAAGGTAAAGGTTCCCCCGCACATGCGTGCTAGTCGTTTCCAACGCTAGGGGCCGGTGCTCATCTCCGTTTCAAAGCCGAAGAGCCAGCGCTTGTCCGAGGACGTCTCCGTGGTCATGTGGACGGCATGACTAGACGCCAAAGGCGCACGGAGTGCTGTTACCTTCCCACCATAGTGGTCCCTATTTTTCTACTTGCATTTTTACGTGCTTTCGAACTGCTAGGTTGGCAGAAGCTGGGACAAGTAACAGGCGCTCACTCTGTTACGCGGCACTCGGGATTCGACCCGCCAAAATGCCGACCTTCGATCGACAAGCTCAGCGTCCTAACCCACTGAGCCACCGCGTCCCTATTATTAAATACTTTGTACTAAATCCCAAAATAGCAACCTTGAATAATTTCAACTCACTTATTAGGGATGAACCCGGCACCAAGCAGTAAAGTTCCAGAAAATAGTTGATCAAAATGAAAATAAAAGTAAAATCAGAGTAAAAAAATTGAGCTGCTGCTTTAGATTCGTGGAATTCAGTGAAAATATCAGAATATGACCACTTTGTCTTTTAAGTAATTAAAAAATAATATGAATTCGATCTCTGTTTTATGACTATCTGTGCGTAACATTTTGTTAAAAATTCTTTACATAGGTTACTTGCTTAATTTTTGTCCCATTAATTTTTCTTGGACAGGAAATAAAGTAATTTAAAGCTGTTAGATTTCCCCTCCATCTCATCATGCCTGTTAGGGTCTGACATTGAAATGGAGAAAATCTCTGTTCATCTCCTTTGCTTGCTGTATCTGGAAGAGGAAGGTAGCTAACCAAACTGTCTTCCTGTTTTTGTGGTGTGCCATTATTCTTAGTGCCTAGACTAGACACTAGACCAGGGGTAGGCAACCTCGGCTCTTTTATGACTCATGGACTTCAACTCCCAGAATTCCTGAGCCAGCATGGCTGGCTCAGGAATTCTGGGAGTTGAAGTCCATGAGTCATAAAAGAGCCGAGGTTGCCTACCCCTGCACTAGACACTTAATAAAGGGTAGGAAGTCGAACTGGTCTAGTGTCTATTTCGACTTCCTACCTTTATTAACTGTCATATTGGTGTCTGATCCCAGACAAGTGATGTTAAAACACGTCTTGCCTTAGATGCTTGTTAGTCATACTGAACTTACTGAGCATTTCCAAATGATTAGTTTTATCCTATTGTTCTGTATGTCCCACAGACACCTATTTTACTGACACCAAGCCCCTTGCTCTCCAGTATCCATTTTTGGAGTACTCTCAGTCCAGTTGCTCCTCTCAGTCCAGCAAGATTACAAGGTGCTAATTCTCTCTTTCAGGTAAGTTTGAGATCATGACAGCACAAAGTCAGTGTAGCAGATATTTCCTAAATAGTCGCATAAGAGTCAACCCTTTTCTTCATTAGGGCAAGATTATGCAACTTCATTTAAGCCAAGGGCTAGACTTGGCCTTTATGCTTTGGGAGGAGGCTGCACTCCAAAAAAAGGTCAAGAAGGTGACAAAAGGATGAGCAAGAGTAGGATAATTACTTTTCATTTAACTCCAAGTAATCATATAGTTATAGGGGTTTTATAGGGGTTTTAGATTTTAATTAAGGATAATTTAATAATTTAATTTAATCTATTTTAATTGTTATTAATTTTTGTATTGTAATGTTGTTTTAATTGCCTTGTGAACCGCCCTGGGTCCTACGGGAGAAGGGCGGTATATAAGTTTAATAAATAAATAAATAAATAGTACTTATCACATTTTAACCATTTATTATATTAAGAACTGCAGTTGACAGCTATATTCAAAGATGATCTTAGAAGACTTGACAGGTTGTACACCCTTTATTTAGCAGCAAAGCCCCATTTAAATCACTCATATTTCCTATCTGTTTACAGCTGCTAAGCTTAGCAGTTTAGCAAAATAATTCAGTCTTCCACAACCTAGTGTCCTTCAGATAAACTGGGACTCCAACTCCTATATTCCTAGGCAAGTTTGTTGTTTTAATGATATTTGTGTAAATTAAAAGTTGAAGGCTAAAATAATATATTCTATGATTAGTTTACAACCTGAGTAAAAGTACAGTTAAAACAAAAGCTTGAGGATGCCTTGAATTGAGCCCACTTTTCTGATCACTGTGACCATGACAGCAAAACAAAAGTGAATAACTGTTGCCTTTCAATAGTTGTTTTTCGAGTTAATCTTGCTACCACTCTGGAATTTTCAGCTGATGCCCCATTCAAGTACTAATTTAATCTACACTGTGGAACCCTATGGGTTCAGTGTTACCTTCTTCAGAATTGTTAAAAGCTTGTTAAATTTGAAGAACAAAAAGGAAGAAGCAGAGCAAGTATCTCACCCAAAGCTTCATCCTCCAAATGTAGATGGTGACTCTGACTCTGCATTGAGGGATTTTTAATCTGTAGGGCTTTCTAATCTTCACACATATAAGGAGCTCAATTTTTCAGTGTTACAAGAAATTTGGCCTCTTAGTGTGGAAAATATTATGAGGATAGGGATAGGTGTCATTGTTGAGCTTATTTGTGCTTCTGTTCCACTTATTAAGATTTTCCCCCAAAATAAATGTGCTTATCTGTATCACGGACTCCATGTTGATCAGGGATGAGCATAACTACTTTGGGGCAGGGTCTCATTTGAAATTTTAAGAGATGTAGGAAGTATGCTCAAGAAAAGGGCTGCCATAGCAGACTTCCCTGTTCATGAAATAACTCCTAGACAACATGAACAAAAAGTAAAATAACCTTCTAGGTCAGACGTGTCAAACCCGTGATGTCACGTGATGTCGCGCAACGTATCGGAGCTTTTTCGCCATTGCCGGCAATGGGGTGGGCATGGTTTCCCGATGACGCGTGCGGCCTGCGGGCCGGCAGTTTGACACCCCTGTTCTACCTTGATCATCCCTGTGAGGATTTTGTAAAGCCCAAAGAACTTCTAGTCAATAAATAAGATAGTGTGATGCTTTACTATGCAATAAAATTATGCAGTACTGCATCTTGATGAGACTCATCCTGGTAATCAGTTTCATGAAGCCATCTGGTAGCATCATTATCCTAGAATCAGACTCTTGGAACAGGAATGCTATCTGGGGTCTGGGAGTTGACATCCACACACCTTAAAATTGTTGAGGTTGAGAAACATTATTTTAGGCAAATGAGTCCATCCTGCTGATTATGGAATTAGAAGAGGAAAGTTAAAAATGGTTGTGTCTTTTTTGCTTGATTCGAAAGATTTAAGGGAATTCAGTATTTCTGCAAAAATAATCAAAACGCAGAAGAAAAATCAATAACCACCAAGACACCTTGCATTTTAAGATCTTACTGTGTCATGCTAGGAGAAATGTCTTGGTAACTTGGGTGCTTCTCTTTTGAAGCCATTTTGATGAAATCATTTCATATGCATAAATGGCTGGGTAGCTTCCCTCTTGAAAAATGAGTATGAAATTGTTACTTTGTCTTAAGCTGAAGAAATTAAAGCCTGTGGGTATTTTGTTGATAACAAAAACAAACCAGTGGAAAAGCTAACTGAAAATACAGATATTACCTTATAGACAACTGTAGCATTAAATATCTCTTTCTGTTTTATAGTTTCCATCAGTGCTGAATACTCATGGACCATTTACTCTGTCGGGAATAGATGGGCCTTCCACTCCTGGCCCCTTCTCCCCAGATTTGCAGAAGATTTAACGTGTAACCTTTTGAAAATGGACAGCTTGGACTAAATAGAGGACAGTTTTTAATTCCACAGAAACAATTTAAAGTGACTTGTTTTTTGCTATTCCCAGTTTAGATGCCTTTGCAAAATTCTCTTTAAGACGTAGGAGAATTCATAAGGAAGTGCCTTGACCGTGGAGATTCTTTTCTAGACTTTCTCTCCCCCCCCATTCCTTACTGCTTCTTTTGAATGAAGAAGTCTACTTTTAATAAAGAAAAACACTTTTGTATTATAATTAAGTCTTAGAACAGCCAACTGATATCAGGTTTTTTTTTACTGATATCCATTCATTCCTTTGCTTTTTGTTTTGTATGTCAAAATATTAATATTCATGGAAGCTGGCATTCCAAGAAATACTTGGAAAGTGAGTAAAAAGACTTATTGTTTATAGTAAATTCCAATGACCTTAAAAAGCTTTAGCACTGCAACTTACAGTAGCGTAGAAGAGAATTGAGCAAAATTTTAAGAATGGTTGCTATGGGTAAGAAAGCTCTTTTTTCTTTGGCAAATATGTCAGTTCATCCCTCACATACTATGGTATTTTGTATGTTTGAATGGTATAGTTATGCATAGATCATGGATTGAGTTGCTTTGATCTTCCCAAAATATTTAAAGGTGTTAATATTTGATAAGCCAAGTCAAGAAAAACAAAAGCAAATCCCTTATTGTATAATTAACAATTTAGCAGGTTGAGCTAATTATAGAACCTTGCAGCGGATATGTGGTGGCACAGGATTAATAAGCATTTATTTGACATGCAGTGGGTTATTGTTGTCTTGCTTTTTGTTAATGTTGTACGTAGGTGTGACATTTGGGAAGTGAACATTTATTGTTTATTCTTTTCTCCTCTCGAAGAAGGAAAGAGACATACCTTCTCTTGGCCTCCTACATATCTAGGTGTTCTTTTAAATATAAGTGGATTGAAGTTTTGAATGTCCAAGCCTTGGAAATAAGAAATGTGCCATTATTAGAAAGTACCCTGACTACGTAGTTAAGTGTTTGAGACTGGAGGGAGAAAGAACAAAGTGGCACATGCTGTTTGTAATTTGAAAGGAGTAAAATGTCTTTTTGGTCTGTACTTAATCTTTTTTTTCCCTTTTAATTTAATTTGTATACCGCCCTTCTCCCGAAGGACTCAGGGCGGTGAACAGGGCAATACATAAAAAGAAGATACAAAAATTAAAAATTATTAAAAAGTAATTAAACAGTGCCCGTAATAAATTAATACAGATTAAAAGTTAAAATCCATTTATAAAATCCAACCCCGTCCCATCAGGCCAGGCCAGCTTGTTCAAAGAGATGGGTTTTAAGATCGCGCCGGAAGGAGCGGAGATCGGGCGCCATCCGGAGCTCGACCGGAAGATGGTTCCAAAGATCCGGTGCACCCACAGAGAACGCCCTCCCCCTGGGGGCCACCAGTCGGCATTCTTTGACCGGTGGCACCCTGAGGAGGCCCTCTCTGCACTGGGCGGAGGGAAGTTGACGCCGGCCGCAGGTGCTCCCCAAGGTATTCCGGACCCATGCCATGTAGGGCTTTGTAGGTCATTACTAACACCTTGAACCTCACCCAGAAGACAACTGGAAGCCAATGCAGCTCGCGGAGCAAAGGTGTGACATGGGAGTGTCGGGAAACTCCCAACACAACTCTCGCGGCTGCATTCTGTACCAGTTGGAGCCTCCGAGTGGTCTTCAAGGGTAGCCCCATGTAGAGAGCGTTGCAGTAGTCAAGACGAGAGGTCACGAGCGCATGAATGACCGTACGTAAGGCATCCCGGTCTAGATAGGGCCGCAACTGGCGCACCAGGCGAACCTGGGCGAAGGCCCCCCTAGTCACAGCTACTATATGGTCTTCTAGAGAAAGCTGTGAATCTAGGAGGACTCCCAAGTTGCGAGCCCTATCTACAGGGGGTAATAACTCACCCCCCATAGTGAGGGGTGGGATATCCTGAATATCCCGAGATGCCGGTACGCACAGCCACTCAGTCTTGTCAGGGTTGAGTCGAAGCCTGTTCCTCCCCATCCAGACCCGGACCGCCTCCAGGCATCTTGTAGGAACATATTCATTGGATAACAACTTCAGCATGATGGTAGTTGTGACTTCTTTGTAAACATATGGTAACATAATGATGCCTTGCTAAAGTGGGAGACTTATTTGGGGGACTAGAAATTGAAAGTAAAATGGATAGGTCTAACATCACTAATAGTAGTTGTCTCTCAGTTGAATTGCAAGAAGATTCACTCTTTCTGCATATTAATTATATTCAGGCCCTGTTATATTTCAGAAAACACTTTAGATCTTGTTGCCTCAGTAGCTTATTAGAAAGTTGAAGCAGATATCAGTAAAGCGTTTTAATCCTTTTTTCTGTATCGAGGTGGGCTTGGTTTGAAAAGGGCTAATAACCTGTGGGTTTTTATTCATATACTTTATTCAGGAATTCTGAGCAGGCCTCATGAGTTGGTTAGTATGCAAGAGTGCCTCAAGGTATCCGTCTAAAGTAGGAGACTTGTTGATTTGTCTGCATTAAACTGTAACTGGCTCCCTTGATCAGGCAGAGATTCAAAAGGCTCAGTCCTGTTACTTGTAGAAAGTAATTGAATATATGTAGATCTCTTTCGGTATAGATATGTAAAACATTGATGGCAGGTAGCAAAAGAGAGCCAGTTTGGTTTAGTGGTTAGAAACCTAGAAAGCAGGAGTGTCACCTTATCCATGAAAGCCAGCTGAGTGACCTTGGGCCAGTCACTCTCTTTCGGTCCAACTTACTTCAGAGGTTTGTGGCTGTTGGGAAACGGTGCCTGACTCCTTGTGATCCCATGGACTGCAGCACGCCAGGCTCCCTGTCCTCCACTATCTCCTGGATTCTGCCCAAACTCAGACGCATTGCATTGATGACACTGTTGCATCCTCTGCCGATCCCTTCTACTTTTGCCTTCAACCTTTCCCAATATCAGGGTCTTTTCCAATGAGTCCTCTCTTCTCATTTGGTGGCCAAGGCATTTGAGGTTCAGCTTCAAAAGGCGGGATACACATAAATAAAAATAAATTAAAAAGTAGATGTCTTACATTCTTACGTTGCACAGCAGGCAGTGTCCAGGTCAGAGCAGCATTTAAGAGCAGCCATTCTAGACTGGCTGCTGACAGCATATGTATGAGATAGGAAAGGTTTTAAAAATGAAATTTTGCTATAACTACCATGGAGAGTAATGGTGGTTAAAATAGTTGCTGCTCATCTCCTTTGCCACTCAGACGACAGAAAGGACTGGCAGATTCCAGTTGAATCTTAGGAAAAAAAATAACTGATGGACTTAGCACAGCCATTTGTGTGGGTGCTTTCACTAAAATTCCTGCACTGTAGAGAAGATTTGATGGCCTAAATCAGTGTTCCTCAAATTTGGCAACTTTAAGTATATGGACATGGATTCCTAGAATTTCTCAGCCAGAGCTGGTTGGGAAATTCTTGGAGTTGAAGTTCACATATTTGAAAGTGGCCAAGGTTGAGAAACACTGGCCTGAATGACTTCTGCCTTCTTTGGGGTGGGGGTGGGGTGGTGGTGTCTCCTTTTTTCAGTATTGTGCTGTCCTAAATGGTACAAGGAGCAACTGCTAATAATACATGTATTTAGATTTGCAAGTGAACCAAAACTTAGATCATCCCGAAAACAGTTTTGTTTATCCTAGTTACACTAGTCCCAATAGTCTCAGAAAAAATGTTCTGTTATAAACCACTGGCCCTTTTATGCCAAGAGCCAGGTATAGCGTTTCTATTTTTAATGACTTAATAGAACTGTTCTTTGGTTTTACGGAAATTTATTTGTGAGAGAAATTATGAATTTCTCCTTGCTTCATCATTAATAAATCATTTTCCTCTTATTTTCTATTTAAGAATGCATTTTGGGAGTCAGAACTGGAGGTGGCCACTGTATTTGATATGGAAGATCAACAGTCTTTAGGCATTACATAGCAGCATTACCTCAAGAAGCTTCCTTGTAATAAAAAAAAATCCCCATTGCTAACTTTTCTGTCATTTATTTAGACAGATATTTTATACTGGTCTACTTCCTGGCTGGTTGAACTACTATTTTCTTTTTAATTTTACATGATTACATTTTGAATAGAATTTTTGTCCCATTGCAGCTGTTCCCCTAGGAATTTCCTCGAGGATGGAGGAAATGCAGATTGAGAGAGGAACAGTAAAGGGTTAGCCTCCATTTTACACCCCAGATACTACAGATGATTTTTATTTCCAGATACCAGATACCAGATCTAGATTTTATTTTGCTTTTCATGTATGTTTTCTTTAATTGTGTTAGATAATAAACATTTTCATGCTTTCAGTTGCTAGTTCATGTTAATATACACATTAGTGAGATGGTATCTTACTTTGATACGATTACTGATTAAAAAATATCGGGTACTTTATTGAGTTTTCTTAATGCTGTATTTTTATTATCTGATGATTAGTGAAAACAACAATCTCTATATTTATCTTTACAATATTATGTTATACGTTAGCATGAATTGATATGCATTGGTTTTTATTTAATCAGTGTTTAAACAAATGTTGAGTCTCCTAAATAATTCATTATATATAAAGAGAGAGTTACTCTTTTATTGCATTTTTATATGTGATCACATATAAACAATCATTCATTCAAAAGAGCTCAATATTCTGTCCAGATTATACTGGTTAGAGCTTTGTTTTTTTTAAGGGAATATTAAATTAGATGTTACTTTTCAAGTTTTAAAGTAAGCAGTGAAGATTTTATTTCACAAACTACTTTTGTGAGGGCTCCTTTCCCCATCTCATAACTGGTATGAAAACAGATTGTGAGAGGCCATAAAGTACACATTAATGTGAGGAAATGCCAAAGAACTTTAATTCTTCTTTGCTGTCATGATGTTTTTTGAATGTAAATCAATGACATTTTAATTTAATAACCAAATACTTTCATAGCTTGTTGATATTTCCAAAATTTTGTTTAGAAAGAAGCATTAGGATAATACTCGTGGTACTGGGAAATATGAGGTATAGTTCTTAAGAACTAGAGTACTTTTCCAAAATAAAAATTGAAATTAACTATCAGTAATTATCAGTGAGTGAGCCAAGATGGTGTAATGAAACTACCACTGATTTTAATGAATATGAATATGTTACAGAATGTAGACATCTTGAAGGAGTTAAAAGTGATAAATCTGGTTTTATGGCTGTAGACTAGATATGTCCAGCCTGCAGTCTGTATATGGCCTTGGACAGCTAGTAATATGGACCCAGGAGATAATAATAAATATTAAAAAATAAAGGAAGTTTGCTATTTATATACATTAACTAAATTATGTATTTTATATGCGGCCCAAGACAATTCCTCTTCACTCATTGTAGCCTAAGAAACTATGGTTGGACAACTATGCTCTAGATTTGTTAATTAGGATTTGTACTAATACTAGAGGTATTGTGACTTTTTCTTTGAATGGCTATTTGCCTTTTATTCCTACATAAAATGCTTCTGAAAGTAGTTCACAATTTTACTATCAAAGCTTGACTGATATTGTCAAAATATGAATATGTCGTCTTTAAGACTATGGAACTACTGCTATAATATGATGGTTGCTGACCATGGTTTAAAAGAGTTTTCTCTTGGGGTCACTCTTACAATGCTATAGAATGTTATTAATCACAGCGATGAAGCTAATTCTATTGCTTGGAGAAATTGGTAGCTAACAGGGTATTCCGTAGAGTTAAACAACCAAAATGGTATCCAGATTGTTTTATTAAACATGATTGAAAGGTACTGCACTTTATAGTTGCAGTTTTTAAAATGAGTTAGACATTCAGGTCACAATACTATGGGTCATTGTGTCATATTTATCTATTTGTTAAAACATAATTTTGAAGCTACTAAAATACCATTTTCTCCAAAAATATCTTAAAACCAATATTCTGAAGATGAGTCAAAGGGTAGCATTATTCATACAACTGTGTTTCTCATATAAATAACCTGAATGATTGAAATAGTTGTTACCATATGAATGTATCTTTGCTTGAAGCAGCTTTAACATTTGCAAATTAAATCTTTTATCTAGTTTGCCATTCCATGTTGCTACTGCTTAAATTGAAGAAGTAAGCTTTTCTTTAGTTGAAGTGCCATCAAAGCTAAATTGGTTCGGCATCATTTATTTTCATGCTGTTGAAAAAGATCTGAATGGATTGGCTCAAAATAAGATTTCTGTGTAATGACAAACTTCCAAAGTTGTATAGTTAGTGCATTCTTCAGTGTGAGCGTTAATTTGGAATCATTTTACAGAGCTTTCTAGAAAAAACACCCTGTGGACCACACCAAAAATCTTACTAGTTCATGATCAGTCACATGCTCCTAGGAAGGCCAAAAAGAGCTTGAAGGTAATGTAAGGATGAGGGGAGGAATTGGGAGGCAGGTCCACTAAATATGCCTCTTTGAGCTCTTGAAAGAAATGTGGAGTATAAATAGATTTCATTGCGGCTCTCAATTAATACTCAGTTATCCTTGTCCGGATTTCCTGTCCTAATTTTACTGTATTCCATTCCACAGCATTTTAAAGTCTGATATGGAATCAGTTCTTTTATATTACTTGTACACTACATTAATAACTGGAAAATTTATGTCTTCACATCTGTTTTTCTTAAAAAAATAAAATCTGCCTTTAGTATGCTGTGAGTAATTAGAAGGGAAGAAGTAACAAAGTTTTCCAATAGATCCTTTAAGCTGCAATATTTTGTCTTTGGTAGTGCTTTAACTATAGTTGATATTTGGTTTCTCTCTGTTCAGCTGCACAGAATTTTAAATACTATAAATATTAGAATAAAAAAATACTTGCTAAAGCTTGTATGGGAAAACCTCTTCTTCTAAATCCATGTAACATTTTTAATGCAGTCACCAAATGACCTTATGTACACATAGTAGTGTTGAGAGTATTTTTTTATATTGTCTATATTCACAGTTGACATATTCATGCAAGTTGTAAGAATATACAAAAGAAATCTAGGTGGTGGAGGAGTGGAAGAAATTAGACTAAGCATTGATGTATATGTTGATATAACAAACACTTGTTAGGAATGAAAGCTGTGACAATTAAATATTATTAAAGAAATGGTTTCAGTGCTTCACAAATCCTTCTGCCAGAATGCTGATTAAGCTAGTACATACACTGCAGCTGCAGATAGTGGACTTCTCTGCAAGGCATTAGTAAGCATGAAAGCTACTATGGAATCTCTGGCTTACATTGATGGTGAGCAGTATCAATTAAAGCTACTTTTGCTCAGTTTGCTCTGGTATTGCTAATGTTCCTCCAGTTCCCATTTTACTTACCAACAAACACACACATATAGCACTTGGATTTTGTTCTTTTCTATTTCAATGGTTACTTTCCCAGAATGATGTCTGTTTTTGCCCAGCATATATATTGCAGACAAAAATTTTGGAGGTGCTAGCCCACTACGATGGCTAGTCCAGAAAGAATGAAAGTGGGTAAGCCCAGGTCCTTGAGCTTTTCCTTGGTGTAATTGCCTGTGGAAAAACCTTTGCAGGTTCATGTAGTCTTTGTGGGGCCCTTAAAGGATATAAAAGATCAGTTCTAGCTTCTCTTCCCTCATCCTATGCTCTTAAGTAAGTTCTTATGGGTTTGGGATGTGAGTATTCTGCAATATCTGTGTTGGTACATCTATGGACTGGGTTGGAAATATTAAGGATTTCTTAATATTTGTCAGATATTCAGCCTTTTGCCGCAAGAGTCGAGTGAATTTATCTAGGCAAATGAAGCTTCTTGTTCCTTTTTTTAATGAAAACCTAATATGTTTTCTATATTTAGTATATTGCCATTTTGTAAAATAATGTTTATAATAAAATTGCATGAATAGCCAAAGTTCTAAGTACATTTTCAGTGTTATTTTCTTGACTACAAACCTCTCTAGAGAAGGCATTTTTTGGGAGACCTTCATAATCTTAAGGTGTTTATAAGAAAAGAGAAAAATCTGCATCTTCAGTAATAATTTTAATTACCAAATCTGATTCAGAGCTTGCAAGGTTACATTTTATAAGCACAGTTTGGAGGCCTAGTTGCTTTAAAAAATGATATATTAGCTACTGCACATCCCAACATAATGAAGTTGCTCTTTGAAAAATCAGGTCTTTCCCCCCCCCCCCCCTGTTGCTTAGACTTTTTGCAAGGAAAAAGTTGTAGCAATTTTCTTTTTACAAGAGTTGGGGAAAGTGTAAAATATTTTCTTTAAGAACTGCTAGAGGGATTTGCTTTGTTTAATAATGTGGGTTTGTTTTAAACATTGTAGTAAATCATGTTAATATGTATGTGCAAGAAAACTTACAGAACAATTGTATTTTTAAAAATAAATATTTTTTAACAAAAAATTATCTTGGAATATTATTTTCTTCCACTGTAGACAGACTGTGCCACTACTGTACAATTTATTTTAAAATATATTTTTAATATTTAAAAATATTTTGCTAGAAGTGATATAACCATTATCTAAATCTAATATGTTATAGTACAAATTTACAGCTTGCCTCTATGGTACTGTTCTTGCATTTGGATGTGATTAAATGACACATATTCATCATGGAGTACCCTATTGAAATCAGGCTTTGCACATTAAAATATTACTGTGGTGTTAGGATTCAGTTTGAAAGTCTTGCTTTACAGCAGGGGTGTCAAACTCAATTTCACTGAGGGCCGCATCAGCATTGCGGTTGCCCTCATGGGGCCGGGTGGGCGTGGCCTACTGGGTGGGCGTGGCTAGAGTGCGTATGGCCTACTGGGTGGGCATGGCCAGCTCTACATCGTTCGCATCAAGGGTGCCTATGGGGGCCTGGGCAGGAATGGGACAGATCTGAGGGTCTCTGGCAGAAGGAGGGTCTCTGGGCCAAGGCAGTGGGGGCCGTTCCCTCACTGTTTCCAGGATGGTTTCGCGGGCCACATGAAACCACTTCGCGGGCCGGATCCGGCCCCCGGGCCTTGTGTTTGACATGTCTGCTTTACAGGAACAGAACAACCCCTTTGTAATAAACTTTTCAGAGATATTTTCAGGTGATTATTTTTTTATGGATAGTGAAGATTGCCTGATCGAAGAAATAAGACCAGAGAAATAAGTGCAAAGAATGCCTTGTGACAGTGAAAAGCATTTGACCACCAAACCCAAAAACAATGCCCTTTTCCTATACCTGTCAGAGCTGGCTCTGAAGGTCTTGCTGAACGACAACAAGGAAGCAATCAAGCAAGGTGATTGTGTCTTTTGAAGTTTCCTTTTGGATTGTAGTGTGAAGTGATCTAGCACCAAGGGCTGGATATAGTCCCCTTTCACTAGATTGGGATTATTTCGTGCTATTTATATACCTTGCTTTTAAAGTGACTGAATCAAAATCCCTTCCTTCCTGTGTTTCTAACAGCCAATCAGTGCAGTGTTTCCTTTTCATATACCATATCTCAGTTATAGCAGGCCGCATATTTATTTCACAGCCTCACAAATGCAAGAAAGTCATTCAGGTGCTGAGTTCTCATTGTAGACTGCAGTATGTGCAGCAGTTTTGTCAATGCGGCAAATGCTTCAGCAGGTGGTAGCTGATCAATTCCTGACTTTTGGAGGTGAAACTGATTTTTTAGATCCATTTCAGTCTGATTTCAGACCTGGTTATGGAAAAGAAAGTCGCCCTGTAGGATGACTTGGGAGCACAACATAGGGATTATGACCATATTATGTTTCTCTTAGGCATCTCAGTGGCTTTCAATACCACTGGCTGTGATATTCTTCTAGATAAACTGTCAAAGGTGGGATGCACGCTGTACTAGAATGATTGCACTTTATTTGGCCATTTCCAGAAGGTGATGCTGTGGGATTTATTAAATGTATTAATATTAATAACTCTCAACAACTCTGGATGATTTTTGCCTCAGGGCAGTTGGACCTTTGAATCTCTCAGAGCTCAGCTATGCTTTTTAATATCTACATCAGTGGTTCTCTATGCGAGCAGTTTTAAGATGTATGGATTTAAACTTCTGCTGGCTGGGGAATTCTGGGAGTTGAAGTCCACACATCTTAAAGTTGCTGAGGTTGAGAAATGCTGATCTACATGTGACTGCTGGGAGAGGGTGTCAGCTGAGGATATATCAGTCATCAATAAACAGATGACACTCAGCTCCACCTCTCCTTTTCATCTAACTAGGTGAGGTGCTTGGTGTTCTGAATTAGCGGTAGGGCAAGTAATGGACTAGGTGAGGACCAATAAACTGAGACTTAATATAGACAAGACAGAAATCCTATTTATGGGTGGCGGGTCTGTCCAGCCAAATGGTACCCTGCCTGTCCTAATGGGTGTCTTGCACTTCAGGTTATCTCTCATATGTATACCAGGCCTTAAAGTCCTCTCATGAGGCTCTCTAGGTCCCCTCCAATGGGCCTTTACAAGGGGGAGAACTTTTTTTGTGGTGGATACCAATTTATGGATCTTCTCCCAAGAAGGCTTGACTGGCACCCATATATACATCATTCTGGTTCCAGGTGAAGATGTTTTTGTTTTCCAAGGCTCCTTAATTGTTTTTTAATTCTATTTTTTGAATTATCTTCATACAGCTTTGGTGTTTTTGTTTTTATGTTATTTGATTTTATTTACATATTTTTATTCAAATTATATTTTTAGTATAAACCATCCAGAGAGCTTTGGCCTTTGAGCAGTCTAGAAAAAAGAATAAATAAAGCAATAACTCAGGTTTTCAGGTTGATAATCTAGATACAGCATGGTCAGTTTGATGCAGGCTTGCTAATTAAAGTTTATAATTTTAAAGATAACAAGAGCCTAATTCTGGATCTCTTGTACTGCAAACTTTGAAATAACTCTGTCAAGCAATTTGAAGAATATTCCTCAAATTTGGAACACCTGTTTTCCAGATGCTACATTGTTTTGAAATGCAACATAATATTTTGCCTAGTTATAGTGTCTTTTATAAGTTGATAAATTGATAAAAGACTCTCCAAAGCAAACATAGTTAATAACAGTTTTTTCACATTTTTTTGCCTTAGGCTGCATCTACAAGAAACATTTTTGTTGCAGATTGTTTTACTCAGAGTTCACACAATATGTTGATCCATACTTTGCTTAATGTGGGTTATAGAATAAATCACAATTGGTTGCATTTATATACTAAACCATCTCTTACAAACCACAATCTCTGGATTTGAGCTGCAATCAAAATAAACTCATTTATAAATACAATCAAAATAAACCGATTTATAAATGCAAATCAAGCAAACAACATGACTGAAGGTTAAAATTTTCAATCCTCGTTTGTATTTTGGTATGAGCTACATTTGGCTATTAAGTGATAGACTGGATGCTGTGCTCCAGCAAGTAGGTGGGCAATCTTAAATTTATTCTTAATTTTAATATACTACCTGTATAATTAATTTTTCACTCTCACATATTAAAAATAGCTTGCAGATAATACAGTATGGAGACCTTACTTTTGTGGCAGCAGAAGCTTCTATCTTCATCAGCTTCAGCTTTGCATAATGCCAGAATTTTCACACATGAAATTGATGCTAATATTAACCTTCTGGTCTAGAAATCTAAAAATCTAGAAATGGGCAATTAGAAACGTTTACAGTCATCTGAATATATAAACTTGAGTACACGTGCTCTGTAATAAGGACAGTGTATTTTAAGGTTTAAACAATATGGAAATCAAAGATGAGGGTGCATAACCCATGCAACATAGCAATCTGAAAGCCACATTGCAATACAAATTTAGTATATACAATTTTGAAATGAGAAGTGCAACAAGCCTCTTAGAAAAAATAGCTTAAGTAATGTTGCTGGGTTCCATCTTGGTCACTTCACAAGTTCATGCAACAATACCATATTTAACATTCCTTCATATATACATACAGATGTATACCCCTGGCACAGCATTTGCAATTCCTACCTATCCCATTACCTTCATTTGAGCCGGTCATGAGAATAGTCACCACTTATTTAGTACTTCTCAAGTTCTCTTCCTGGAAGGCACCTATTATACAATATTGCACAATTGCAAGAGACAAAACATTTGAATTCATGTATTTTAAAAAAATTTAATACTTCAGGACTTGGGCTTTTCTGACAAATTAAGTAGCCCATCTGGCTTATACCATTTAGTAGGCTAATGTTAAAAGGCCAGGTTATACTGATTCAATCGAGCTTAACCCACCTTTACTTGAATTGTATACTATACTATCTATAGTGTCTAAGGCTTTTCACCACCAGAACATAGTAAAATCCCATCTGGGGACAGACGAAACTTGAATACTTCAAGCTGGGTGGCAATTTCATAACATATTTATTGTGGCTTTGTATACCACCAAGGGTAAAGATTTTTAAAATTTTCCTGCAACGAAGAGTTTGCAGCATACATAATTAAGAAGGGTGCTTTCCAAAACTTCCTACATATAAAATACTAGTATATCCCTACCGCCACCCCCAGTTTCCTGTCAGCAAGGTCTGTAAGATGACAGTAGTACATTTTTCTTCAACTGTGCTTTTGAATGGACTTTAATTGATCATATATCAAAAGTTTGGCCTCTTTAGGATTCTGCAGATTGTCCCTCGGTCTTTGTTGTTATGACCATTCCCTTCTAACCATAAATGGGAATGAACTGTAATCAAGGAGTTCAGTTGTAGAAAAATCAGGTAGTTTCAAATCAGGCTTTGATAATAAATCTTTCAGCTGAAATGACCATGTGCTTGATCCAGGTAAGAACTTGCTGTTTTATTTAGCTCTGATAAAGTCCATGTTCGCCTATTGTTGGCTGCTTGTCAGGTGATACATCCATATCTACAAAACAACATTTTGAAGCTGTCATTTAAAATAAAGTTTCAAGTTTCCTTCACCGGCTGTTTTTTAAAAAATCATTAAAATACCACATACTTTCTCCCCCTACTTTGCTTTCTGAAGTAATATTATTACTGGCTTACAACATGCAATGAGTGTGGATGAAGACTTGTACTTCTAGCAGGTGCTCTTCTCCAAAACGTGTATTCTACATTACTCCTTTATATATGTACTGGTACCCAGCAAATCTCATGACGTAGAACCAAGTCTTGCATACAGCTGACTTGTAAATGGGACAGTTTACATGGATTCATGACTACCAAGGTAAACCTCCTCACTAAAGTGCACAGCAGTAGCAGGATTCATTTCTGTATTTCTTGGCTTGAAAAATTGTGCACGTAACACTTCTTGATCGTAATACTAATAATTAAAAATAATTCTGACAGCATTTAATACAAGATTCTGTGGGAAATCCTGCCTTTCTATAGGATGCTGGACTACGAATCCTTCAACGTAGGCCATGCTGGATTGTGCAGCCTGGGAATGGAAGGCCGCAGTTTCCTTTTCCTTGATGTATAATATCAGATTCCTTATTTCCATGCTTAATTAATTCTTCAAGGGAAATGGTGTCAACTGTAATTTGAAAATGTACTGTGCCGGAGGTTTTAATCTCTAAACGCAGTAAAGAATACTACTGATTATTTATTTAGTGTTTATAGACCTTTTTCCACCCATTTTCTTGGCTTCATTTTCCATGGTCTCCTTGTCCAAGAATAAGGAAGGTAAAGGGATATGTGGTTGCTTGGGCATTCAGTCCAATCCAAGCAGGAAAGGGGGAAAGGAAGCAGATGTAAAATAAATGCTTCCTTGATTTTTTTTTATAAAATTCAGAGTTTTCCCTGTCTGTTCTGCAGGAACATACACCCTCTTCCACCTGGCCTGCCTTCCTTTCTTTTCAGAAATGCTGCTGCTGGTTGGGGGAACAAGCTGGCAATCTCACCTGATTGGGATTGAGGGTGAATCCTGTGGAAAAATAGAAGGAAGACGTAGAAAGTGAAGGCCAAAGCTCCAAAGATGGTTCCACACACCAGGAAACTATAGCTTCCTTGATCATGAATGATCTGACAGAAAGAAAACAAGGTGCTTTAGGTTTTCAAGCTTTGGATACTGTCTTAAAAACTAATGAGCACAACCTATTGTCTGGCAGGAAGAATAATGTTAAAGTGCTCCAGAATTTGCTGACTGAGGTTATGCAGACTTCATTTCCCTACTGAAGAAGTTTGTGCCAGACTGTCTGACCTTCAGGAAAGTAGCAAATGCCATCTGCTTCCCCAGGGTTTCTACCTGCCAGACATTAGTGTGTTTCCACACTATGTTTGTGTGTGCATGGGAAGACTTGCAATTCAAGGAATGCCAAAAGCTCAGAAGCAACATGATGACATGAAGAAATCCTTTTTCCATTTCTTCAGTTTAAACATCAGAGTATCTTTATATTTCAATCTATTAGCAGATCACAGTTTAGTGGAAATGTGTACACTTTGCAACATATGATTACTGCTGGCCAGTCTTTCCATATGTTAGAAATATGTCTTGTAGAGTTTTGCTAGCTTTCTTTGCACCCCTTCTCTACAAATTGCTACCTATGCTAGAGCAGGGGTCTCCAACCCCCGGTCCGTGGACCAGCACCGGGCTGTGGCATACCAGTAACTGGGCTGCGCAAACAAGTGAAGCCCCATCCGCTGGATGCAGGCAGCACATGAAACCACTCCTCTGGTCCACAGAAAAATCTTTCTCCACAGAACTGGTCCCTGGTGCCCAAACGGTCGGGGGCCTCTGTGCTAGAGCAGAGATCTCCAACCTTTGGGCACCAGGGACCGGTTCTGTGGAGAAAGATTTTTCTGTCCACAGAGCGGGGTTGGGGACCCCTATGCTAGAGGACACATTAGTGGTCCAGAATATGCTTGCGTGCCCCAAATCCCATGTAGTTTCCAGCATTTTATTTTTATAAAAGACTCACATGGGGCATCTCCATGTAAGGCTTTTCAGATACCTTTTCTGAAATTCAGTTGGTGCAGACACTACTAAGCTAGCTGAACTAGCAGTTTTGGTATAAAATTTCAATTTCCTCTTCAGTGGTTGCAATTTTCTCTTTATTTTCTGGGAGGCAGTTAGATGTTAATTTACATCCAGTAGGGTGTCATTTTGATATCTAATGTACTTACCGACCCTACCAGCAACTGCAGAACCATCTCCCCAATTCCTGCTCCTGTCACCAATACAGTAGTGGCACAACCTGGAATTAAAAAGTTGGTATCTGTTTTAATTATGCAGATAATATAAGACTGTAATGTATGGCTGGGACATTCAGATGCAAATAGTAAAAAATAATCTGTAATATAAATGACTTGTCAAGAATGCCACCTGTCTTGTGCCAAGGCCCAAGATAAATGTTCAGTGTTAACGTGCTCCCATCAAAGCAAATAAGGAAGAAAAAAGCATCAGGATTTGTGGTTTATTCACTCTGGAAGAAAAAAAATTAATTCCTTGAGACCTGTTCTGTGTCCTTTCACTTTCAGCATTTACCCAATAATGTGGCAGCATCTAGCTGATCTTCGCTGATTTTTTTTTAAAAAAAAAACTTTAGGAGGTGTGGTCCTAGTTGTATTGCGATGGGAATGATTACAAAATATCAGGGCAATAGAGAAGACTGGGAAGTTGAAAAAATATCCCAGAGGAAGGAACAAGAAACTACTTCCATTTGGTTTCCAAGAAAATGACATGGACATGTCAATGAAATCATCAGGAGTTGAATTCAACTCCGCTAATATATTACATTATTTTATACAATAATATTATATTGTATATATAATATTGTACAGTATTTAACAATATGTGCAATCAAATCGGGGCAAGGCAAATAATACCCAGAATGGAAGAAATAAGGTATGACAAACAAAACAAATCATTTCAAAGCATTCTCTCTTAGAAAGGCTGGCAGAATATCAGGAATTTATTTGCACAAAATGAGAGCTCTATGAGAGTGAGATAGGCAGAATCCCTATTACTGACTAATTTAGCATCACTCAGCAAGATCTGAGCCAATGTAAATCAATCTTCCTTTCGGCTATTTTGGCACAATGATGGTTCAGTGACTCTAGAAGATACCAAGTCATTAATGGGCTCCTGCCACGGGTCCTACCAGCTGCTTTCCTGAAATGGCATTCTCCAACTACTAATTTTCTAGCAAAAGAAAACACAGGGAGAGACTTTACCTTTGTACTGGAGAATGTCCTCAGTGTAGGCCAGCACACTGGGGAATGTGCTGCTGAGGAAGAGGCCAAGAGAGGCAGTCCCCACAAAGAGGAAAACCACACTGGTAGAAAAAATTAGGAGCAGGAAGAAGGTTATAAGCACTCCAACCTGCAATGACATTAAATGGGAAAGTGGAGGAATCAAGATAGTCAAACTCATCTGTGAAATAAGGAGCAGCAATTATAAAAATACATCACAAAGAAAATAATAAGTACCGCTACAAATTCTGAAATCAGCGTCTAAAGTGGTAAGAGAAGGTGAGACAGCCTGGGGAGGACTCAAGAGAGGAATCAGTCCGGAGTCATTATGTTCCCCCTTGAATTCTACTAACTCTTTATCTAGTGCCAAATTACCACTGACCATTATTTGACTAGATGTTTGTGTATAGGCTTGATCAATAAATCTTCTTAACTGGAGCTTAATGTATGGTCCCGGTTCTTCATGCCTGACAAAAATGTTCCAAGAATCTTTGCTTGGTACCATTTCAGATTCTGCAGGAAATGTTCAGGAGAGAGAGAAGGGTTGCCCCTGATTGACTAACATGGCCTCTCATTGCTCTCTTACTTCAGCTTTGATACCTTGCCACCTGCAGCAAAGAACCATAAACATACCGAAGTGGAGCCAACATTTTGAGTGGTTGCTGCTATTTTAGTCCAGGGTTTTGCTACTGTATTGTCTGTTGTGTAGTTTTCTTAACATGTACTGTACGTGGTTAATGCCATTGTTTTGTTTTTACTTAATTTACTTCAGAGTAGTATTTTTCAGAGTTAGGAAAAAGTATGGAACCTGCCACACAGAAAGAAAGGTAGGATACATGGCTACAGGAGAATTGGTAAAAATGTCTCCATACAGTGCAACCTTCCTCTATAGGAGAGATCCTTTATTCTTCCACGAATAATGGATCATTTGTTGAAAGACACTTCTGGATCTGAATGATCGGAATCATAATTAGCAATTGCTTTATAGTTGCACTTTGTCTCAATCTACACTATATATTACACTGAATTAGAACAAGAGAAGTGTTTTGTTTTATTCTGTCTAAAACACAAATATTTTTAGGAAAAGAATACAATAATACTATTAATTACAGCATTTTTTTTAAAAAAAGAACTGGCATAGCAACTCCAAAAGAACTTCTGGAATTGAAAAAAAAATGTATAAAAAGATTCCTTTGTTGGAAATCCCAAATTTAAAATTAGACCTATGGTTCATACGAGTCCCTGAAGGGAAAGTATATTAATCTATTCCCAGCACTCCCCAACATGATGTCCTCCAGACGTATTGAGATACATTCTACTTATATATCATGACAATTAACACAAAAAAATTTCACAAAGTTTTTTATTCTCTGGGTGCACAAGATTTCGCCATACCACATTGATGAAAACCATGGTTGCTGGCTTCATTCTGTAGGAGACAGGGATGGAAATGAGTCTGCCCAGTGTGATGAATCCCCAGAAGAGACTGGGCAGGTAGCCAGCCCTCTTGTGTCCCACTGAGAGTGGCTCCTCTACTGCATAGCTGTATACAAAGCCAGAGTATTCACCCTGAAGAGAGGAAAACATGCTTCATTTTATTTGCACTCTTTTTGTATTAAGCAATGACTACAGCATTCATCTTTTATTCACTCGGATGATTTTTAGCCATATATAATTAAAGTTCTGTATACCAGAGTTAGGAACGCGGTGGCTCAGTGGGTTAGGACGCTGAGCTTGTCAATCAGAAGATCGGCAGTTTGGCAGGTCAAATCCCGAGTGCCGCGTAACAGAGTGAGCGCCTGTTACTCGTCCCAGCTTCTGCCAACCTAGCAGTTCGAAAGCACGTAAAAAATGCAAGTAGAAAAATAGGGACCACTACGGTGGGAAGGTAACAGTGTTCCGTGAGCCTTTGGTGTCTAGTCATGCCGGCCACATGACCACGGAGACGTTCTCGGACAAGCGCTGGCTCTTCGGCTTTGAAACGGAGATGAGCACCGGCCCCTAGAGTTGGAAATGACTAGCACGCATGTGCGGGGGAACCTTTACCTTTACCTATACCAGAGTTCCTTAACCTTCCTGGCCTTGTGGACCGATAGGGAGAGGGAATGGTTCCTTGAGAGTGGCCAGCAAGCATGCACGTGCACAAAGCTCCATTAGCACAGGCAGCGTGCATGCTGTTCATGCAAGTGGGGATATGCGTGTGTGCACATTCTTGCCTGCCAGAGGTTGGGGACCCCTGCTCTAGACAATATATATAAGCATTAAAATCCTTTAAACCAAAGGATAGAATTTAAAAAGGTCATTTTTAAATCTATTGCACTTTTTTTTTAAAAATTCCCACAATCACTTAACTTGTGCTTGTGCTTGTTAGAATAAGGTATTAGTTGCCAGCCACACAATAAAAGGAGGGGAGAAATACACATTTTTAAAAAAATGTAAGGAGCTGGGTAAAAATGTATTCTGCCCTTGCTTGGAGCCAAAGAATTTTACCAAGAGAGCAACAGCCAACAATCAGCAAACTTGCGGGGAACCCCCCCCCCAGATTAAATGTTTATGGATTTTGGAACATGTGAACATTTTAAGTCAGCTGCAGAGAGCACACCTGAAACAAAATTAAATTATCTACATGTAGTTCCTCAGCATCTCTGTGAGCCTCCCTCAATTTTCCATTCTCCAACTGGACAAGCCCCAATCTCTGAAGCAGCTTGATTAGACTTGGGAAAGCTATTCTTGTAGGACAGATGCGGGCCTGATATTTTCTTTGTCACTTGCCCTTACCAAGATCCCATCTGTCATAAAAAGGAGAAGAGCTCCAGTCACATGGACACCAAAGTAAGAGCAAGGAAGTCCTCTGAAATTCTTGCTTTGGCAGCATCCAAACAGGTCATCATGCCCTGGGGAAAGAAAACAATGCCTTGTAAAAATATTGATTAAATTATTAGTATGGCCAGCCACTTTCTAAATATGAGTTGAACATAACTCACATTGAGGATTTAAACAACTCTCATTTTGATAAGTTTATATTTATTCATTTATAATTTTGATTTCTTTGGGTGCCCATTCCAAACAATTCTGGTTGTCTATTCCTAGTATATTAAAAAAAAAAGGAAGACAGGTAATAATTTCTGTGTCACATAGTTTGTTGGTTTTAAAGCATAATATTGGTGTTAAAGGAGTGTATGATATCATTCTCCCCTCACCAAACTCTGCTGAAATTTGTAATTATTACAAAGAAAGGACTAACCAAGATATAAGATTATACCAAAAAGATATAAATTTTAAAATGAAAAAAATCCTTATCTACAAAAGATGTCCAGGTGTGTTAGATACAATGCTAATGATTCCTAGTCAAATTAGTCAATAGATTGTGATAAGGAGCCATGTACACTATCTGAAGAGTATCAGCAAGAGAAAGGTAGAATAAAGGTAGAGCTATGGTTAGAACGCAGTATTACAGGCTAATTCTGCCAACTGCCAACAGTTCGATTCTCACTGGGTCAAGGTTGTCTCAGCCTTCCATCCTTCCGAGATCAATAAAATGAGGACCCAGATTGTTGGGGGTAATATGCTGACTGTAAACCACTTAGAGAGGGCTGTAAAGCACTGGGAAGCAGCATATAAGTCTAAGTGCTATTGCTATTGCTATAATGTAAATTCTTTTCCTAGTTGAGAGATGGATAAATGTTTTGCACTGAAGGTTGTTTTCTCTCATGATTAACCCTCGGAGCCTCATGCTAGCAGTAGATGGAGACTCACTCAAATATGGCTTCCTTTGTCAAGGAGTTGGGTTTTCTAGGAAAAAATATTATTTTTTTTAAACTGAAACCAATGAGAAGCTCTTTTTTCACCATCTTAGTTACAGTACAAGGGGTGTGCTTTTCTTGGAGGAGATAGCTGGATCTTTCTTCCTCAATTCTAATATTCCAGCACTCATTCAAATTATACTTTTTGCTAGAGTTGAAGAAAGTCGCCCACTGGGAAAGATGCAACAAACAAACTCTCAGAGAGAGGAGGAAATGATGAGAAACAGTTAAGGAGTCTACAGTATATGTCACTAGTCCAGGGGTAGGCAACCTCGGCTCTTTTATGACTCATGGACTTCAACTCCCAGAATTCCTGAGCCAGCCATGCTGGCTCAGGAATTCTAGGAGTTGAAGTCCATGAGTCATAAAAGAGCCGAGGTTGCCTACCCCTGCACTAGTCCTTCATTTAATCCCCAAGATTTTCAGATCCTATGTATTCTCATTAAAGTGTAACTATGGATGTGAAGCATTAGATCTGAATGAAACAAAAGGTATAATCATGTGACAAAATAATTTGTAGAATCAATTCAGGAGCACTGTAGCTCTGTTGGAAACCTTCCAAGAAGCAGTGATTCAGTTAACAGAGGTTTGTTTGATCCAGTAAGACTTATTATTTTATGTTGCTTCTAAAAGCTGTCTTGCACCCATGGTTTGTGCTTCTCAGGCTAATGTCACCATTTCTTCATTTGTCCTTACCTAAGGCATATTGGCAGGTATTGCAGTTAACTGTATGGTTTAATGAGGTCTACTTAAAATCACCATAAAATGCAAGTGCATACTCCTAAAGTTCTTAAGGTGTAAGCTGATAGATGTTGCTGCAAAGCTTTCAGCTAAATAAAGCAATACAGCTTTAGAACACATACAGAAACTGCTTCCTATTAGAAGTAACCTTCTAGGCATATATTGATTGCTTTTCATCTTCAGACTATACACTGTGAAGTAATTGCCTTTTTTATTAATGAGACTTATTGCAGCACAGGAATATAGTTACTTTTGGCTAGAAAAAAATGGCTTCTTTATTAGGAGACCAAAGTGAATATGGGGCTTCATTTCCAACTGACAAAAGAGTTTTTTGTGGACAAATACAAATGACTGTGCTAAATGCAGTCCACAAGGCAATCTATTGCAATTATATTAACTATGAACTAAATAAATGACACTGAAGAACCTGCCCCAGGAATTCATAATCCGCTAAGCTAATATTAACAGATAATAAAGACAAACATCTTAATTATATTCTGGTATTAAGCCGTTTGGATTGCTCTGACTTCCTCTTGATACATATTATAATTCTGGAAATCAGCCTAGAACTATACAGAGGAATATGAAAAGGGAATTATGAAATTTGCAACTCAGAACACTTCTGATTTTTTTTTTTGAAATCTGCCTCATTAACAACCTTCGGTAATTCTGATGTCCATGTCCATTTCAGAAGAAGAATAAAGACCATTTTGGAATTTCAGGTATTTATTGAAAATTCATGCCAGCAACTCAATATGGAGATTTTTCTATTGGAAATCAACATACTATGGTTCCCACAATAAGCCAAAGGCTATCTTTATATAGCATGTTATCTTATGCTTATCTTAATATAATGTATTCAATTAACCCAATTTTCTAGTTCATACTACTCACTGAAGAAGACATAAGAGAAGCTGTGCCTGAATAACATCCTAAGAGAAAGTATACGTACTTAATTTGATTCCATGCATTGTGCGAACACAGCTATTATATGATTTGTTTAGTTTTGGCTGATTCTGTTGTAAGAACTGTGGCCAATTCAGGCTGATACAATAAACCATGATTTAATAAGTCTAGTTTAACATTATGTATAAGCTCCAGACCTTCATAGAACAGCACATCACGCTCTCTTGGTTTTGCCAAGATAATGGAAGTAAAGTACACCAAAACTGGAATAATCGCTCTCACCTATTTCTAGTTGGATTTTTGATGAGGAAGTAGAAGAGTCATCTTTGTCATTTATCCGTGTTTCCATTGCCAATTCATCTGCAGGCAACAATGGAGGACTGCCAGGGGGACAACATGGCACAAGCCTTTCCTTGTACAGCAAAAAGAATACTGCAATGGGGACAGGCAGCTAGAAAGCAATAGAAAAGAAAAAAAAGGGCAGTTAGCCAGCCGACCTATGTTGTACTATATCCATAGTATAGGTTGTATGTTAGTTCTTCCACTGAAAGAGGCTGATCCAGTTTTTTCCTCAGAAAACTCTTTGATGTTACTTGTGTGTATAGCACCACCTTTTCCCGACATATACTAAGAGGAAGGGCACAGGTAGCATAATTACATACAAAGAAGCATAGCCTTCCTGCCTTTAAATCGGTGTGTGGAAGCAAAAATGTTTGCAACTGTGGGTTCTGCTGGCAAGTTGTCCTTTATGAAGTTTCTTTTGCTACATTTTATAAAGAGTTAAAAAAGGAACAGGTTCCACTAGAACACATGGTGTAAGATAGCAACACATTTTTAATTTATTTAATTCAATTTGGATGTTACCCAATTCCAAGTACTGGTAGCTTGGGGCAGCTAACAGCATAAGCATTATAAAAATGGTCGAATATAAACTTTAGTCAAAGCAATTGAAAAAATAACTACAAAACCAACCAACCAGCCAACTAGAAAGCTATCTCACCACAAAGCAAACATAAAATATCACAAAGAGGATAGTTCCACCCACGCTATCCCAAGACCTGAATAAATTGTCTGGTCTTTAAGAACGTCATCAGGGCAGGGACCATACAGATCTCAGGAGAGAACTCATTCCAGAGGATATACTTTCTGATTGCCAAAAGATGACACTATTCAAACAAGAAGACCTGAAGCACATCCACTTGGTTAGCTCTTACCAGCTAGGCAGGTAACAGAGTTTGGTGGTTCCTTGGATAACCAGGCTCCATGCCATGTAAGGCTTATAGGCTACAATCAGCATCTTGAATCATACTTGGAAGCATACTGGCAATCATTACACTTGCAGAGCAGAGGTGTCACATACTAAGACATGCCCATTACTGCCTGAGCCGCTGCATCCTGGAACAGTTGAAGGTTCTGAACAGTATTCAAGAGCAAACCCATGTAGAATGTGTAGTGATAGTCAAGCTGCAAAGTGACAGGGAGTGAGTAACTGGCTGGAGGACTAACTGATCCAAGAAAGGGTGAAGTGGTACATGAAATGGAGCTGTGTAAAAGCCTTCTCATGGTCTTCTACAGCTCTATGGCATAAGATGGGCATATGTGTAGTGCAAAAAAATACACCTGAACTTCAGCTGATCAATAGACGAGATGCATTATAGCCATTATGATTAGCATGCTTGGCTCTCCAAATGACAAGCTGTAACATTCAACCCAACGATGACATATGACATGTTTTTTTTTTTTAGAAAACCTTCGCCCATAGGTTTTTTCTCACTTAAATCACAACAGATTGTTGGGGGCAATTAAGCTGACTTTGTAATAATGCCGCTTGGGGGGTGTATGAAAGCCCTAATAAGCAGGCATATACATAGAATGAAGGCTACTGCTAAGCTTGTAAGCCGCCCTGAGTCTTCGGAGAAGGGCGGGATATAAATGGAATTAAAATAAAATTAAAATAAAATAAACATGCATTTTAAACTAAAAGTACTTCTCTGCCAACTGAAGAAACAAAGTGCTGTTTTTCATTCTGCCAGCAGGTGGCAGGCCAGGACCACAGATCCTAGCAATTTTGGTACCGCAATGAAAATAGCTCAGCATTCTACATCAACACAACGGCTTATATTTCAAGAGTACAACTAAATTGTGCACTCTATCTGGACAGGCATTGTCTAAAGATCAGACATGGATCCCAGAAAGTTCCTGATGACACTTCATCACTAGTGCTTTGCACTGTTGCATTCAGATAGATAAAAACATCCCCCCCATAGCCTTCTGCCACAATACAAAATGATTTTGTTAAATGCACACTGATTTTGCTAAGCCTATTTTGTGCATTGGCAGAGTAGAAGCTGTATCTGAAAGTAATTAAGTAATGCTAATTGAAGCTATCTTTTCCCTCTCCCATCTGATTGATGGTGACTGCTAGAACATTCATAATTAATGGGTGATTGTCCTGAGATTGTTTTATTTTCTGTCTGTGACTTAAGAGAGCTGTAATTTCACATTTCCTGATTTTTGTTGGCTCACAGAATTATTTTAAGGTATTCTCTCCCTGACTGCTCCCCTCTCCTCAACTGAATTCATTTAAGAGGTCTCTATTGTTCATAGAACAATAGAAACAAGAACAGCTAGTTCAGCCCCATGGAAGAAAAACATTTTCCCTTAATAGTTAGAATCCTTCCGGAGGTCAGGACCAGTTTGCGCTAATGGCAAATTTGCTATGAAAGTGAGAACAGCAAAAACAGATCATTTGAACAATGCCAAGCCATAAAATATTGGGCAAACACTCTATGTTACGTGTTGGACTATTCCTATATGATTGGAATAACAGTACACTTGCAGATGGATGCAAGGATGAATGACAGCAGTGATTCAGTATATGTGAAACCTACAAAACTGAGTAAGGCCAGTCCATGTAGCTATTATCTTTGCCACAACCTGGAAGGAGATTGCCAAATAAGATTAACATGGCATATAAAATGACTTCGAGCAAGTGCCAGATAGCAATGAGGATTATCTGAATCATGAATTATGTACAAGAACTCATAACTATCCAAAATCAAATGACTGGAACGGTGTTATGGGTATCTGATGTTATATATTCCCCTACATTGACAAAATCAGGCAAATTGTCTTGGTAAAGTGCAGCATTTTGCTAAGCTGGGACAAACCTGGGTCCTTTTCAAGGAGAAGAAATAGCTCACAGGAACAAAGAATCAGATCTTTGCAATAGCTTTTCTTCAAACATATTAAATAAACAGCACTGACTTGAGATACTTCACCAGCAAATTTTCCCTGTCCTCAAATCCACAGTTCCTTCTCATTTCTGGTGGAGTGATGTGAAGTAATATACATCTTCATCGCTGCCATCATAATTCATGTCATAAGTTTCCATCAGATTGGAAAGACCAAGAATTGCCTGTCTTTTCAGTCTGAAGCCAATACTACTAGAAGTTATGGGAATGAAAGTATCTTATTATAAGCCTCAAAAGTTCTTGGAGCTGCCAGTTTAAGGAAGCTCTGATTCTGTTCTACTTATTTCTAATCTCTTTTTGCAGATCAATTACCCGGGCCTCAACATTCTCAATAATATTCCAACCTTACAGAAAGTTATTGAGGGAAGGATACAAGTAGCCCTTGCTTACTGACCAGTTGCTTAGTGAGTGTTCAAAATTGCAACAGACTTCCCCAAAGTTACCTACAACCGATTTTCGAAGTTCCAATGGCAACACACACATCCTGTAGCCATGTGATTGCATTTTGGGCACTTGGCAATCAGCTCTCATTTGCAACCATTTGTGTCATCTCCCAGTCACATGACCACAATTTTTGGCAGTTTTTTTTCTAGTTTCCAGTGTTTATCTCCAATTTCTGGCAAAAAAACACCAATTAAACAGATTTTGTTGAATGACCATGGTGTTTTCTTAATGACCAGAGTGTTTGCTTATTGACTGTGGCATTTGCTTACTGACCGCCAGAAAAGCAGTTGTAAAATTGGGCATGGTCACATGGTAACCCGCTCATCATGACTTATGAGCATAATTCCTGGCTCACTTATGGTTGTAAGTTGAGGACCATTTGTATATATAGTAAGGCTCAACAATGTAAACTGGGAATAAATAAATAAACCCATAAGAAGGAATTACAATAAGAAACTTATTTTTGGTGTTTCCATTTCTTTCTTTCCAAGGTTTGATTTTTAATTTGGTTCATTTCCTTATTGCCCCACCCCCTTGCTGGGAACATCTGACAATAGTGATATTATTAAGTGATATTAAGATGTTTTTTCTCCATCATACCTCCAAGAATGCACTCCTGTTACTTTTCTCTGATTGTTTCCTTATTAACATACCTTTGTACTTATCTACAATCTATGAGGTCAGTCTTTGCAACAAAACTGTTTTGATGTAGGAGAGAAAAAAAATAGCCTGAGGTCAACCAGTGTCTCCCATGAAACAAGAGACTGGAATTAAGATTGCTAGGCTTAGTTTAACACTCTATATCATGTAGAAACTTTCATTATTTAAGCAAAGTAACTAAGTACATTTTTCAACTTTAATATGATACATCCCCATTGAACAGCTCCCAGAGACACTGGGAGGCATTTGCTGCACATTGCAAGTGAAAAGACATAATTATTTCAAAAACGTAGGTGCTGCATAAGTTGTAGTTTCTAGTTGCTTCTGAAAGGTAGCCTTAGAATCTGTTACAAGAATCTAAATAAGAGGGAATTAAGACAATTGCTATAGCTAGATCTTCCTCTCTCAGAAAAGTTACTGGACAGCCATTTGTCTGAGATGGTATAGGGTTTCTTGCCTGAGCAGGGGGTTGGACTAGATGACCTCCAAGGTTCCTTCCAACTTTATATTATTATTATTATTATTATTATTATTATTATTATTATTATTATTATTATTGTTATTGTTATTGTTGTTGTTGTTGTTGTTGTTGTTGTTGGTTACCATACCAGGAAAAGTGCCACTTGACTTTGAACAGAAACAAAAAAGAAATCTCTGAATATTTTAAGGGATGGCACTTTTTTGGAGACATCATCTTGTCCTGTCACTGAATTTGCTCTTCCTATACTCCAGTGAAATTCGTCTGCCTCCATCTAAGTATTCTACAACTGTTCAGTTCTCTTCTTCCTCTGAATTTTGCTTATTTTTCACCTTTAATTCTTTTAACAGCCAATTTGGCTTCTACTGCTAGTTCATCTGCCAAGATACATATGGCCAGAGCCAAGGCACTTTATTGCAGGATCTCACAATTTGCTTTTAGAGTGATATAGGTAATCTGGCTCTGTTGCTGAATAACAAACCATAGTACTGGACTCACCAGCCTACCAGAAGGCAAAACAAACAGTACATTCAGATTCTTTTTTATTTTATGTTTCACTAATGCTCTGTCTACAAGGCTAATGTTTTTGCACCCATGTAGCATAAATAAAGAATGCAAACAATGGAGTCCCCTATTTTCCCAGCAGAGATAAACTGAAAGTCAACTCCCATCAACCTCCAGACACCATAAATCCAACAAAGCTGAAGGAGACTGGGAAAGCTGTTAAATGCCTTCACAGCAGAGAGTCTACTTCAAAGAAGCCTTCCCCCTCCCCTGTGGATGTGGTGGATTGTTACAACATTCCACATAACAAATAGTATTATCTTATATGACCTACCATGGTCTGAGCTAGTTTTTCAAATCAGATCAAGTTAATAGCGAACAAATAAGCAGCTTTTGCTTCACAAACAGCTTAGGTGTTATTACTCCTCTGGCCAGTGAGCAGGGGCACTGATATCAAAATTTCTGTTACTGATAACTAGTTCACCCATCTATCTCAAGGTAGTGGTTCTTGATCCACATTTATACATGGTAATATCATTCGACCCATTAAGAAGCTGTGTAATTAACTTAAGAAAACATCCCTATGGTTAGTTTTCAATCAATTCATTAGAAGAAACCTTATCTTGTCAAGATTCTTCCCCAGCCTTATTCCACTGCTTTTAAGAAAAATCTGCCGAAGAGGAAATTTTAGCAGATGAAGCTCCATTCCATCCCGATTCAACCCCACGGAAATTGCAAAGTCGCGTGGTTGAACGGAGAGGTGGACACTTGAGCTGGGTAGTATTTCTTTATTGAGTCAGAAATGAAGCTGGGGCAAAGGGGTTACCTGGCGTCTCTTATACCTGCCCAGGTGAATGGTGACCAATAGATTTAAACCTGGGCTTCCCGCCAGTGCAGGTGGCCAATGGATTTAAACCCTGGCTTTCCGCCAGAGCTGACCATGCCCTGGGGCTGTCAACGACTCGCTCTATTCAGGCTTTCCTGCCAAAAGCGGTTATAGCCTGGAGCTGTCCAGCCCCCTGCTGTGCTGACATTTCCGTGTATGCTTTAAAGGCATACACTACAGAAATAGTCAGGGAACTATTGAAAGAATGTACCGAGGACCAATCAAAAGGCTTAAATCTGAAAAGTCTTTGTTTAGTGCTCTACCTCTGTAGGAGGAACTGGATCCAATCCATCACATAATCTGACTCCTTTTCTTTTTTTTTCTGTATGTGCAATAGTGTGTTTCTTTAAACTGAAGTTCAGAGTTGCGTGCTAACATTTCTCACAGAAGATACCCTGCCCATGTTTTCTATCACAAAAGAAATAAAAATTAGGACAAACTGCAGCTAATGCTAGAAGATCACAAAGAAACCAAGGAGTAATATTTAAGGATATGATGGGGTGGATGAAGGAGCAAGAATCTGATAGCAGTAACAACCCAATGGGAAAAGGTGTATATAAGTGCAACAGACCCCTTCACAATAAGCTTTCGATTGTGGCAGGGTAATATCCTTCTACAGGGATGCGGTGGCTCACTGGGTTAGGACGCTGAGCTTGTCAATGAGAAGGTCGGCAGTTTGGCGGGTCGAATCCCGAGTGCCGCGTAACAGAGTGAGCGCCTGTTACTCGTCCCAGCTTCTGCCAACCTAGCAGTTCGAAAGCATGTAAAAATGCAAGTAGAAAAATAGGGACCACTATGGTGGGAAGGTAACAGCGTTCCGTGCGCCTTTGGCATCTAGTCATGCCAACCACATGACCACGGAGACGTCCTCGGGCAAGCACTGGCTCTTTGGCTTTGAAACGGAGATGAGCACTGCCCCCTAGAGTTGGAAACGACTAGCACACATGTGCGGGGGAAGCTTTACCTTTACCTACTATACCTCTTCCACCACAGATGGGGAAAGATGAGAAATTTATAATGTTCCTAATATTGCTAATAAACATTTCTCAGCATCCCTTATTATTGCTGATGCCTGCTAGCAGTGCTGGGCTTTTAGCCAAGCTGGATGATGCTTGGTTGCAAATGCTTACCCTAAAAGGAGATTGAGGAAGGAATGCTAGAAATCTTCTGGCATTATGTGAACTTTTTAGGGAATCTTTTGGAACTCTTTTGGTATTTTATATCCCAGAATTCAAGATCAATTCATCTAATGACCTTAGGCCATAGGCATCACTTAATACACAAAAACATTTAAGGCACATGTCCAATTTTAGGACTATTGCTAGAATATTTTCTATCAGAAAAAAGACCACCCACACAAATCACTTCAAGGTTAGCATAGTTAGCAGTTGTCACTATTTCCCACTTCATTCTTTTATGGCAGGCATGTCAAACTGCCGGCCCGCAGGTGGATGCATCATGACGAAACCGCACCTTCCCCATTGCCGGCAATGGAGGAAAAGTCATGATACGTCGCACAATGTCATGTGACGTTGCGAGTTTGACATGCCTGTTTTATGGTCTCCCTTACTCAAGAATGATGGATAATAGAAACCACATAGTATAAAAACCTTGTCCCTTTTAAACAGTGCTAGAATTATAATTTTCTCTAACCAAACTCATTGGGTAGCTCCAAGCCAATTTAATAATACTTTTTGACCATTATTATAGGAGCCCTAGTGGTGCAGTGGTGCAGTATTGCAGGCAAATTCTACCCAGATTCTGTAGTTTGATCCTGACCAGGTCAAAGTTGACTCAGCCTTCCACCCTTCTGAGGTTGGTAAAATGAGGACCCAGATTTTTTTGGGGGGGTGGGGGAAATATGCAAATAATGCTTACACTGTAAACAGTCTAAAGAATGTTGTAATGCACCAGGGGGCGGTATATAAGCCGAAATGCTATTACAATTATTGTTACTTCTCTTGAAATTCCAGGTATGGAAGAGAAATTACATGACCCTTCATATGCCGTTGGATGTTTCAATCAACATGGTCACTGATCAGGAATGATAAAAATTGTAGCATCTGGAGTTCTCCACCTCTACTTCTGCTCAAAAGAATGATCCTCTTAAAAGAAATACTGTGAATAAATGCTGAAATATGTAACAGTTATCCACTAGAACAATTTGTGGTCCCCAGCACATCACTGAACCACACTCCCAAGAAGATCAAGCCAATTATGAAGAATGGCCTCCAAGCTGCCCATCCTTTCTTGTTGACCAACTATTCAAAATAGCTGAATGTGATTTATTGTGTTACATTATAGGCCCTGGATTGCAAAAGGGTTGCTCTGCCTTACATGCTGCCCCCACTAATTCCTCAGTATTTGGTCTTTCATCTTTGAATCCTGAAATATCTATAGCATTTCTCTGATTTAAAAAAAAGTACATAAGCCACATATTTTATATTTATTTTGTGCCTATGTGTAAGTATCATCCAATACAGGTGTCCCTCATACCAATCCCACATATTTTTTTACACATTACAGAATTTCAGACTGCATTCTCACACCCTGCCCACTCTATCACCATATTGTTTAATTTGCAAAAAACAAAGACAAAAAAAACCCAAAACACTTTTCCTTTTGACAAAGAATATTCATTTCTTATGTTCTACCAGCTCCATATGTTTGCTCATCTACATCATATTTGGCATGTAAAGTAGATTTATCTTATATTTCCCAAGAGAGGCAGAAAATAGAAGCTCTGCCACCCACCCAAGTGCTGGAAAACTTTACAGAGGCTGTGAAGTGCTAAAAATTGTGCAAGCACATTGCAGGTTTAAGATTTGCATTATCAAAGCAGAGAATCATAACAAGCTATTCCCTCCAGTAACAGGTCTTATGAGACTGTCACCCAGGAGAAGTGAAGAGTTTTCTAACTAATAGCTATTTTTTGCCTCTTTTAAAACTAAGAAGCCAATGAGTACATTTAAAAAAAAAAGCTTTTCTCAACATAAGACCTCTTCAACTCAATGATGCCCATGACATGGTTAGGCAGATGTCAGCTTCACTATGTGCACAGCCCAGATTTTGGCCCTCAAGTGGTCTCCTGCTTCCCATGGATTCCACTGAGTCACACTGTTTAGTTTCCTATTCTCAGGAAGCAGGCACAGCAGAGAAACTGGCAGACAAAAAAAGTCAGTCAGCTACAAGTGAAAATTAGAAAGGATTTTTGTCAATATTTGTTTGTCTACAACTTCTCTTCCCCCATTTAGCAAAGTGGCAGTAATTTCCCAAATTTCATTCTAAACCAGAGGTCTTCAAACTCGGCCCTTTTATGACTCATGGACTTCAACTCCCAGAATTCCTCAGCCAGTGTGCCTGGCTGAGGAATTCTGGGAGTTGAAGTCCATGAGTCATAAAAGGGCCGAGTTTGAAGACCCCTGTTCTAAACACTGGTTTAGAATACATGTAGTTCTTGACTTACAAACAGTTCGTTTAGTGACGGTTCAAAGTTACAATGACACTGAAAAAAGTGACTTATGACCTTTTTTCACATTTACGATCATTTCAGCATCCCCACAGTCACATAATCAAAATTCAGTTGCTTGGCAACTGGTTCATGTTTATGAGGGTTGCATTGTCCCGAGATCATGTGATCACCTTTTGCGACCTTCTGACAAGCAAAGTCAATTTTTATTTAATTCCATTTATATGGGGTAGCCAGATTCACTTAACAACCTGTTGCTATTGCTAAGCACATTGATTTGTGCTTCTTAGATTGTAAGCCGCCCTGAGTCTTCGGAGAAGGGCGGGATATAAATGGGATTAAAAAAAAACAAAAAACCTTGTTACTAACTTAACACTGCAATGATTCACTTAATAACTGTGGCAAGAAAGGTCGTAAAATGGGGCAAAAGTCACTTAACAAATGTCTCAGTTAACAAAAGAAATTTTGGCTCAATTATTGTTGTAAGTCGAGGACTACCTGCATAACAATTTACCAAGTATATAACATGGATGAGATTATAACGTGCTCAAACATGAAACTCATCACTCCTACAACATTTCGGCAATTTTAGCAATGTGGCGACCCTGGGGAGCTTCACAGTGATATTTGAGTCCTGTGAAGGTTTCGGGTGAGGATGAGGACGAGGACGAGGTGAGCTGAGCTTGGGTGCCTGCCTTTGGAACGCCTATATGGTTTACCTTGGCTCTGGGAGCCTGGACTCTCCGAGGGCTCCGAGGACTCCGAGGACTCTTTGAGGACTGTCAGCTGAGCCCGGAGGAGGCCGGAGGAGCCCGGAGGAGTTTCTGGACGGCTTGGTGGACATGGAAGAGCTGAGCAGAGCCCCGTGCTGTACGGCACTGACCAGCTGTTTGTCGATGCCGCAGGGGCCCGGCAAACTCCGATGGAGGCTGTTGGACGCGGAGGAGCTGGGCGGAGCCCCGATGGAGGCTGCTGAGGCTGCTGAGGTACCCGAAAAGATCCAGATTTTTTGCTGGAGCTCTGCTCAACGTGGCGCCGACCGGCTGACCGTCTGTGCAGCGGGGGTCTCGAGACCCCCTCTACGGAGCCTGGTGGCGTTCCTGAGACCTGTGACGCCCGGATTAATTCTTTACAGCTCGGTGGTGCTCCGGAATGCCTTCCTGCTGCTTGGGGAGCCGCGTGTTGTTGGACTGACTATGAATCGCGGCTTGGAGCAGCGGGGGGGTGGTGAAAATGCTGGAGTGGTGGAGACGTCGTTTGGCTGGTGTCCGAGATGGCTGACGGTGAAGGGAGTTGGCCTCTCTGACATGGTGACCTGGCCTGGTGGTGGAACGCGGACGCTGTTGCCTCGGACGTTTGTGAGGCAAAATTTAATCTCTGCGCCGCCAGAAAATGATTAGACCATGTTGTGGTTTTCTTCTTGGCTGACTATCATCCGGTCTTTTTGCAACATGGAATTGACTTATACAATCGGAATCTCTCCTACCATTTTGTGACTATACCGGCTTATTAATCCTGATGTATTTTATAGATTCTTTTGCTCTAACTCCCTCCTCCTCTCCCCCCTCCCCTATAATGGAAGGTCCAGGTTATAACCACTGTGGGAGAGTGGTTAAGATTTTACATCTGCTGCCTCCCAGAGGTGAGAGCTCTGGGTGGTATTGCTCCCCCGGTTTTATGTACCAGGCTGCCCCCCCGGCCTTGACCGCCGTGAGAGGGCGGGATTCGATCTGTTCCGGGGTTTCCCAGCTCTAGTGGCAGTGGAGCTGGGGGAGCTGGGCTGGCTCTCTGGTCATTTGCCTTCGACTTATTTATTTTGAGATCCTCCCGTATCGATCTGGTCTGCCTTGCTGTCTTTTTGTCGGACTTGTTTAATGATCATGCGTCTGACTTATTCTTGCACGGTCTTGCCCTCAGGGGGGCCCCCCATCCTGGGAGCGACCCACCTTACTCTTTACACCTCCTCTTGATGAAGGGCCCGATTGTTGGGACCCTGAGAGATGGTTGGGCACGTGTAGGGGCCTCTGATATAAGCCAAATAAGAGGCCCCTGGTTAGTTTTTTGGTTAAATTTTTTAGGAGGTTAGGGAGGGGGGTGGGAACTTCTTTTGGTTGTTCGGATATGGGGGGCAGTCCCGCAACCGTTGTTCAGGCCAGGGCTGGGATTGATCGCGGAGGGGAGGAGCGGGGGTCGGTTGCCCCCGGGGCTCCAGGGCAAGTCGTGGGATTGCCCATTCCCACGACGTTAGGGAATGGCAGCAGGTGTAGGAACAGAGGGCCGTATCGATCTCAGGGAAGGCCTCTCCGCTACTTGCAAGCGGTGAGGCGTTCCGACCCTCTTGTTCTGCCCCGAGGTCCCGGGAGTGAGGATGTGCAGCCTCCTGAGCTCCGGCTGGTGTACTTGAATGCCAGGTCTGTCGTCAATAAAGCTCCTCTCGTCCGTGACTTGGTCGAGTGTGAGCAGGCGGACCTGGCTTGCATCACGGAGACTTGGTTGGGCCCAGAGGGCGGTATTCCTCTGGCTGATCTTTGCCCACCAGGTTTCCAGGTGCTACACCGGCCTCGGGCTCAGGGTAGGGGTGGGGGAGTGGCCGTTGTTCTGAGGGAGACCTTAGGTCTGCGGGAGGCCACCGTTCCGCAGATAGTCGGGTGTGAGTCTCTCTTTTTGAGATGCGGCCCTGGTGCGCAGTTGGGCTTGCTGCTGGTGTACCTTTCGCCTAGTCACGCAGCAGCAGCCCTGCCTGAGCTTCTCGATGTCCTCTCTGGGTTGGTGGTTGAGTTCCCGAAACTTATAGTTTTGGGGGACTTCAATCTACCATCTCTGGGAGGATCATCTGAGTTGGCTCGGGAGTTCATGGCTTCCATGACGGCCATGGACCTGACGCAAGTAATTTCAGGACCGACTCATGAGGGAGGCCACACCCTTGACCTAGTTTTCCTATCTGGTCGGTGGTTAGATGATCTTGGTGGGGGCTCCCCAATTATTATGCCCCTGTCATGGACCGATCATCATCTCCTGCGGCTGGTCTTCCGTTTTGCTACCCCCCGCCGTGGGTGTGTGGAACCAGTTAGATGGTACCGCCCCAGACGCTTAATAGATCCCGAGAGGTTCCAGGCAGCGCTGGGGTCCCCACCTGCCTCCCCCACTCACAGCTCGGCAGATGCCTTAGTGGAAGCCTGGGAAAGGGCAGCCACTGAGGCTCTTGACCGAGTTGTACCCTTGCGGCCCCTGACCCGATGCAGATCCCGTCGAGCTCCATGGTTCTCCGCGGAGCTCCGGGAGATGAAGCGTCGGAGACGGGGCCTAGAGAGCGGTTGGAGGTCCAGCCGATCCGAATCCGACCGATTGCGACTAAGAACCTATATTAGGTCTTATCTCGCTGCGATAAGGGTGGCGAGGTCTAATCACTTCGCTACCCTTATCGCGTCCGCAGATAATCACCCGGCCGCCCTGTTTAGGGTGACTCGCTCCCTCCTTAATCAAGAGGTGAGGGAGGAACCCTTGCAGGGTCGTGCCGAGGAGTTTAACCATTATCTGTCGGACAAAATTGCTCGGATTCGGACCGGTCTGGACTCCGACTGGGCAGAGTCTGACGATCAGGACACGGGCGGTCTTGTCGATATCACCTGGGAGGAGTTTGATTCTGTGACTCTGGAGGAAGTGGACAGGATTATGGGGAGGCTGAGCTCCACCACATGTTTATTGGACCCGTGCCCTTCCTGGCTGGTTTATGCAGCCCGGGAGAGGACACGCAGCTGGTTCCAAGCAGTTATATCAGCTTCTTTGAGTGAGGGTAGCTTCCCTGCCATCTTGAAAGAGGCGGTGGTGAGGCCTCTCCTCAAGAAGCCTGCCTTGGACCCAGCTGTATTGAACAACTTTCGTCCGGTCTCCAACCTTCGCTTTCTTGCGAAGGTTGTTGAGAGTGTGGTGGCGCATCAGCTCCCTTTGGTCCTGGATGAAGCGGATTATCTAGACCCGTACCAATCGGGTTTCAGGCCCGGGCACAGCACGGAGACGGCATTGGTCGCGCTGGTGAATGATCTCTGGAGGGCTCGGGACAGGGGTCATTCCTCTGTTCTAGTCCTATTAGACCTCTCAGCGGCTTTCGATACCATCGACCATGGTATCCTACTGCGGCGTCTCAGGGGATTGGGAGTGGGAGGCACGGTCTTACAGTGGTTCTCCTCCTATCTCCAGGGACGCTCGCAGTCGGTGTTGACAGGAGGGCAGAGGTCGACCGCGAGGTCTCTCGTTTGTGGAGTTCCTCAGGGGTCGGTCCTCTCGCCTCTCCTGTTCAACATCTACATGAAACCGCTGGGTGAGATCATTTGTGGCTTTGGAGTTGGGTATCATCAGTATGCTTAATAATTACCTTTTATCTTTTGTATGCTGATGATACCCAGCTTTTTCTTTTGACCCCAAACCACCCCAGTGATGCCCTCAACGTGATGTCCCGTTGCCTGGAGGCGGTTCGGGTCTGGATGGGGAGGAACAGACTTCAACTCAACCCCGACAAGACCGAGTGGCTTTGCATACCTTCATCCCGGTTTTATTCGGATATTCCATCTCTTTCTATGGGGGGTGAATTATTACCCCCCGTAGATAGGGCTCGCAACTTGGGAGTCCTCCTAGATTCACGGCTCACCTTGGAAGATCACATGGTGGCTGTGACTAGGGGGGCTTTCGCCCAGGTTCGCCTGGTGCGCCAGTTGCGGCCCTATCTAAGCCGGGATGATTTATGCACGGTCACTCACGCGCTCGTGACCTCTCGTCCAGACTACTGCAACGCTCTCTACATGGGGCTTCCCTTGAGGACCACCCGGAGGCTCCAACTGGTACAGAATGCAGCCGCGAGAGTTGTGTTGGGAGTCTCCCGATACTCCCATGTCACACCTCTGCTCCGTGAGCTGCATTGGTTACCAGTTGTCTTCCGGGTGAGATTCAAGGTGCTAGTAATGGTGTTTAAAGCCCTACATGGCAGGGGTCCGGAGTACCTTAGGGAACACCTGCTGCCGGCGTCTACTTCCCTCCGCCCTGTGCGTTCCCACAGAGAGGGCCTCCTCAGGGTGCCACCGGTCAGAGAATGTCGACTGGTGGCCCCCAGGGGGAGATCCTTCTCTGTGGGCGCCCCGGAGCTATGGAACCAGTTACCGGTTGAGCTCCGGACGGCGCCCGATCTTCGCTCCTTTCGCCGCGATCTGAAAACATACTTGTTCGAGCAAGCCGGCCTGGCCTGAGGGGGGATTGGTGGGGTTTTTACTATTTTTATTGGGTTTTTTAGTATGTATTAACTGTATTTTTAATTGGGCATGTATTTAATTACCTTTTATCTTTTGTAAATTTCTGTGTTTTATTCTTGCCCTGTACACCGCCCTGAGTCCTTCGGGAGAAGGGCGGTATAGAAATATTAATAAATTAAATTAAATTAAAAACATTTGACCTTTCTTTAAATTCCCATTTCTGCCAAAAGTCTTTGCTGTACCTAAGTAGAAAGACCTATAACAATTTGGGACAATATTCTAATAAATTTAGGAAATGACTCAGTATAAAAAAAATGTTTTATCACATCTGCTAGACCTGTTAAAAAAACCCAATAGTATTGGAAAGATATACATTATACAATGCCGAAAAAACTCTGGGATTTAAATTTGAAATGAAGCCACAACTTTTTTTTTACTACCTATGATCTTAGAAAACAATCACCATAATTTAATGAAATATATGCTTACAGCAGCAAAAACAAATCTCGCCCCATGCAGAAGAAGCACACAGTTCCAACACTATCTGACTAGCCCTTACAGTCTGGCTTCCCAGAGTACCTAAATATGTACAAGCGCAGTAAATCAGCAGATGGATAAAAAGGGAAAAGTTAAAAATTCAACAGTTATTTTCCTTTTCCTTTTTTTGGTATTTTAATTGTTGTTAAATTTGCTTATTTATTCTCTCCCTTTAGTAATATTTAAAACTAAAGTTACGATTGTAACGATACCATGATGATTTTAACAATAAGTAGTCAGCTCAGGAACGCAAGTTTTGCTATATAACAAATATTTTGAGGCAATCAGCAGCACTTTTTTTCCCCTAATGTTATATTCAGTTTTGGTTGAAAAAAGTCAAATAACGTTATCCTTCTAAAACTGACATCCTAAATTGTAATTAATATTGATAGAATATGTCTTTTTTACGTTATTTTTATAGTCTCAGTAATCTAACCAATAGAGTATCAATAATCCTTAATTAATACTACGTAAGTATCATTGTACTGAAACAATACAATGTATTAAGAATTACAAAATATATTAATAAAAGATATCACACCCACACCCCAAACCCCTCCAATTTGGGACAATATCAAAAGTCCCACTATCTTAATTATTGGAGTTTAACCTGTGTGTTACCATAACAGTAGAGTCTGTGACCATTAAATTTTTTCTTATTTACATTTATTTATTCAGCACAACATGCTTGCAATCAGGGAAATTTAATTCTTTTCTCTCCTTTCAAGTTTCCTGACAACCCTGCCCTCACCACCCTCCCATAGGAAAACAAGGCTCCCATTGGTATTACTAAGTGGGTACAGGGTAGACTTAGTTAAATTTCTCTGTCCATTCAGTGTAGACATTGATTGGCACACTGACAGCAGTGACCTGACTCCACACTTGCCACCAAATGGCCTCGTCATCTCCAAGTTGCCAATTAATGCACCCTCTTGTTGCCCTGTAACCAGGGCAGACCACTTCCACTGATTTGCCCTTGGCGTGACACTGAAACTCTCAATAGTACACCAAGTTAGAGTAAGTCTCTGTGAACTGAGTGGTATTCACTATACGATGTAAACATATATGTTCCTTAAGGTTGGTAAAAAAAATGCACCCACAGAAAAGATAGGGGGCTGAAAGGGAACATATAACTTCAGGCTGTTTTAACAACCTGTTCTAACAGTTCAAACAAGCTCAAGGCTGAGTGGAGATTGAAATCAGCAATCGCCCTCTTGAAATGGTACTGATCACAAAAACCATCAGTCATTAACTAGTCCTCCTACTTCCAGACTTTCTTCCTTGAAATATGGAATTTTATTAGCAAGGGGAAATAAGAAAAGTGTGAATTAACTGGACTCGGTAAAAGAAGAAAAGACAGCACCTCCTTCAGAAGGGACTGGGAAGGATTATGAATGTATTTCCTGGATTAGGAAGATTTAAAATATCAGACAAAGTATGCTTCTTCTGTAGCAAACCATTTAGGCAATCTATCCCTTGTGAATCTGATAATTCTGGCAGAGGCAGAACAGTCTATTGAATGTTGCTTTTATGTTCATGGCCTCTTGAAATGCAATATAAATCTCTAAAGTAAAGTATTAAATTTATCTGTGCCCCATAGTTCATATGACTGTCCTATTTGGAGAAAGGATGATGGTGGAAACATTTTGAGAAGACTCATCTGTCAGAATGTCAAAACAAATTGTAATCTGGAATCAAAAGCTTCTACTTACATTATTCCGAAGATGTGTACGAACCTTATACATGGAACAATTGGCTGTGAAGATGGCCATACTTACGTTGATCAGAGCCATAATCCAGAAAGCATAAGACACTCTGGTCACCACCAGTCCTTTTATAGGTAGGTCATAATGTGTCAGGTTCCCAGGATGATGTGGGACCAATGACTTCCGGATGTGAGGGAGGTTGCTGCTACCACTGGCTGTGCCATTTGCCAGGATGCAGTTGGTGTCTGACAGAAAAGGATCAGCTATCAGAGGGCTTAGCAGGGCACCAAAGCCCACAAAAAAATGAAGGGCCTACAGAGAATGACAAAGAGAACACTGCCAATAACAAATCTGGCCAGATGAAATAAATAGGGTTCAGAATGAATTAATAGTTTATCACTAAATTCTTCTGGGTTCTAGAGACAGGCTGTAGAAGGCTATGTACATAGTTAACTCTGCAATAAACTTCATATGCTACCCAAGAACTCTTGACAATTCGATTCTCCTTTGCGGAATGACTTAGAACTATAGACATCTCCTATATCACAGAAGAACCAGAGAATAAGCCAGCACAATTGTGATGCTGACCCAAGGTGTGATGCATACCAATATCATAACTGTGTTCAATATAACATGCCAAACCTTATTATGGTTTGGTTTATTATATCATCTAAACTAGATAATTGTTTAAGATTATGATGGAGCAGGAATAATTTAATCTCAATTTATAGCTGTGGCTTGCTATAGATTAGTTTGCTTTAACTACTGGTGTGTTACCCAAGATAGGATTAATGGCTACTTTATGACTAAGCAAAGACTAAACCTCTAGGAAAATGTTGTAACATGTCGCCATCTTTTGGTAGCAGAATATGAGATTGCTGTGAGATGGTTACTACCGGTATAGAATAATTGTTTCTCCAGCCACAGATACATTTTAACACAGCTTCATGTGTAATATTAACATGGTTTGAATAAGGTATGAAAGAAAGAGGGAAGTATCTATTTTAGTAAATGGGAACATGATAAGTACTCTAAAATATACAAAACTGGCAAAAATATATAGAAATATATACACAAAACTGACAAAAAAGCCACGGTAGTGTAGTGTTAGAATGCAGTATTACAGGCTAACTCTACTCACTGGTTTGATTGTGACCAGCTCAAGGTTGAGTCAGCCTTTCATCCTTTCAAGGTCAATAAAATGAGGACCCAGATTGTAAACCGCTTAGAGGGGGCTGTAAAGCACTATGAAGCGGTATATAAACCTAACTGCTATTGCTATTGTACCCACAGATTAATGCATTGATAAAGGCTTGTACATTCATTGTTTTAAAACAATGAAGTACTTACACCCCGTCTCACTTATTCAGAAACAAGTTATAAATTGATGCACTCTAATGCTCTCCAGGTCATGGACTGGTCCTCTTGACTGGTCTGAATGCCAGATCAACATTGAAATGACTGCATTCATTCATGATGTGCATTATTCCTTTGTGCTATATCATGCTTCTGTTTGGAGCCAACATGCCTTTATTTCTAGTTTTACATCCAAGTGTTAACCTGGGGAGAAAGAAGATATTGAGCACATACTGTATCTTCTTGCTCAGACTAAAGCATTTATAAAATGGAGATAAGGATTCTCTGCAGATTTTACTCTGCTAGTCATTGCCGACAATGGCAATGTGTTTCTCCATTTCAAGGCCATTGACCCAGTGTAGATTTTGCTCTAACTGCATACTATAGCATTTAGGAAAATCCTGTCCTTTTGAAAGCACCAAGAAAGCTGAGGCTTCCGCTCCATGATGAAGTGATTTTGACTGAGGAAAATACAGAGCTCAGTACAAAATGAAAAATTTCTTCCTTCTCCCTAACATAAAAATAAAGAAGGGATTCAGCTTACATATCCTCATATTTAACATAACATCAGAGCAAAATATACCTTATCATGGCAAGTACAATGGACCTTAAAGATTTATGAACCAATGGAGAAGTAGGGGAATACAAACACACAAACAGGGGTGCAAAGTTAGGCCCAACATGCACCAGTCCCTTTCTCACCTGCAGAAAGACTGCTGAATCCTTCTGATAAATCTTCACCAGCTGCAAATTGGAAAGTGTGTCAATACACCCCATGGCCAGCCCAGCCACAGCCATGACCACCGCAAGAACCACCACATTGTGACAGACAGGGATGATGGCAAAAACCAAAGAAATAGCAAGGGATGAGGCAAAGAGAGCAAGCAGAGACTGGGCCAATCTGGAAAACAAAAGGCACAAATTATTTATGTTGCTGTATCATAGGTCAATCATTCCAAGCACTGTTGTAAAGACTGTAATGGTTTTGTTCATGTGTTCTGATATAGGATCTTTGACTGAACATGGTACGAACTTAACAGTTGCAGCTCCCACCTTCTAAAACTGCACCCTTCAGACTATGGATGATGTCATCTCTCCTGGGGTAGTGAAAAGCCCCCCCCCCCAAACCTGGCTTTACTGCTAGGCTATTGTGTTGTGACTTTCCTATTGTGATACTTTGTTATTATGCAGGTTATTTTAGTTATTTTAATCCAGGCTGACTGTGCTGTTGGATGTTTTTCACTGATTTTATACTTTTTTAGATTTTGTTAAGATGCCGTGAATCTACTAGAGTCGTTGGTTATAATAAATATAAATAAATGAACAGAAACATAAATAAAATAATATGGTCAGTATAGTAATGAGATGCATTGGAAGCCAGTGATTTTTAAAATATTTTCAAAAGAAAGAGACTTTCACAACCCATGATATGTATTGTGCTGGATTATAATTTCTGTCATTCCCTGTGATTTATCTATGATATTTTCTCAATAGGAGCAGACTAAGATGACTATAATGAGGATTGCCAGATCTGTTTCCACTTCCTGCATTTTTACTATTCAAAGGAAGTATGTTTAACTTCCCCTATTTGTTCATCAGTAGAATTATGTCTAGCTTTAATTGACTAATGCTTATTATGAATCTGACACAAAACTGTGCCACGTAATGTAACTGATATCCTGATGTTTGTGGAAAACAAATTCTTCCCACCAAATTTCAAACATGGTAAACAATAAATCAAATAGGATAGATTTCATTCTAGAAAGATAATATTACAGATTAGTTACATGGAACCTCTTATAAATAACTGATTCTGAAAGGAATCATTATATCCAGGTAGGCTCCAAATAGGAGCTTGGTATTGATTTACACAGGAATGAAAAATACATATAAAAATAGGAGCAGCAAGTAAAAAAAACAACTGCTAAGTGCTAGTGATGTGTCAGCAACAGTCTCAGAGCTATAAAAGCAATACCTCTGGGATACAAAAAGAGCTCGTTGGGGAATAAATATGCAGATGCTAACAACAGATCCACTAGGAACAGGCAGTGTGCCAAAACTGGAATGCTACACATGAGCCTTGTGGAAGGAGAACAACTACTTTCTGCCCTCACCTGGCCTAAGAACACATTGAGAAGTTAAACATTAATTGCAATTTCTACGTTCTATATGGTGTAGAAGCAGGTAAAATTTAAAATAACATCCTCTAATTCAGGTTTCTCAACCCCAACAACTTTAAAATGTGTGGACTTCACCTCCCAGAATTCCTCCAACCAGCATGTGGGTTTTCATCGACACACTTAAAGTTGCTGAGGTTGAGAAACAGTACTTTATTCTGTTTCAGAGGTTCTGAAAATGCTTTGTTATGCACCGCCGGCAACCAGTGCAGCAATTTTTATATGTATATCGCCGCAACAATCTCCTGGGGAAAAATGGAGGAATAGTGTGTTCATTATTGTGCTCAGAATTCAACTCTCCATTTCTTTTAAGAGTCCACATTTGAATTCCAATTGGAAACTTCAGAAGCTCTTTAGGATTGCAAGATTTTTCAGGCTATTTGCTTAATACAGATCAATATCCTGGAGGCCTTGGGATCACAAAGAAGCCATCCTGGAGAATAACACAGACAATATTCATACAAAACCCTTTCCTCTTTATTTAATTATCTGATTTAGTGGTTTCTATGCATACTCATACTCACTAACTAACCAAATGATTTGAAGTCATACAACATACCAACATATCTGTACTATGTCACACACCCCCAATCCCACCTCCCCTAACAAACCTAATCAAATTTAAAACTAAACATTAGGCCACCAAAGAATTAAAAGTAATTATTAGGCCAACCAAGGAGCTCGGGCCTAGATCTGCTTTTAACCCACTGAAGTTCATTTCCTAAATTAGGATGGTGGGATTGTCTATGGGAAGACAAAAGGGAATGTGGAATTAAGGAATAAAGAAAGGAAGGAATACAAGGAAAAGGGAAGAGCAATCAGTCTATTACGATGGTTTTTCTTTTGTTAGAGATAAATTTGTTACTACTGCATTCAGCACAAGGTGAAAAGATTTAGCATAATATATTATATGGGGAAAAAAGACAACTTCAAGAAACATACAGATTATGACATGTAGAAAAATATTTTGGTAAACAATATCTTGCAGCAGGAACAAATTATTTAGAGGGGTTGAAATTCTATTTAAAACTAATAGAATTGTAAAACTAAGGGAAATGCCTGGGAGTTTTATTTTTGTTGAAGAGAAATTGAACACTAAACTGGTCACATTCGCTTCCATATGTGTTAAATCAGAGGCAGATCAACTTCTACAGAAGCTAATGAAACAGTTATTAAGATCTGTTATGGAGAGTCTGATATGGAGGCAACATGAATATAATTTTATATATAACTGCCCATCTCACCAAAGGAGACTATGCTGGTAATAACCAGGAGAAAATGGAAATGGTAAAAGTTAAGTAAAATAATTCCTTATATCAATAATTGTTGAAAATTACGCAAACAAAATGATAAAACATGAGATTATTAAGCCCTAGTCAAATTTGCTTCCTATATTACTCAAACAGTTATAAGTCCTTCTTAAAAATAAACTACATAGTTTATAGGATATCTAAATTTTGCTAACTCAAATTAAGCAAAACCCAATCACTCAGAAACATATAATAGAATTGGGAATTCATTATTTTACTGAGATAGACAAGATTTTATGGTTCATAAATAACAGAATGAATACAAGTGGTCCTTGCTTAATGATGATAGGTAGGATAGGCAGCTCTGTTGCTAAGCGATGCAGTAATAAAGTATGACATCAAATGACCATCCCATCTTATGAGAGCAATTATGGAAGTCCCAGTTGCTGTCATTAGATGAATCCCATGCGATCACAGAGTCCGTGGTCATGTGATCACCATTTATGATCTCCTGACAGCTTCCTCACTGACTTTTCTTTTTTGGAAGCTGTCAGGGAAGGTTGCAAATAACAATCATGTGACCTTGGGACACTATGACCATTCTAGTTGTTGAGCACCTGAATTGCAATCACATCCTGGGGATACTGCAATGGCCACGACTTATTGTAAGACTACAGACCTATCATAAAACTTCCTAATTCAGTGCTACTGTAACTTCAAACCACTGCTTAATGAGAGTCTTGTCCTAAGCCAACATCTTCACTAAATAAGGCTTGCAGATACATACACTTGCAGCAGAGAGACAAGTTCCTTCCAAAAGTTCAGCAAGCCTGGCTTACAAGTTTTCTAAATCAAAGCCGCATGCAGAACAATAGTCAGGTGGGGTCCAAGGTCACAGCTTGTAGTGGATCATTGGCTGGTCCAGGTTCAAAATTTGGATTGCAAGGTTCAAAAATCAAGGCACATGGAGTAAGAATTAATGGGCAATTGTTGTTAGTGCATAGCTTTGTGCTTGCTGCTCCAGTCTAACAGGAACGCCCCTGGTGTATCTTATTTGGCAGGGTGAGAGTTCTGATGCTGAGCAGTCAGCAGTCAGCAGTAACTTTTTAAAAATCTCTTTGCAGGCTGCCAAACACTTGCAGCAATCCCACACCCTCATCTTCACAGAGTGACAGTAGTTGTGACTGCTGGTTGTTGTTTTGTTCCATCACTTCTGCTTGCTCAGATGGCATCCATCTGGTAGCCCTGGAGTTGACTGTTACTCCTCTGTCAGCACTTCTAGGTCTGGCAATTGCTACTCATTATTGGTCCCCTCCTCCGACTCCAAATCTGAGCCTACCAACAATTACCAAGTAATCATTTCACCAGGACTACTTGTAACCTTCAGGTTGTGTGGAAGATGTACCATATATACTTGGAGAGAAACTGAGAAAAATTAGATTTGGCTTATACGTGGATGGACTTATCCACAAGTGTATATCATAATATTTTTAAAAATACCTGTATTTCCCCTATGTACTCACATATATAGTAAGCCCATACATGGATAAGCCATCCCTCAAATATTTGACCAAAATACCATGAAAACTGTGATTTATCTTCAGGCGACATATTTTTCACCATAGTTTGGTTAAAATTTGAGGGTCAGCTTATGCACAGACGGCCTTATATGCAAGTATATCCAGTATCTTTAGCTTTTTGTGAGATTTTTTATTTTTTTTATTTTTTATTTTAATTCCATTTATATCCCGCCCTTCTCCGAAGACTCAGGGCGGCTTACAAGCTTAGCAGTAGCCTTCATTCTATGTATATGCCTGCTTGTTAGGGCTTTCACACACACCCCAAGCGGCATTATTACAAAGTCAGCTTAATTGCCCCCAACAATCTGGGTCCTCATTTTACCTACCTCGGAAGGATGGAAGGCTGAGTCAACCTTGAGCCTGGTGGGATGCGAACCTGCACTAATTGCAGGCAGCTGGTGTTACTTAAGGAGGCATTAGCCCACTGCTCCACCAAGGCTCTACAGATTGGCAGCTGTATCAATTAGGTTACTAAATATGGTAAGTGGTCTGATGTAGTAAGATGGTTTATTACAGAAGTTTCAGTGTAACAAAGCATAAAGAAACTTTTGCAATCACAATTTAAAAATAAAATTAATCAAGCTCAGCATGGTATGTGAATACAAGCACTAGATTTCTATTTAAAAAGGTTAAATCATGGCAACGGGACCAAAGTTTATTAAAGCTGAGATGTTTCATTACTCATCCAAGTAACTTCTTCAGTAAAAATGAAAATGTTGGATATAGGCAGAGAGTCATTGGAATGAACCAACTCTTGCTCTTCCCCCCAAAATGAAAAGCAACACGTAAATGAAGACTCAATCATCCAAGCCAAAAGTATCTAAAAAGGTTAAATCATGGCAACTGGACCAAAGTTTTCTAGATTTCTAATTTACATTGTTAAATATGTTATGCAAAGTAGCCATATTCTTCCTGCACTACAGGAGGGCTATACCCTGGTAGAGCACTCAGGCTTTCAATGCAGACCATCCCGTGTTCAATCCTTATAGGGTCATGTTCAATCCTTTTTTTTTATTGAAAAGTTTTACAGTACATTTTATCTTTAACAATGGTCATGTTCAATCCTTATAGGGTCAAGAAAGACCTTTGCTTTACACCCAAGCATTGCTACTATCTAATATCAGCAAAAATTAATTATGTGAACTGATAGCCAAATTCAGTCTAAGGAAAATTCCTAGCTATATAGGAAATTGGTAGTAAGGAAAAACTTAAATCTGTTGGTTAATGCTTTCAACCTTTATCCAAATAAAATGAGGTTGGTATTGGGCAATAACTTCAAAGAAGGAACTAGTCAGAAGTTAGAATTACAAGCAACTAGCCAAAAGTCACTGTACAAAGATTTACATTACATATCCAGAGGGTACAATATCTCACTGACACTTCCAGTATGACTTTGAATTACACAGGACAATGAACATTTTCACACATGCCACAAAATCAACTTCACCTGCCTGTGCTGTAAGTATAAATAAAGCATGTACTTCAAATTGAACTGTAAATTTGATTTTCTGTTAAAAGAACTCCCCTAACCCACACATACAAATAGCACAAATGGTCTTCAAAATGCTTTCAAGCACAGGTCGGGAAATGGTTGCTAAGAATACTGTGGGCTGCAAGAAAAATCCATCAATCGATACTGGAACAAATAATGACTTGCTACTCCCTTGAGAAGATGATATGCAAGCAGGCATGTGATACAAATCAATGTCAGAAAAAAATATCACTGTTTTGTAAGCATGGGAGAAGTAAAAGAAGAGAAACTGATAAGTAGAAGGATTACAGAACTGCCTTTTGTTAGAGCTACAAATCTGTACTATAAATAAGCTGAGATAGTGAGCATTTGTCCATAGTTACAAGGAATTACCCTAAATAATTCCCAAGATGGAATTCCCATAAGAGGAAGGGAGGTAACTCTTCTAAATATTTTTTTAAAAAACCAATAGAACAATATAATTCATTCTAATTGTAACCTTCACATTTAAATGTATTATCCTTTTGGACAATAGGTGTGTGGGAGAAACAAGACTATCCTGCTTGCTTGCTTGTTTGTCAGAGGCATGTGGTTGGCATCTCAGAAACAAAGCCTTGAAACTGACAGGCATTAGGTCCTCCCTAAAAGGATTCTTCCACAGTCAGTATTCACCATGCTAGCAGCACTCCTATATTCTGAAATAATCTTCCAGACAAAAATTTATACTTTCATAAATGCATTAAAATCTAAACATTTTCAAGTCCTGCAGAAAAGTATGCTTTGAAATTTAGAAAAGAGCAGTAAATTATTAAACAACTGTAATAACTCTAAAGCAGCCTGGGTGGATTCAACAACTGCACCATGTTTTTTAGACAGTGGAGGATTCAATAGTGAGGGGAAAAAAGTCTGGATGATAGGAAAAGGCTGGAGCTGGAAGGAGCACGTTAGAGGAAAGAGAACTACAGTTAGATATAGAATGGCAATGACACACTGTATTATCTATTGTGTGCTAAACCAGTGTTTTTCAAACTTGGCAACTTGAAGATGTGTGGACTTCTTCTCCCAGAATTCCCCAGCCATTTAAGGACACATACACACTAGGAGTGCAGAGCCACTGTGATTTGAGGACCACATTTATTATTGAGTGCACTGTATGCATATGTGAATTTATTTTAAAATGTGAGGTACAGATAAATAATAGGCAGAGCAACAGGACCAATATATTTGGAAAGACGTGAGTATTTTAAGGATGTTCTTATCCAGCAATCTCTCTATGCAGTGGCTGCATTCATATATAAAAAGGTAAAGGTTCCCCCGCACATGTGTGCTAGTCATTTCCGACTCTAGGGGCCGGTGCTCATCTCCGTTTCAAAGCCGAAGAGCCAGCGCTTGTCCAAGGACGTCTCTGTGGTCATGTGGCTGGCATGACTAGACGCCAAAGGCGCACAGAACGCTGTTACCTTCCCACCGAAGTGGTCCCTATTTTTCTACTTGCATTTTTACGTGCTTTCGAACTGCTAGGTTGGCAGAAGCTAGGACGAGTAACAGGCACTCACTCTGTTCAAAATTTACAACAGTAGTTGGAATCAGAATTTCAATCACTAAGTGGAGTGGTCATAAAGCATGAATGCACTGTTTGGTGAGGCAGTCACAGTTGCCATTATTAACCAAATCCAATGGTCATTAGGTGAAGAAACAAGCAAGTCAATGGGAAAGCTGGCAGGAAGTAGCAAGTCCCTGGTGGCTGGAAAGCAAGCAGGGAAGTGGCTGCTGCCAAATGAGGGAGGCATGAGGGGGTCCTAAGAGTGTAAGGGATGCACAGCAGAATTCGGGAGAGGCATGGAGGTGTGTGTGTGGAGGAGGTGTGGTTGGGACTGAGGAAGGTGTGCAAGGGTCCGTGGAAGTGCAGTGATAGTCTGTGTGGGTGCCCAAAGGTGCGAGTGAGGCATAGCGAGGGTTGGGGTGTTATCTGGGATTGCTCAGGAGGCACAGCAAGGGCCAGGAAGGGTACACAGGGGCATACAAGGTGTGAGTGTCAGGGAGGGTATAAGGTTGTGATGGAGGTAAGGTGAAATTTGGAAAGGCTGCACAGCATGAGTGGCCAGCACAGCATGAGCACAGTGGGGCTGGGGGAGACTTATCCCAGCCATTTGCAACCTTCCCTGCCAGGTTCCCCACTGAGTTTCTAGGGAAGCTGGCAGGGAAGGTCGAAAATGGCAATCATGTGATTGAAAGACACTGCAATCATCATAAGCATAAACTATGTGGTTTGCAATCTTGTGACTATGGGTGCACTAGGATGGCTGGAACTCCAAGAACCGGTCAAAACCACCATTTGTTCAGTGCCATTGTAACTTTGAATGGTTTGAATGGTCATAAGTCAAGACTACTTGTATTGTATTTAGCCATGCTTCAAGGATTATAAAAAATATGGTTTGTTAATTAAGCTGCATGGAAGAGGCAATCATTCAGTTGACAGACATAAAACAGAGCTATGTGGCCCTAGGCATATATTTTTCGAAGGGAAATTTAAGAAAACTTACAAATGATTAAACTATTGCACTATATTTCCCCACAAACTAGATTTTCTTTAAGAGTTTATAAAATAGAATAGAGCTGCACATTGAGAAACAAATACACAATAAACAAGCAGGAGATAGATATAACCAGATAGCTATAACCAGATAGCTAACAAAAGATGGGTTAAATACAAGATGCTATAGCAACGCCTTTGTGTAGACTGTGTGCAAATGTGCAATATATTAAGACTGATTGAGGGGTCTTTGGTGCTCTCTGAATTTTGTTGTTTTCTTGCAGAAGTACCCAAACTACCATAGGTAACATCATCAGTGGCAGCACTTTAGCACTGATGAAGTTACCTAGTTTGGGTAGTGAAATATATGCAAGAAAACAACCAGGTTCAGAGAGTACCAGAACCCCTCAGTTCAACCCCGAGCTACAAATATTCTCCCTTATTGATAAGACTGATTGGCATGCCAGAACACTTGATTACTCTTCCAAAGAGTTTTTTTTTTACATATAACAAACTTACTATAACAAAAAAGTACTGCAAAAATTGAGTTTAGAGAAACAGGGGCTCAAAATAGGGAAAGGGGTGAGATTAGTATACGTGTTATCCCCATCACTCTTTATGTTCAGTGAATCTATTCATATGAATAGCAAGACTGGAAAGATGATGGCCTAAATGAAAATATGAAGCTGAAACACTATAAGAAATTCAGATGGCAATATTTTGTTAGCAGATAGTAAAGAAGATTTAGAATAGCTTATAATGAAAGTAAATAATGCAATGTGAAAAGTTCAGATTCCTGCTAAATATTAAGACAAAGTTAATGTCAATCAACTTGATTAGTAAACTTTAAATGGGTGCCAAAAAAGGAAAGATGATAGTTTTGTTTGCTCAGGCTTAAGAAAAGATACATTACTGATTAAAGAGGAGATTAATCTCATAGTGACAGTTAAACCAATGGTCTTTCCATTGATAATGTAAGGTAAAGGTAAAGGTTCCCCTGCACATGCGTGCTAGTCGTTTCCAACTCTAGGGGGCCGGTGCTCATTTCCGTTTCAAAGCCGAAGAGCCAACGTTTGTCCGAGGATGTCTCCATGGTCATGTGGCCGGCATGACTAGACGCCAAAGGCTCACGGAACGCTGTTATCTTCCCACCGTAGTGGTCCCTATTTTTCTACTTGCATTTTTACGTGCTTTCGAACTGCTAGGTTGGCAAAAGCTGGGACGAGTAACAGGCGCTCACTCTGATAATGTAGGACCTATGAAAAAGAAAGAGTGAGAGAAAGAAAATAGACATCTTCAAATCAGGGATCAGTAGGTAGTGACTGAAAGTACCATGGACTGCAACAAAACCAGTCAGTTGCAACAAGAAATTATTTACTTCTCTGTTTAGATGAATAGACAGAATCAAGAAATTACAGAGCATTCTTGGAAGAGCTGTGCATTTGTCCATGCATGTGCCAAGTATCAAGTCTTGCTGGAATCCATCAAAGCTACAATATCTGAGTCCCCAGGTAAATATTAAGACTTAAATCATGGTTTAAAATCCAACAGTTTTTAAAGTTCATCAATACATAAAGTAAAAAACAAATCATAGTGGTTTAGAGAAATTTGTGGCCTGTATGTTTTTTGTGATTGTAAATTCTGACCGTAAAATTGGCAATAGCCAGCATAATAAAAATATTTCCTTAATGTCACTCTCAACTTTCAACCCCAGAACTGTTAATAAGGCATTAGCTCATGAACAAAAACTTTGTTTCCTTGTTTGATAAAAAAACAAAGACAAAAAATAAGCCTATCATATACTTCTTTATAATTTCAACAAAGAAATAAGGTTTGTAATGCAGAAAGCAATGTGCACTTAAATCTATCATTGTGTTTAATCATAAAAGAGTGCCACACTAAATATAATAGAGTGAGTTTAAAAGCATTATGCGTTGCTTTTAGGAAAAAAATTGTTCACAACACAATGGATATACAGTGCTGCCAACTCTTGTGATATGTCTCATCATCTTTGATTATGTCTCTCCCCACTCCATCTCTAGCGCACATTTAGAGAATTATGAATTTAAGATGAGTTTCTTTCATATTCTTTTGACATCTCATATCTTCCAAGAGAAGTATAAATTCTGAACCCCTGATGGGTCAAAACAAGGATGCCAATAAAAATGCAATCTTTTTAGATGATATAAGCATCACATGTAGTGCAAGACAAAATCTTCATGATAGGAGACTGATACTTTGTGAGCACTGGGGTCTGCAGCTGTTAGTTTAAGGATGAGTCTTCCAGCAGTACGGCTCCAGCAAGGGGTAATTGCATTTCTCTTTCCAAATATAGTAATAAGATGATTTTCCTCTATTAACCCAAGGATTTAAGGTAGTTTAAATAATGGACTGATCCTTTCTGAGGCCCACCACTTCAGAGTAGATTTTAGCACAAATTGACTTGATTTGCAAATCTTCAAGAGGAGGATCTCAAGTCTCAATACTCTTTGCTTGTACCAATAAAGGAGAATATTTGTAGCTCATGGTTGAACTATGGAGTCCTCGGTGCTCTCTGAAATAGTTTTCTTACACAGGTTTCATTACTCAAACTAGGTAACATGATCAGTGCTAGTAAGGAGTGGGGTTTCTCTCAATTTATATTCTAATGGCTTGTTCTGTCAGAGTGGTTTACTGTTAACTTGTTTGCCAGTTCCTTAATTGGGGTATTGTTTACTACTTGATTGTTAGTCTGATAGTAATCTTGGTGTTAATCTATGCTCATCTGGATGTTGATTGCTAGTGGGGAGGTGTTTTGGTCTGTTTCCTTTTTATATCTTTTGCACAGTATGTTGATGTTATTTATGTCTATGTATCTATTGGTGACCAATTTGTTAGAGTCCCAGGCTTCCAGGAGTTCTCTCACATTTTTGGATTTGGCTTGGTCTAGGATGGTCACAGTCTCCCAGTTGAAACTATGATTACGTCTGTCCATATGTTGTGAAATGAAAGAGTTTTCATCAGGTCTTCTGACTGCTACTTGGTGTTCATGGATGCTTTCTGCTAGTCTTCAGTGTGTTTGTGCTAAGTAGCTGTTGCAGTAGACTGTTGCAGTGTTCACACTGTAGGTGGTATCTGACTCCTGTGGGAATCTATGAGATCACTACTTTCAGGACTTAGTGGAGGTTGCAATGCAATATCTAGAATTGATAGCACTCCCACAAATACAACTCAAAATATGGATCAGCTATGTAGATGACATCATCACCCTACTAAAAAAAGAACCCACAAAACCATCAACAACATTTTCAAAGGAATCCAATTCACCAGGCAAGAAGAAAACAACAACTCATTACTCTTCCTGGATATCCTGATCAGCAGAGACTATGATGGCAAACTAGAAACACAAGAGTACCAAAAACCACCCACACCAATCAGTGCTCCATTATCAGAGTAATAACCCAACCTGCTACAAGAGAAGCTGTAAGAGCTTTATTTAGACAAGCACACAAACTGCAGAAACCCTGAAAAGCAGAATGTAGAAGCCTGCTTCAAATTGGAAAGGTTCATGACAGCCCCTTCCAGTTTTACAATATCCAAGACCAAAACACAGTAACTAATTATGTTATAGAAGTGGAGCATTCACATTTGTTCAAATAAAAGTTGGAAAGTCAGCTATTAGGCTAGTATATAACCACCAAAGGGTTGGACTAGGAGACCCATTTTTATGTCCTATCAAATAGCAGAAGGAGGTTCAAGCAATTAATCCATCCAATTCAGTACTGTCCACATGGATTGGGAATAGAATGTGTGTTATGCTTCATTAGGTTTAACAATTTGTTGCTATTTTATTTTAAAAATAAAAGTTCTCAAGCCTAAAAAAAGCTAAAAATTCTAATCTTGCCTCCTTCAGGGACACCATAACACAGGTGTATTCTTTGAGATGCAAGAAGATTGCTGAATGAATTACCTGTCACATTGCAGTAAGAGGTTTGGACCTAGAGGTCCCATTCATGTGTCTTGGCTGACCCAAGGGACCCCTACTGAATCATCTCCCATTACATCAGCAGCACGTGAGTCACAATGTCTTAGCCATTTTCTATGTCCTAACTAATGGAGGCTGCTGCTTGCTTTTTCATATGTTCATATATTGGAGATGACCAGGCTGATCTGGATGGTGGGGGTCAATACATCGTGTATAGGTAGCATGAAATAAACTTGTAGCACTTTTGAACTCTATCCTGGCTCCTGGTTTCTTGCACCTGTTTCTTTGAATGCAGATTAAACAGTGGAATAGCAGCATTTCAGATTTTTTTTGGGGGGGGGGGAAAGGGGGCCCGGGTTTTTATCATTCTTCCTCTTGCTGGATCTGGCTGGTTAAAGCAGGGGAGAAGTGTATATGACTCTAAAAAGACAGTCATGATGGGGTGCTAGAGGATACTTCTTTAAAAGACTTCTCTAGGAATTTGCCTCAATCCTATAGAGACAGGTTACTCACAAGTAGTCCATAGTGTGAATGCTTGAGAAGAATTATCTTAGCCCCCTAACTAAGCCCAATTTATCTGGGGATAAAAATAATTTCTTTTTTGAATTAACAATCAGGGTCACTTAACTGAATGCTTCTATTACCCATCACTTCTGTAGTTTAAATTAAGAATGTTGTGAAAGAGTCAACAGATAAAGACAAATCACATGTTGGACAACTATGTCAATAGATCTTAGTTTTAGGATTTGGTTGGAAAATTAATTTTTAGATGTAAAAATACCATTTAAGTCAATATCAGTTCAAATAACATCCTGGAAGATAGCAGCAGTTAGAGAAACATGCGTTATCCAAACACTGCACAGAGACCAGCCATCATTTTTATAATGTCTTGAAAAGTAACTGCTGAGATCCAGATGATGGAGAATTAAGGATTTCATGGGGAGGGGCAGGAGGGGGGAAGAGAGAGCTAAAAGGCATTCAAAAGTATTTTGTTCTCTAAGTCAGTTAGTTCTCCACAACTGTGTTAAGCACAACCATCAACATTTTTTCCTTCCAGATGCAATTGATCACCTGATGACAAGAATAGAATTCTTCAGTATTAGTTTATTAATAGCTATAGAAGATAATATATGTTGCTCAGGATTAAATGGAGGAGTCCTTGGTGGAAGCAAACAACCAAGCTTAGAGAGCACTAAGGACATATTAATTTAAAAGACTAGCTAATGTTCTTGCAAGTTCAACTGAGGTTCTACAAACTTGCACATCAAGACTATGATATACTAGCTGACCTAGCAATTAGGTCAGTAAAGTTAATTGCAGTCTTAGTTCTTAGACTACATCTAATGGAATGCTGGGAATTAATGGACATACTTAGGACTGTTGGGAAAAATGCAATATTGATCAACAATGATTAGCCTATAGAATCTTTAAGAAATGATTTGCCAATGAATTTCACTTTAATGATAAAAATACATGACCAAGCAGTTTGTTTCATGCTTAAATAGGCTCTGTTACTGTAGATAATGCATGCAACATACATGGCTCTCTGGAAAGAATAGAGCAAGATTCTGACATAGAAGACACTGTCCAATATTGCCAAGACAGATGATTAGAAATCAAGATGTAATCCCATACTTTTCTCATAATGGTCCAAACCAATCCATACACAATTTCTCTTTTATGAATAAGTGACAGCTTCTCTGTGATCTTGTCCACATAAATTATACATTTATAAAAAATTCTAAAGATTTTATGAAACAATTTCACATCATACTATAAAGTTGAAGTCAAATAATTATATAGGATGATGTATGTTCAGGCATACCAATAGTTAAACGTTCAAGCAGGACTGCTCTTTTTGACATCATAATTATGATGTTGAAAAGAATAATTAGTGATTGATTTTATTCAGAGTTGTAATGGAAGAGTATCTTTGCTTAAAAAAAACTGTTGTTACATGAATATTTTGTGTGCTTGCCTTGATTCAAGAAATTCCAAAACATGCATTGATCACAAGACTATTAATATTATGCAAACATCCTACGAATTAAAATAATTGGTTTTAAAAGATTAATTGATCAAAATATAGTCACGAATACCTTTAAAACACCTAGATTTAGAACATGTAGATCATTAAAACTTTTTTTCCAGATTAAACATCAATTGACAGTTATTAATTATAAGTTAAAATGGGAACCTAAAACAAATTGAATCAAGACTATAATATAGCAATTATAAGACACAAATTGGGAGCAAGATGGGGAAATTACTGTTCATGTTTTCTGCTTTAAAAAAATCACATCATCTTGTCCTGGAACTCTGTTTGAAAATGGAGTATTTACTGTTTTACCATACATCAACTTAAATGCTTATTGGCCGCTAGATGTTAACTGCCAACTTTTCAGAGAAGATGACAGCTTGAATCTGGACACCGAGGTTATTAAAACAAGTCCTTTCCAACAAACCTCTTAGACTACAAAGAGAAATTCTCAGCATGATTTCTGCAGCCTGAGGTTTCTATGTCAATGTCCATCAGGCATGCTGTGTTCTGCTGGTTCCCCACTGTAGATCCTTCTGGGATCTTGCCACATGCTCAGAAGTCTTCAACCACCTCTATGCAGGCAAAAGAGTTCACATAAGCACAATGATGTCATGTGAACAGGCCCAGGGGTTGCTAGTGTAGGCCCTGGAAGGTGATCCTACAGCACAGTTGTTTTCTGTGGGATTTCTCAACTGACAGGTACATGGTTATTACATAAACATCATTTTGCATGGCCCCTGTTCATATTTGGCCAGATTACTTTGATCTTATTTAGATAAGCCCTCTGAAAGTTATTGGAGGATATGTTTTAAATAATTCACAAATAGAAAGCAGCACGTTGCTTTTCAAACCCAGATATTGGCCTAATTTGCAAAAAGTCAAACATAACTAGCAAAAGCAATAAAATGTAGAAAATTGTATATGTGTGTGTTATAATCACAAACTGCCTTTATAAGAAGCATATCTAAGAGGAATATTGACATTTCTCGGTTAACTGCTTCTAAGATAACTGACTCTAAATTTCCCTTGTGACTGCATCTCTATCATTGTTCAATCTTATTTCATTGTAATCTATCATTTAAACAAAGAGTTATGTATGTGGCTACTAACTGCTTGATTTTGGTGTGGAAGACTGCTCTTAAAGACACAGAAACCAGGCTCTCCCTGAATAGGTTTTGCCCACTACTGTGTTAGGTGCCTACTCAATCTGACTCATCCACCCACACATCCACCCACCAGAAATGTCCTCTGGATTGTATCATCCATTAAACCCAGTCTCTGCAACAACACATAGGCTACATTCATAAAGTTAAGCCATAGTTTGTGGGTGAACCACCGTGGCCTGCACATTAAAACATGTTCCCCCAAAACAAATCATTATATGGCTGGCTTTCCCCCCTTTTTCCTGACTTCACAATCCAAGCCAGACAGTCTGGTTTCTACCCCTTTTGCTTTTGTATTCAGGAACCAGGACTAAAACAGTATCGAGTCATTTTTAAAGGGAAAAAAATTCCTTCACTATTTTTGCCTGCTGGAGTCAATCCCACACACATGTACCCGGAATTAAGTCCTGATTTATGCCCCAAACTTGTGGCTGGGACTTATGAGGAACTCGGCATGGATTTCAACAGGCATAGATGCACCAAACTTTGCCCAAGGTCCTTAATTTAGAAGGGCAGGAACTGCAGCATCTGTTCCAGCCTTGTAGCTCCGGGAAAACAGGCATGGGCATAGAAACAGGCACTGATTTCCAGGGCACAGCTTTGGCACGCATCCCACCCAGCAAGCGATGGTCGACACCACCTCCCTGGATACTGAAAAGAAGGTGCCCAGGGGGTAAAAGAGAAAGGGGCTCCTTCCATCTCTCCCGGCCCGGCCAGCAGCATCTTCGCTCCCAAAGGAACGAGGTGGCAGGCGACGCCGATGGAGAAAGAGCCCGATGCGCCGAGCAAGAGCGGAATTGCTGACTTACGTCCTCTTGAAAACGCCGCCCAAGCAGCTCCCCACCAGCAAGCAGAATTGCTGCGAGAAGAAGACCCAGGTGACCTGCGACAGCGAGCTCTGGGTCTGGCAGCGCAGGTCGAGCAGGGTGGGCCCCAGAAAGGCGATGCACAGGCCGAAGCTGAAGAAGACGCTCCAGTAGGTCAGCGTGGGCTGAAGGTTCCTCTTGAAGAGATTCGTCACCCGCGCATCCCACCGCCACATCCTCGGCTTGCGCTCCTGTCTTCGTCCGCCTTCCTTAGCCGAGCAAGTCCCTGCTGGGACGGGCGGAGCGGCTCCAAACAGGCGAGTGGCGCCCCCTAGTCACCGGCGCTCCGGATCCGCACCAACCCAACCGAATCCGCGCTCCGGGTAGCAGCGAGCCGGAACCTCGGCAAACCTCCTCCCTTCAGCCGAGCCAGCGCAGCCGCCTTTACGGCAATGGGATCCTGCTCGAAAACACCTGCAACCGGATACCCCGCCCCGCCCGCCTGCCCGCCCGCCCCGCCTCGCCTCTCCGCCCAGCTGCGTCCCGATTCTCTCTCGCTCCCTCTCACGATCGCCCGCCCTCCGCCTCAGCTGCCCCGGTCCCGGGTCCGGCGCTTGCCAAGCCCCAAGCGGCTAAGTCGGCGTCTCCCTGCCGCCCACCCCCTCGTCCCTCGCCGCAAGAGGAGGATGCGTATATCGCGCAAAGCGAGCGGACAGAGCCGCGCTGGATTGGCACTGGCTCCGCCCCTTCATCCTAGAGGGCCGCGCATAAGCAACCGGCGGACTCGCCTCTCTTGGCCGGCTCCCCGGGGCACCGGCTGCGATGGCGAAGAAAGAGCCGCCAAGGGAACCAGCCGGCTGCGATCCGCGCTCGCCCTTAAGCCCAGCAACGGCTCGGTGGGTCATTCGCGGTCTGCTTTCTCCTCACACGGCCACCTTTCTCCCATCACCTGGGAGCTGCTCCTAACTTTCCTCCGCATTGCCGCCTCCATCGCCTCTAAGGAGCCCGACTGGCGCGCAAATGGGTCACTTCTCCGCTTGCAGCTCTTTCGCCGAAGGCTGCCCACAACGAAACCGCGTCCCGGACACTCGAGCATTGCCGCTTCCCGAAGACGGCATCTTTTGAGTTGGCGGGTTGTTTCAGATGTACTCGTTTTCTGACACGGAAGAGCCCGGAACTCCTCACCTTCCTGCCCTCAGTTAAGAACAACGGCTCTTCCATTCGAGATGCTCTTATGAAACCCAATCATTTTTCCATAGGAAACAAAAAAAACAAAAAAAAACAAAAGCACCCTACTGCACAGAGCTGAGATTTTTCCTTTATTTGCTTGTTTCCTCTATTCTTGAGAAATGGAGGTGCCATAACTCACATTAAGAACAACTAAGTAAGTTGTTCTTCTGTTAAAACCATCAGCATTCGCCTCATGAATGGCCTATTCCAGCGTTTCCCAACCTTAGGAACTTGAAGATGCGTGGACTTCAACTATGCTGGCTGGGGAATTCTGGGAGTTGAAGTCCACGCATCTTCAAGTTCCTAAGGTTGGGAAACACTGGCCTATTCCTCTCCCCCAAACAGTGTAAAGGTTAAGGGGGAAGGCGTTCCTCTCCCCTTGCAATTAGAAACCAACAAGGAGATTTGAGGAAAGAAGGATCGACCTTCACAGGTACTGTAAATAACCACCTTCCCTTAGCTTTCCTTGGGCTGCTCTTTACATCAAGCAAACACTGTTTATTGCATTCACATGAGAGCTATCTTGTTTTTAAGTCTTGGCAAAATCCACGTGTTGCTAACACTCAGATTATTCTTTGGGGAGTCTGATTGCCATGAGTCATAACTTTTCTACACGGTCAATTTCTTATTAAAATCATTTTCACTGGACTGCTTGGGCAGTCATAACAAAGAAGAATGCAATCACTAGATAGTATGTGATGTGCGTGTTTATGTGCCTGTACAGACATTTACATATTGGCTATATGCTCAACAGCTGGTTCACACATTTCATGAGGACCTAGTTTACTTCACTCACAGCAGAAGATCTTGACCAGGAAGAAGGTAACTACATTGTCTTAAGCTATTATCACGAAAACTTAAGTGCGATCAGCACTTAAACTTTAAGTATGATCACACTTAAGTTTCACATATCGGAAAACATTCGAACAGGAAATGTGATATCCCATGTTGTTTTTTTCCTTTCACCTTCCCCAGCTGATATACAAAGAAAGGGTCCATGCTCAAGACAATATGTTGTCTACATTTGGATCTGGAATATTAAAAGAACAAATTCAGTGACTGAGAAAACTTTCCTGATTTTGCCAGGATTGATTTAAAGAAATATCTGGACAAGTGCTCCCAGGGAAGACTATGGCATTTCTTCCCAACATCTTTTAGCTCCATGGTCCCTGTCTCCTCCTGCTCCATTCTTTAAAGCAGTAAGCTAAAACCTCAGGCCTTTTAAACTATATTGCAAAGCGTATCCAGCGTTAGGAAATGGAAAATGCTTTGTACAACTCTTGTCCAATGAACTCAATCTTTTTTTTCCTAGGTGCTAGTGTTTACTTAAAAAAAATACAATATATATTATAGATATATATTATGTAGCAGGCTGGATTGGACTTAATGTTCTGCTTGTACAGAAAACTCCCTCTGGAGGAGGAAGAGTTTATAAATATTTTACCTGCTGCATTTGAAACAGTAACTTTTTTTTTTGAAGCTTTCTTGCTTGCTTTCTTCCTTCAGCCTTATTCTTCCCAGGAAGTGCAGTACAGTGCATAGGCAAATGAAGCAGAGATGATTCAATGACATGTTTTCCTTTTCTCTACTCGAAATTTCTGGCAAGATTGACTGCAATGTACATTACAGTTAAGATAAAGGCAAAGACTGTCTCAAGTTGAATTTGTCTTCTAGGTTTTTCATGATAATATGGAAGCGATTTATCCATTTCTTTATTATTATCCAAGTACTAAACAGTCCTTGCTTAGTTTTTCAAGATCAGGAAAGGTTTTTTAGCCCCTGCCACCTAATTGAGCCTTAAACTAGTTTTAACAGTTAAAGTTCCCCAGACTTCCTCAAAAACTATTTCTCCAAGATGGGGGGGGGGAAATCCCACAGTTCCATGCACATTCATAATTGTTCATTCATTGTAAAGGCCACTCTTGGGGGAAAAACACGTTAAATGTGTTCTTCCCTCCCATACTTGAAAAGGATGGCCATCCTGCAAAGATTTCCTACTGTAACTGGTGGAGCTTGTGTGATGTGATCAGATCACATAGTGGTCTGAAGGTCTTTCTTGTCTTTAAATACTTCAGATGTCCTATTATAAGGCAGGTGCCATGAAGACTCTCTTTAAGTCTTTAAAAAATGTTAATGAATTAAGTCTGTGTACTAACAATGACGTGCAATGCTACCATTTAAAGGAGAAGATACATAGAAAATCAGGAACAGCAACACCAAAACATTCAATGGTTTAAATCCTCTTCCTTGCCTCTTTATTGAAACAGTACCAATTAAAATGTTGACAGACAACTTATATCAGCTAGCCATAGCTGCAAATATAACTTCCATCATTGTATGATCATTATTTTGCTACTTTCCTATTCATGAAAAATCCCCAGTTGTTGATAAATTAAATATAGGGATTGAACCAAGAAGACCTCTGCATCATTGACATACTATAAGTATTAAGAATCCTGTGATTCCCCCCCCCCCCAAAATGTGGAATAGTGCAATTAATTATCCTAATTAGGTATTGGAAAAGATTGATCTACAATGCATTCCTGGGCAAATCTACTCAGAAATAATTCTCACTGGGCAATTATCCAAGGTATCATGCACACAGAAGGATTATGCCAGATGGACACAATCTAAATCAGATTTTCCCAATCTGTCACCCTTTAGTAGTGTGGAATTAAAAATCCTGTCATGTTTTTTAGCTAGTATGCTCTTTGGAGAATAGGAGTTATAGTACAGCACATCTAGAGGTGATCAAGCAAATGCAGAACAATCCCTAAACTGCTATTATTTTAAAGGCTTAATTGGCTTCCCAGGTAACCAATAATCATACTGTATAATGTTCTCGATATTTTCTAGTTCCTTTTGTCAGAGCTGTATTCAGATTTAGATACTGAGTTTAATAGTGATAATATGGTCTGTAGATAGGGCTACCTGCTTAACTCTGTCATCTTGTTTCTCAAGGTCTCTTATACATATCCTTTCATTATGGTGCCATTTTTGATAATACCTGCTGCATAGACTGTCATATACTGTCCTCATTTTTTTCTATAAAAGGATTAAATGAAATCCCACAAATTCTGGAAGACTTCTACAATATTCTTGTGTCTTGATATAATCACTAAACATTTTTATTTTCTTTTATTCTTTATGTTTCTGATATAATATGACCAGATGGAACATAGAGTAGATACAGCATAGTCACTAGTTTATAAAATTGTTTATAAACAGGTTTCCTTGATTCTGCAATGTTCTTATAGTCAGTATTAATTAGTTGCCTTCTCTGACACTAAGTATATTCATAACCCTTCCCTCTGAAATTGGAGATTTTTCTAGGCTAGGAGTCCATTTCACAAACCTGCCTTTCAGTCTATCTCTTCCCAATTCCTCTACTACAAGTTGGGTAGTAGTAGGTGTCACTGGCTAATCCTTTCACTATGGAAATGCCTGGTTGCTTCTGACATGGAAGTAGTAGTAGTGGTACCAGTTCTCTCCTCCTCCTGATATATAAACAGGGAGTAGATGCCCTGTTATGGCTGGTATTTCTGACACCCATCATCACAGGTTCTCCCAGAAAATTATATTGGGATCTTCTGACAGGCTTCAGATTATACTTGTTTGGTTTCAACTTTGTGGGGTTGACACATCATGCTAAGTCACCTTGTGATTTGTATGGTTTTGGGTTAGTATATTGTGTGAACCCTATCCCCTGTACTTAGTAAAGTAGATGAGTCAATGAATAAGTAAGAATTGGAAAAAACATGGCCAAACAGATTTGGAAAGATAATCTGTGACATGCTCTCATTATCCAGAGTTACTAAGAATCCTGTGATTTCACCTCCAAGTAGGGCCTAAACGACTAGCTCAACTTACATGACTTACAATGATTTATTGCACCTCCAACAGCAATTGCATTCTTGTAATTGGTTTCATATTTTATTCTGCAGTATTCCCACAGTTCCCATGCAACATCCTGCCCTTTCAATTATAAGGTAAAATAGTACAGAGTGTACACGGAAGGTGAAGGACAAGAAGGAAAACAACATTTAAAGGGTTGGAAAATGTAGTGAAAGGTGGAAAGGAGATGCAGCTGTGGCTGGCTGAACTGAAAAAGATGCACAAGTCACCCTGCCTGTTTAACTCCCTCAGTAATAACTAGTCCAAGTGACTTCATAGGTGGGCAGGGATTTCTCCCCAATTCATCTCCAATGTGATAAATTCTATTAATTACGGTATTGTTTTTTTCCTCCCTTTCAGACAATTTTTCTATCAACTGGAGACTCAGGATGATTTTGGAGTGCCCTTCCCCTAAGAGACTCTTGGTGCTGCAATTTCCTATTCTGTGGCTGTTTACATTAGCAGCCTAAAGTAATAAAACAGAACCACTTCTCTTTGGATCCTTTATTCTCAAGGCTGCTTCCTGAACATTTGGAAAGAGTTGGTGACTTTAATTTACTTTCTTAACTTACTCTTCCCTTCTGTTATGTTGTTGCATCATATCTTCGGCAGAGCAATTTAGTGTTAGAAGCCATAAAGATCCCAAAACTTTCTGGATTCTTACTGACAGGATAGAGTGAGCAATTGTATTTTTCTCACATTCTTCTTGCTCCAGCATTTGGGGGAGATTTTCAATGGAAGCAATTCATTTAACTGTAAATTCTACCACTCCTTGTGTAAATCAGAGTATTCCCCATCTGCTCTTCCATATCTATGATATTTCCTCTTTCCTCCACAGAGATGAAAGGTCTGCAGATATTTTGCCCTTTGTGGAGCACAATTGGAGGTTACATCTCCCCACCCAACTGTACAGGTATACCTCAACTTACAGCAATTCATTTAGTGACCGTTCAAAGTTACAACAGCACTGAAAAGTGACTTGCAACAGTTTTTCACACTTAATGACTGTTGCAGCATCTCCATGGTCATGTGGTCAAAATTCAGCCACTTGGCAACTGGTTCATATTTATTTATGATGGTCGCGTCATCCCAGAAGTCATGTAATGTCCTTTTGCAACCTTCTGACAAGCAAAGGGAATGAGGAAGCTAGATTTACTTAACCCAGGCATGTCAAACTCGTGACGTCTCGTGACTTTCCCCCCATTGTCGGCAATGGGGTGGGCGTGGTTTTGGCATGACGCATCCGGCCCATGGGCCGACAGTTTGACATGCCTGACTTAACCACTGTGTTAATAACTTAACAACTGCAGTGATTCACTTAATAACTATGCGAAGAAAAGTCATAAAATGAGGCAAAATTCACTAAACAACTGTCTTAATTAGCAACAGAAATTTTGGGCTCAGTTGTGGTTGTACATTTTGGACTACCTGTATTTAAAGCTCCCACTTTGACCTTGACCCCTAAGGAAATAACTCCCTAAACCAGGGGTAGGCAACCTTGGCTCTTTTATGACTCATGGAGTGGCTATGCTGGCTCAGGAATTCTGGGAGTTGAAGTCCACGAGTCATAAAAGAGCCAAGGTTGCCTACCCCTGCCCTAAACCCTAATATCTAAACCAGGAACCATCAGACTGGGTATTGTATTGAATGATAAGCAGCTTGTAGATGTGTTAAACAAATAGAATAAATAAATAAAGTGTAGGATGTTTCATCCATTTGAGTTCTCATTAAGGCGTGTAGCAAACAAATGTTTCATTGCTCAAAGAAGATTTATTGCTTCCACTATGCTAGTAAACCAGAAAGCAGGTAATTGGTTCTGGCAATGGTGCAAGGAAGTGGTGAAATACTTTGTAATGTTAATTAGTTAAAATAGGGGTGGTAAACAAGGCAACTTGATGAATGCCTTTAAGTCTACCAATTAGATATTGGCAAACAACTAAGAAAATAGTTCAAGACCATTGGAATAATAGGTCAAATCTTTGCCATATTTGATGGTGAAGTGATAGGAATGAAAAGGAAGAAGGACTTACCCAAGGTCAAGTTATGTGTCAATCATGATACGTACAATCAAAAAGGCAGCTCTTGTTTTGATGCTTATCCATGACCTTGCTGCCTTTCAAATCCTAGCTCAATAAGTTCTCAAAGACAAAGGAATTCATTAAATTCCTGAAATCAGGAAAGGTCTAGTGGCACCTTTTCCAGAAAAGCATTTATTAAAATGCATGAGCTTCTGTGAGCTATGGCTGACTTTGTTAAATTTATTTTATTTATTAAACAAATGTACTGTATATGGCTGCTTATCTTGACCAGTATAACTCTGGGCAGCATGTAACAACCAACTAAAAAATCTGGTTAGGCACCCTAAAAGTTTTCTAATAGTCTACGATCAAAAAGTCTCCAACAACATAAAGCAACAATGAGTTCTGTACCAGCCTACTACCGGCCCTGCAGAAAAGGCAGGGACAACCCCTTTACAAGAAGGCAAGAGGCTGGAACTAAGCCTGCCAAATTTATGGACACAAAAGCAAACAGAGCAAAACAAAACACGAACCATGAAACAGGAGCTATTCAAACGGTTGCCTTCAGCAAACCAGCCCTCCCACACATTCCCCTTTTAAACAGTTCAAGGCGTGGCTTCTCTCTGCCTCCTTCCAAGGTGCCCCATTGCCTTCCTCTGTTTACTCCTGCTTGACTGCCTCCTGCGTCGGGCGTCCTTGAACAGGGCCAGCTGTGGGTCATCTTCATCCACACTGTCAGGCTCACACAGCTGGGTCTGCGTCGTAACCAGATGGGAGGGGCCTGGCTGAGGGCTCTGCGGAGCCTCAAGGCTATCCTCAGCAAGCTCTCCAACACCCCCTCCTCCTCCTCTGAATCGTCCGACCCAACTGCCGAACCCACAGGCTGACCCTGAATCACAACACAATGTATACATGCTGGCTTCCATCCCATCCCCAACATCTGGGGGAAAAAAATATCAGATCTTCAAAGATTTCTAGAAAACGAACAGTATCAGAGCCATCCAGCACTTCAGTCTGTTCTATGAGCCAGCTGCCACAGAAGAGAAGATATGCATCTTGGATTCTGTGAGGTGACATTGCTTCTTGCAATTTGACTGGGACTGTATTTTATTGAGATAGGCCACAGCAGAGTTTCTCAACCTCAGCAACTTTAAGAAATGTGGACCTCAAGTTCCAGAATTCGCCAGCCAGGCTATACAACCAGTATTTTAAAAACTTCACTGTCTTTCCCCTTCCCTGCCTCTTTGACCTTGGGATGGAATCAGCAAGAAATCCTTTTTGGGATTTTCTCCTCTCCATGCTTTTGTAACTGTCTCTGCATAGTTTCTTCAAGTTCATCATTGAAGCCCTTTACAGACCTGAAGCAGGCCCACTTTGCTGGTTCTGGTGGCTGCTATTATTATTACAATATCTGATGTAATATTTAAATTGGGATAAAGTGGGGAAAGGAAGGGGAAGACAGCTTGATTATATAGAAACAGGTTACACATGAAACAGATTACAAGTATTTTATCAGGCAACCATTGTAATGTGAAAAGCCCACTTTGAAATGTTTAAAAGTATACAAACCCAGTGATCACTCATTCACTCATTTGGTTAAAATTGTAACATTTTTCAAAATCTGTAATCTATGGTGTAGTTAAATCATGGTTAGCTGAATAAGCTATAGTAAAATGAATAAATGAATAAATAATGAGTCCTTCGGGAAAGGGCGGTATATAAATCTAATAAAATTAAATAAAATTAAATTAAAATTAAATTATATATTTTCATGTATATCTTTAAAATGCTTAAAGCCAGTAAAACCAGGATACAATTTATATGAATAAAGTAAACAATAAAACTAAATGAGTTAATTAAAATAAATTTTTAAACTCAAAGTAATGAATAAGATTTTTATACATTGCAGGATAAAACATATAAGATACGGATGCTAAATCCCCAAAGTTTATTATTTATCTTGTCCATTTATAAGGACATCCAACTCAAGTAATGTGAATCTGGGTGCTATATCATACGAGTAGACATTAACAAAAAATCCATACATCATTAAAAAAAATACAACCCAATATATAACTTCATTTCTGAGGGTGAGAAGATTAGAAAGAAAATGAAATGGGGAAACAGTTCAGTTTCAGCTCTTTTGATAATAACATTTCACATTAGAAATACTCATGGCTCAACAAACTACAGTACAGATCTTTGGTGCACTATTTTTATTGTAGCATTACATGTTATATCAGGGTTTTCAATCTTGGCAATTTTAATGTTATCCAGACATCTCAAAGTTGTTCAAGTTTTAAAAACACTGATGCACATGTTATGCACTATTTATATGCCTGCAATCCCTCTTTCCAGTGATAAACTGAGGATCAGAAGTGATGCATTCCCTGGTGGCTGGCTCCTATTTTGGCTCCTTCACTTTTTCTGGTTGCCTCCAAAGTTTCCTGAAATAATTGTTTAACTTCCCGTTATGTCTTCAACATATTGTCAGTCAATATGGGCAATTTCATGCAGTTTCACAGATTCAGCAACTTAGCATGAGGCAGCCGGAGTTCCTCTGAATTTGCTGAATTTCAGGCACCCATGTGGTTAGGAATTCTGGAACAGAAATTCTGCAGAGTGAGTCAACCTCCCAAATCTCATAGAAGTTCAAATGCCAGCTGCTGCTTTAAATCTTCAATGTTACAAATGCCAACCAAAGAACTGCTGCTTCCCCCCACCCCATCATTTTTAAAAGCATAGTTTAGTATACTCTGCGGTATAGCTTGAAAACAGAATTTTCTTTGCAGACAAGACAAAGAGGCAATAGTTTAGTATGAATCTTTTATGCTGGATCTAAAAAGGGCCACCAATGATATAAGAATTTTTATTCTTTTAAAAGCCTGGGCAGCAATTAGCATTGGGGTTTTTCCATGATGGACTGAAATATAGGAGAAGCTTGTCATTTAGTGCAAGTTTAACTGATCGGCATGTATGTAAAAAAGCAAAAGACTTTTGCAATACAGGAAGGAGTAACACATTTATGTGTATAGATAGGCAGATGAAGTTAGAATGTAGCTGTACACTGATTAATATCTAGTGTAGTCAGGAGATATCAGAAGTCTGCAGAAACTCAGCAGCATATAGCCCTTTGTTTGTAGCCAAACTCTTAGAAATTCTTAGCTCTCTGATTTCAAAAATCTAAACCTGGTTGGACCTTGTTTGTACTTGGATAGGAAGCCACTAGGAAATACTTGGAATTTCTCAGAAGAAGGTAGAAATAAATCACTTATGTATCATTGCCACGAACCCCACAAATCCATGAAGTCCACCTGGATTCATACGAGGCTTTAAGAATACACTAGAAATAATATTTTGTAGTATGATTGCTGGACTGATTGCATTAAACAATACTGTATCAACAATTCCATTTTAAATGTCATAGAGAAAAGGTGTCACATTAGCACATGGCTGATGTTTTTAAAATAACCTAGCCTGTTCTGATTGTCAGTTTCTTTATTGTGTATCATATGGCTGGGTGCATGCCCTATTATGTTGCAGATTTGGTTTTAGAAAAGCCACAATTATACCTACAGTGAGGTGGAGTTTTAAGTAGATAATCAAAGCCATAGTGTGTTTGCAAAAATAGCTTAGGAAAGGCTAAAGCAGATCTCTCTAAAGTTGGTATATCAAAGGAGAGATGGAGATACTTCACAGAGATTTCACTCTCCTGCTGATGAAGGACAATCTTGTGCAGGATCCAGCTGGTGGAGTTGGGGATCATAACTTAAAGTTAGTTAAAGTTAACGGTTGCAAGAACTAGGTATGTCTAGTCTAATGAAGAGAAGAACTAGGGTGACATGCTAGCCATCTTCCAATATTTGAGGGGCTGTCCCAGAAGAGAGAGGGTCCACTTATTCCCCAAAGCACCTGAAGGCAGGATAAGAAGTAACAGGAGGAAACTTACTAAGGAGGGATCTAACCTAGGACTAAGAGAAATTTCCTGATAATGAGAACAATTAATTAGTGGAACAGCTTGTCTCCAGAACTTGTGTGTACTCCGTCATTGAAGGTTTTTAAGAAGAGATTGGACAGCCATTTTTCTGACATAAGGGGTTGGACTAGACTAGAAGACCTGCAAGGTCCCTTCCAACTCTATTATTCTGTATATGGATGGGCAGAAGGACAAAGTTGAATTCCTATGTGAATTCATTTTGTTAGGCATTTCCCTCATTGGAAAGTCTAAACCTCAGGAGGAAGAAAATATGATTGAAAGAACAAGTTTGGGTGGGTGGGGAAAGGTGGGTGGGGAGGAGGACTCAGCTTGCTACTATTGTGTTCTCATTTCAAATTTTAAACCACTGGATCTCATTTCATGGGAATCTAGCTTCGATCCCCTCCCACCATCCCATCTGCTTGAAACATCTGTATGGGTACTGAACCTACATTTTCTGCTTCTTAGAACTGATTCCTTTCTTTTGCAAGAGCATTGTGCATGGTGTGTGTGTGTGTGTGTGTGCGAGAGAGAGAGAGAGAGAGAGAGAGAGAGAGAGAGAGAGAGAGAGAGAGAGAGAGAGAGAGAGAGAGAGAGAGATTTGTTTAATATAATGGGATTTGACTGCATTTAATAGAGATCTCAGCAGGAAGCCAGATGCCCATGTGCAAAATAACTTGATTATGGTATTTCTATAGCTATTTTTCTTCACAAATGATAAAGAAAAAGCAAGAAGGAAGGAAGGAAGGAGGGAAGGAAGGAGGGAAGGAAGGAATATGAAGTATCCTGGACACCATTCCCAGCACAAAATGGGTCTCTGATGAAAAGAAATGTGGCATCCCATGGTGAGGTAGAAACAGGATGTCATTTATTATTATTGTATAGAGTTAATTGGTGATGATGTTATTTTATAGATTATATTGCCGTTTCTTTTGTCATATGTTATAGGTAAGCTGCTTAGATTTGCCCAATTATAATAAAGCAACATAATTGTATTAACAACAAATATGCAAGTAATTAAATATGTTCACAAGGGAACAGAATTGTAAAAATACTTTCAGAGAATAGAATGGCTTATGGTATACATTCCAATAAAATGTACTGTATTATATTTCATTTTGCAATCAGTGCTAGAAAGGTACAATGGTATTTTTAGTGTCTTTTTTGAATGCAGTCTGAATAATGACATGGATTATACTGATTGCAATTGCTGAGGTTTAACAACTTGATTTGACTTACTTTTATTTTAAGAAGGCATCACTCTATTTTGGGAGACATAATCCTTAAACACCAAAGCTGTTGGCTCTATGCAAATTTCTTTTGTCTGTCACCTAGATGACAATAACTTACAACCTTTTCCATCTAGTTCATTAATAGCTGATAAAGCATTGGATTATGCTATAACATTTCAAGAAATGTTCCCAGCTCCTATCAATATCAGATCAAGGAAATAAAGTGTTATGTTCGGATCGACGACGCACACACAGCGAGGTATTGCAGCAGTTATCTTTATTGATACACGTGGAGTCAACTGGGGATCCCCGTCCGGATGGCTCAATATATGTCCGGCAGCCGCTGGACGCTAGCCAACCCCCGGCCGGGAATCTCCCGCCACTGGAAACAACACCCAACCCAGGCTCGTGGATTTCCCGCTGGTGGGAAACCACTCCCCTGCTAATCTACCTATACAACACCCCTTCCCCCCCAGATAAGAGTTATATTATCTAACGTAATCTTTTAAGTAAGTGGGTGGCTTGTGAGCCCTAGCAGGATATCTCCCCATTGGAATATCAGCTCTGTTGTTGGTTTCCCCGTTGGGCCTTGCAGCCTGTTGGGGTGTCGCTGCAGGTGTCGGGTCTACGGGTTGTTGTGTTATTATGAGGGCTGCTGGCTGTGCAGCCGTGTTCCCCTGAGGTGGTGGTTCCGCTCGCCTAGGGTGTGTTTCTATTCCCCTGCCCGATGGTGTAACTACCCGCCAGTCAAGACTATTGTTGTTGTCTTGTGTTATGGGGTCCCCGCTGGTTGCCCCCTGAGTGAACTCCGGAGACCTTTTCCTCAGCTGATCAATGTGCCTCCTGATCTGCCGTTCCCCTTCCCCCTCTATGATGTATGATAGTGGCCCCGTTTTGTCTATGACTACCCCTTGTGTCCACTTTTCCCCCAGTCCATAGTTCCTGGCCCACACTAAATCCCCAATGTTCAAGGACCTGGTTGCACTGTCTTGTTCTGCTTCAACGGGCAGCCGGTCTGGGTGGAGCCTGTCTAGTTTGGTTGTCAGCCTTCTGCCCCACCTCATTTCCGCTGGACTTTTCCCCGTTGCAGTGCAAGGTGTTGTGTGTTGGGCCAACAAGAACTGGGCCAGTCTCTGGTGCCAATCACCTTGGATGATCCTTTTCAATGCTTCCTTGGTAGTCCTGATGTTCCTCTCGGCCAATCCGTTGGAGGAGGGGTGGAAGGGGGCCGACGTCGCGTGCCTAATCCAGTTGGCCTTGAGGAAATCCTGAAATTCAGCAGATGTGAATTGCGGGCCATTGTCAGAGACCAGTACGTCAGGTAACCCATGGGTGGCAAAGAGTCCCCGCAAGACCTGTATTGTTTTGGTGGATGTCATGGTCTTTACAGGCACGACCTCCAACCACCGGGAGTAACTGTCCACTACAACCAAGAAGGTCTGTCCCTGGAATGGCCCCGCGAAATCTATGTGTATGCGGGACCACGGGTTGCGAGCCACCTCCCACCTGTGTACTGGATTATGTGTCAGTTCTGGCCTAGACTTCTGGCATTGGTAACACCCAGCTACTCTGTCCTCAATTGCCTTGTCCAGTCCCGGCCACCATAAATGACTTCTGGCTAATGCCTTCATGCGCACAACTCCTGGGTGCCCCTCATGCAGTTCCGTTATGACTGTGTTCCTTTGTACCTCTGGTATAACTACCCTGTTTCCCCACAGTAGGCACCCCTGATGTGACGACATTTCGTCCTTCCTCCTGTAGTATGGTGTGAATTTGGTGTCAGGGTTCTCATTAGGCCACCCCCCTTGGACCCATGCTGCTATCCTGCTGAGTATAAGGTCCTTGCTTGTGGCTTTGGCAATGTCCCGAGCTGTCAATGGGCATTCTGGTAGTTCTTGCAGTGAGAGGATTTGCCCAGCTGGAGCTGGGTCTGGCCCTGTATCTAATAGGGGCAGTCTGCTAAGAGCATCTGCGTGACCCATCTCCTTTCCCGGTCTGTGCTTTATGGTGAATGTGTATGCTGCTAAGAAAATAGACCATCTGAGCATCCTAGGAGACATGATATGGGGTGTCTGTCTGTCTGTGGTGAATAGGCCTAAAAGGGGTTTATGGTCTGTAAATATTGTGAAGTTCCTGCCATAAAGATAGTCGTGGAACTTTTTAACACCAGCCACGATGGCTAGTGCTTCCCTGTCTATTTGCGCATAATTCCTTTCTGCTTTGGTTAGGGTTCTGGAATAATATGCGATTGGCCTCTGAACCCCCTGGTCATCCATGTGGCTTATCACTGCACCCACCCCGTAAGGTGATGCATCACAGGCGAGGTAAATTGGTTTGCCCTCGATAAAATGTGTGACAGTAGATCTGCTGGACAATATGTCCTTCAACGTTTGGAAACTTTGTTTATGTTTTTCCTGCCACTGCCACAGGGTCTTTTTATCCAACAGTCTATGTAGGGGCTCGGCTATGGCTGCTTTATGTGGCAAAAATGCGTGATAAAAATTTATGAGACCTAAGAATGCTTGGAGTTCTGCCTTATTTTTAGGTTCAGGTGCTAATTTAATTGCCTTTATTTTTCCCTCCGTGGGATGTATGCCCTGAGCGTCTATCCTGTATCCTAAAAATTCAGTGGATTTAACTCCAATGCAACATTTTTCCCTTTTTAACTTAAGTCCTGCCTCCCTGAATTTTTCCAGTACCTTTTCCAGCCTGTCAGCAAGGATTTCCTCAGTTTTTCCAGCCACCAGGACATCATCGAAGTAAGGGCATACTCCAGGTATGCCCTTTAAGGTCCTCTCCATCACTTCTTGGAAGATGCCTGGAGCTGCAGCAATTCCAAATTGCAGTCTGTGGACTCGAAACGCCCCCTTGTGGGTAACTATCATTTGAGCCTCGGCGGCTTCCTTAGACACAGTGAGTTGCAAATACGCCTGCGCCAAGTCGAGCTTGGCAAAGATGGCGCCGTCCTGGATCGTTGCGAGGACCTGCTTCAACGTCGGGACTGGGTAAGCATGTTTTTTCATGGCTAGATTAAGGGTGGCTTTATAGTCGGCACAAATCCTCACGTCCCTGTTAGGTTTAAGGGGAGTGACGATTGGTGTCTCCCAGCGGCCTCCTTCTACTGGTTCCAGCACGCCCTGGCCTACTAACTTTTCTAGCTCAGCCTCTATTTTTTGCTTCAGCGCAAAGGGTACCCTCCGGGCCTTAAGCCGGATGGGTTTAACCGCTGGATCCAGATTGAAATTAATGGGGGGGCCTTTGTATTTCCCTAAGGAACCATCAAATACGTCTGCGAAATTATCGCAGACGGCTTTGAGGTTTCGGCGGTAGACTGTGTTTATTCCCCCCCACCCAAATGCCTAGGGCCTTGAACCAATTGAGGCCCACTAGGCTGATTCTCTGGCCCTCGATGACCAGGAGATCTAAGGGGCCCTTAAATCCCTTGTAGCTGACGGGTATGGTAACCTTTCCCTTAATGTTTATGGGCGATCTTTGGAAGTCAGCTAGTTGGATTCTAGTTTGTTTTAGGGGAATTTTCTGCCTACTCTTCGCTTAGATATGTGCCAGGGTACTGCCTGAAATAATTGATACTGAGGCCCCCGAGTCCACTTCCATCCTGCAAGGAATACCCTGCAGCCGGACCTCAATTTTTAATTTGGGGCTCAGTATGTGGTTGATCCTAGGGTTCCCGATGTGGTTGACCCCCACCCCCTTCCCGCAGTTGGAGGATCGCGCCTTAGGCCTGGGGTTCTCTCTGCCACTCTGTCGGGGGGTTACCTTACCTGAGGCCCACGCATCGATATTGTGCAGTTGGTTGTCACGCGGTCCACCTTGGCAGATCGCTTGAATGTGTCCCGTTTTTCCGCAGTTCCTGCATTTGGCGTTGCGGAACCTGCAGTTAGATCAGGGGTGGCTGCCGCCGCAGCTGCCGCACCTGGCGTTGGGGTCTCGCGGTCGGGTTGAGTTCTCCCTCTGGAATCTTTGTTGTGGTAGTTGTTGTTGTTGTTGCCTTTTTGCTCGATCCGTGCCGTCTGGGCGGTTGGTCCTTGCCGGTATCTTCCCAAACCTTCGGGCAATCTCGTCAATGTCGGCTTCCCACGTGTAGTCCACCTCCCCACCGTCCACATGGCTTTCCAGATTGATTTCCGCTGCAGCGCCATTGCTGTTGTGGGGGGGGGTCGCGTCTCCCTGTTGATTCGTAGGTGAGGATCTCGTCCAGCACCTCCTGCAAGTCTCCGGTGGGCTTTGCGATTATTCTATTTTGAAGTTGTTCATCTTGCAAGCCCAGAACCACCCTGTCGCGGATCCTGATCTCTAAATTATCATACTTGCAGCGCAGGGCAGCTTCCCTCACGGTGGCCACGAACTGCATTATCGATTCGCCTGGCTTCTGGTTCCTTTTTTCAAAGATCCGCCTCCAGTATAGCTCTGATCTCTTGGGGGTGAAGTGAACCCTTAGCTTGGCCAGTAAATCTGCGTACAATACGCTTGCCACTGGCAACGGTTGGCACAGTCCTACGGCGACCCGGTAAACCGGTGTGCCGCTGATGGTGAGGAGTGCCGCCGCCTTTTTTCGGTCGTCCGTTATGCCTTTTACGAGCATGAATCCCTCGACCTGGCCGACGTACTCCTCCCAGTCTTCAGGGTAGTTTGGGTCAAATTCCTTCAGAGATCCGACTTGTGCCATTCCACTTCTGTTCACGGCGATCGGCTGCTTTTGGTTGACGGCGATTTGAAATTCCCGCTTCGCGCGTTGCTGGCTTCCGCCTCTTCCTTCGCTGTTCCGCCGAGAGATCCCACCTTCATCGCCACTGTTATGTTCGGATCGACGACGCACACACAGCGAGGTATTGCAGCAGTTATCTTTATTTTTTTTTATTTAAAAAGTTTTACAATACATTTTGACTTTAATCCCCCCTCCCCCACCCCTATCCAACCCTCCCTATCCCTCTCCCCCATTCCCTCCTCCCCCCCCGACTTCCCAGAGCTAAATACAGGGTATAAAATCAAAAAACAAACATAAACACCCCTATATTATCAACAATAAACTATAAATTCTATCTCTCTCTAGCTCATATAAATGAGTACAAACAACATTAATATTACAAATAAAGTAAAAAAGAAAAAGAGGAAAACAGAAAAAAAACTTTACTCAAAATAAATTTTCTTAATCCCAGTCCTTATTCATATTAATTTCAAAAAAAAGAAAAGAAAAAAAACTTTCACCTGCTATTTGCATTCTCCCACCTTTCTCTAATTTCCAAACAAATTCTCAGTTACGCGCCAAAAGCGCCTATCTCTGTTGATCTTAATGATCTCCGACCAGACTAAGCTATGATCAAAAATAGTTCTTGCATGTATCACGCCAAATATCTCGCAGTTCCAAATCATCCTTGAGTTCAAATAAAAGTTCAAATAAAAAGAGTATATATAAAAAAAGATTTAGGCAATCTCTAAGACAACTTATTGTTAATTAGGAGCTTACATACCCATTCTTAGTTCAACACATACTTTAAGTCCATAACCCTAATATACTTTTCTAGCAAGCAAATAACATCAATCTTAAATTGTGTAAAATATTAAAAAAAACCTTTCTTTTTCCTCTATCTCCATTGACATTCTAATCTAAAAATTTAATCAGCAATCTTAATGCCCCAAAACTTTTGGAGCACATCTGTCATGACCCCCAAAACTTCTTTAGACCGCTCCCCTCCCACATCTTCACTATAAGCACACTTTGGAGATTCCGTAACTTTCTGCTGATCTTGCTCTTGCTCTCGTCTCGCTCTTCTTAGGGCGGCACGCGTCATCTTCTGGCCTCCTGCAGCAACCGATGAAACTGTGACTTGATCCCCTCCAACACCATTGTCCTCTGTCTGTCTATCTGCAACATCTTGAAGCTTTCCCACACCGTATCCTTTTGCAGCTTCCAAAAATGATAGGGGGGTTGCTTTTAACACATTACTATAAAAATCACGTGCCTGAGCCACAGTAACCAAACGATATCTTTTACCTTTGTGCGTCGCCACCAATCCAACTGGAATCTCCCATCTAAACTTAATATCACGTTTCTTAAGTTCCTGTACTAGAAATGCAAAATCTTTCCTTCTCCTTAGGATCTTCGGAGGGATCTCTTTTAAAACCAAAACTTCTTGCTCAGCCACTACCAAGTTAGTATCATAAGCAGCTTGAATGACTTCATCTCTAATTACTCTCTTTGTGAAATAGACCACCACATCTCTGGGTAACTTCCTCTGTCTTGCAATCCATGAATTTACACGAAAAACTTTGTCCATATTTCCCTCAATTTCAGATGCTGACTGGCCCAGTACCCCTTCCAGAGCCTCAGAAATCAGCTGCTTTAAATCTTCTTTACCATTCTCCTTTAAACCCCTAATTCTAATAGCATACTGCATCTGATGATACTGAACAAGGCTCAATTCTTCGTCCATTTTATCCCTTATATTTTCATTTTCTAATACCTTTGCTTCTAATATAGAGTTCTTTTGACTGAGATCCTCCACTTTTACATCCAGCTGTTGCACACATTCAGCTATGGATTCAACCATAGACAAGATGTCCACCCTCATTGCTCTCAGCTTCTCTTCCATCTTCTTCTCCAATTTCTCCATTTTCTCCTCCATTTTCCCCTCCAGCTTTTTCAACTTTTCATCCATCATATGAGACATCAATTGTGCATGCTTTCCAAGAGCGTCTTGTAAATCCTTAAGCGTCAATACCGGGGGAGATGCAGGAGGAAGCAAAGCTTGCAATGAGGTCTCTTGCACCAGGGAAGACCCCGCATTCCGAAGAGCTTTAGAAGTTTTAGCCGCCATCTTCCCCCACTTTCACTTATTACGCACTTTCACTTTAAAGCTATAAAATCCATTGAGCTAGAGAGTAAAAATAAAGAGTCCACTTCACCTTGACCTCCTGTACCGCTCTGCCTGCATCTTGATAATCAAAAGTATTTCCTTTTGGCAGGGGTGGTTGCTAACGCCTGGCTCTGCTCCAAAAATCCCAGAGCAGAGGCGCTGCGCAGCTCGGAGCAACCCAGGCTTCGGGGGGGCTCATCCTTCAACCGCCCAAGCTCTCAGCTCAGGCGGCCCCGGAGAGCTCAACCCCTACCTGGGGCCTCACCCCCTCCTCTTCTCCCGAGGAGGGGGCTTCAAATCCATCTAAACAGCTGATCGGCGCTGTTTACGATGGAAAAACACAGCTGCGGAGCGGGCAGCCCGAAAACGGCTGTCTTCGGCGTCGCGTCGCCACCGGAAGTCCGCAGCAGTTATCTTTATTGATACACGTGGAGTCAACTGGGGATCCCCGTCCGGGTGGCTCAATATATGTCTGGCAGCTGCTGGACGCTAGCCAACCCCCGGCCGGGAATATCCCGCCACAGGAAACAACACCCAACCCAGGCTCGTGGATTTCCCGCCGGTGGGAAACCACTCCCCTGCTAATCTACCTATACAACATAAAGATAGGTATTCTTCTTACAGTAATTGATTTATTTTTAAAAAATATGATCAGTCATCAGCAAGTTTTCACATACTATTCTTTGCTAGAATTTTAGCTCTTGCAAGCTCTATAACATGCATATTGATTGCACTTAATAAAATGTTACTGCTGTTTTTTACACACTTGGCCATTTTTATGCTAATTATAGGATTCATAATTCGTAGGATATCCAAATAAATGTTGTTTGAAGCTTCCTTAAATGTTCTTTATTGCCGTACTTCTTCTGTGCCTCTGAATCAGTGCTGAATTCTGGCAACTGCCCTGGCAAGTTTTGTTGGCACAGTTTTTCAGAAGTGTCTTACACTTAGGGTGTGAGAGAGTGACTGGCCCAAGGTCACTCAACTGGTTTTGTGCTTAAGGAGGGACAAGAACTCACAGTCTCCAGGTTTCTAGATTGGTTCCTACACAAAACTTGCTTTATATTGCTGTACAAAGAATTATAATTTATTGCTATATAGAAAGAACATTGTGAGTCCTTTCTGTTCCCTGAGCTTGGCTGTTCACTTGCAGATTTTTCATTACCTGATTAGGTAACAGCATCATTGCTGGTGAGTGTGGGTTTTGCTCCTTGTTTATATACAGTAGGTCGCCCTGCCATTGTGTGTGTGTGTGTGTGTGTGTGTGTGTTTGTGTGCGTGTGCATTTGTGTGGTTTTCTCCTTGCAGCCTTGATTAGAGTATTGTTTTCTACTTATTTATCTGGTGTTAATCCCTGCTTACCTGGGGGCTGGTTGCTGGAGACAATGTGAATTATCTTATTATTAAATACATTTATTTATTTATTTATTTATTTAATTAAATTTTTATACCGCCCTTCTCCCGAAGGACTCAGGGCGGTGAACAGGGCATATCTTAAAACTACAAAAGTACAAAAGTTAAAAAAGAATTAAATTATTGCCCACAATAAAAACAATAAAATATATATATAAATATTAAAACCCTAAGTAATTCCCCATCAGGCCAGGCCAGCTTGTTCAAATAAATGGGTCTTTAACCCGCGCCGGAAGGAGCGGAGATCCGGTGCCATCCGGAGCTCAACCGGCAGCTGATTCCACAAAGCCGGAGCGCCCACAGAGAAGGCCCTCCCCTTGGGGGCCACCAGTCGACATTCTCTGACTGGAGGCACCCTGAGGAGGCCCTCTCTGTGGGAACGCACGGGGCGGAGGGGAGTCGACGCCGGCAGCAGGTGGTCCCCGAGGTATTCCGGACCCATGCCATGTAAGGACTTAAAAATTAAGTAATATTAAATAATATTATTTAATATATTAAAATAATATTAAATACATTTGAACAAAATTGCTTGCATAGATCCTAGAACAGACTTTATAAAAAATTGTAGTGAATCCAAGGCAGGACCCCACCCTCAAAGGGTGGAGATCATTTTAGAATTACCTTTGGAGTGGTTTAAAGCAAAGATCCTCATTTCCCAAGGGTTTATTTATTTTTAAAATATACTGACTGTCATTCATGATTTTAATCATTTCAACTAATTGGTCTCTTACTTCAGAATTTCTGGTCAAAATTCTGTTCTATTAGATTTTTTTGTATACCTAAAATATTCTATTTGTTTAAATGAAATAGTGAGATTTTTCAGTGTATATAGAAATGACTGTGTCCAGATTCTCCATATCCCAGACATTTAATAAATGCTTTAATAAATACTTTGAACATAAAATGGGATGGAAGAAAATTAGCTCATGAATAAAAGGCTTCTTGATCTACTGTGCAGTATGACTAGTATGAATTAGTACCTTTCAAAGGAAAGATATACTTTAGACAAGGCTGAAAATGCCTAAGATCTTGACCTTTTCTACTATAGATTATGAACCTCATTGTAGTTGGGCAAAAAAGTCCTTAGAAAGTTAGGATGGTCCTTATGCAAAACATTTTCATAACCTGGTCAGGATTTTGAATTACATACTAAGAACTCCCCAAATATAGAATCAAAATTAGTGCCAGAATTTAAAGCTAAAGAAAAAGAAATATCCCAGTATTTGTAGTCCCTTCTTTTTACTCCCAGTATTTGTACAGATAAAATCTAGGAGGAAGAGAAGTCTTGATTATTTGGATAGCTCAGAAGCTTTTATCGACTTGAGTGTTTGGGTGTTGGCTGGGAAGGGTTACACTGAGGTTTCTATTTTCCTCAAATCTCTTATGTAATTGTGACCAAAAAGGAGCCCTCTTCATGAGTCACTGCAAATAATTCATATGACTATATTCTGTGGAAGGTGTAGTTTAGAGTCTAACCTGATATGATAAGCTTTCTACAAGCAGGGAAAATCTTGACACAAGGGGCATTTCTAAACAATGAAAGTCTCATACTCTTTGGAGTTGGGACACATTATCCCTGAGCTGATCTCTAATCACTTCATCCATCAGCTACAATTCATTTTAGGCCAATGTTTCACAATCTGGTGTCAGGCATGAACAACCAGACACCCACATATAAAATTCAAACTAGATATTTCATTGTTCACTGCCAATAATCTCCAAGGAATCTCCCGGACTGGCAGTTCTTGGCTGGAAAAGGTTAGATAAAGCTCAAAGACATTGGGGTGGGGGGTGGGGGCAGGTCAGACCTTGCCCTCTTGTGTTTATATAGCAGGTCCAAGTTAATTTCCCTCATCAGTTCTCCTCCTAGTTGGGACAGTTACTCTCCAACATCTGGAGAACTGAAGATGTGTGGTATTTTGCCTCTTGGAACTCCTCAACCAACATGGCCACTGCTAGGAATTCTAAGAGTTGAAATCCACAAATCTCCCAAGTGGTTGAAACACCGTTCTAGAAGTGGTCTTTCCTTTTCAAAATGTCACTAAATGGGAGTTCAGTAATTCCATGCACACCTATTAAGAATTTAGAGCTTACCTTGGGGAAGGAAGGAATGAGCCACAAGGGAAAAACTTGGAAAAGAGACTATACAGAGATTGAAGAAATGTGAGAAAGGAACTACCAAAAACGGTCTTTTGTTTTGTATAAGATGGAATACTGTACAAAGACATTCTGACAGGCTTTCAAGAGTTTGTCAATATACCCCCTGAAATAAAGTAACATTCCTGGAATCCCTGGAGTGCAAGTCACTTAATAACTGCCTTGCTTAATAATAGAAATACTGGCACAATTGTGATCGTAACTCAAGGACTACATGTGTTGAAAATGATCATTCTTGACTAACAGCACATCAAAGGGATTCAGTGAGAAAGTGTTGAGATACAATTCATCAAAAGTTTCAGTTCTGCTATGGTATCTGTGACTTAATTGATGATAAAGGGAAATCACATCACACATATTAATTATTTATCCAAAGCCAAGATGTATTGAGTATGTAATTGGGGACCCCTTGTGAATGGCTAATGTTAAAATTGTAATAATCATTGCCAGTTCGTTTTGTATCTGTTTCCTCTGATTTACTGCTATCTTTTTTCTTCCCAGGCCATATGCTTCTGCATGTCCAGCTCAGGGTAACAGAGCATACCAAAGGTAATGCAGACTCTTGGCCAGAAAAGATTTTGCTATAATAAATGTACAAGAAGATTCCCCCCCCCCTTTTTGCATCAGATTACCAAAGGCGTCCCACTGGGAAATGTAGCAATAATATTAGAAGTGTTAATTAACAGGCACAAAGATTTCTCTCTTTATAAAATAAAGTGTACATGCATACATATGCATCAGGGTTGTGGGAGGCACTTCAATTCAATGAGGAACTTCAATTAAACCTGTCAAGATTTCAATGCCTCACTGAAGCATTGAAGTGGAGCTGATCCAATTCAGTCAGTCACCTTGCTTTACAAATGAGGATGCTATTGCTTCCATGTTTCAAATACCAATCATGAATTTTCTAACATGTTATACAATCTAGAATTCTGTCTCTCTAGTTGCGGAAAATTAAGCCAGCAAGTCTGAAAGTTATATCAAAATGTTAGGTGGTTGATTCCTATATGCAACCATTAATATCTTTCTGCCTAATTTGTCTTTCCATTACAATGATGAAAAGCAGGTAGGTTTTTCAACATATCAGATGGCATGAGAAGGAGAGCTGGGGAATGAGATTGGTGCTGTGAAAAAGAAGATTGTTTTAGCAGAGAACATGCTGCTAAGAAGCAAACAGCTGTTGCTTATCTCCTTATTAACCATTATCATCTGTGCTAACTCCATATTAACTATGTCAAGCTGATCTATTTGTAACGAGTGTCCATGGGGAGAAAGATGGCATATCCCTAAAGCAGGGGTGTCAAACTGCCGGCCTGTGGGCTGGACGTGTCATGACAAAACTGCGCCTACCCCATTGCCGGCAATGGGGAAAAAGCTCCGATACGTCGCGTGACATCACATGACTTGCGAGTTTGACACCCCTGCTCTAAAGGAACTGAAGAAATATAATCTGGTTTGATTATTTTTATTTTTTTTATTTTAATTCCATTTATATCCCGCCCTTCTCCGAAGACTCAGGGCGGCTTACAAACTTAGCAGTAGCCTTCATTCTATGTATATGCCTGCTTATTAGGGCTTTTCACACTCACCCCAAGCGGCATTATTACAAAGTCAGCTTATTGCCCCCAACAATCTGGGTCCTCATTTTACCTACCTCGGAAGGATGGAAGGCTGAGTCAACCTTGAGCCTGGTGGGATGCGAACCTGCAATAATTGCAGGCAGCTGGTGTTACTTAAGGAGGCATTAGCCCACTGCTCCACCAAGGCCCTTAGGAAAAGTTAGTTCCATATGAAAATGTTGGCTATTTTTAAAAACCTACAAAATTAAGATAGAAATGAGGCAGCACAAAACTACCTTGAACATACATTGAGATCCTTTTATTTCCAGAGCACTACTGGGTCAGTATATATTTCACAAGTAATTGCCACCTAAGTAGAGGCAGTTTGGGCTAGTGGTTAAGACCCTAGACTAGAAACTCTGAGAGATGAGTTCCAGTCTCACCTTAAACACAAAGCAACTCTTACTCTTACTCCAATATCTCAGGGGCTACCACAAAGAAGAGGGAGTCAAGCTATTCTCCAAAGCACCTGAAAGCAACACAAGAAGCAACGGATGGAAACTAGTCAAGGAGAGAAGCAACCTAGAACTAAAGAGAAACTTCCTGACAGTTAGAACAATTAACCAGTGGAACAACCTGCCTCCAGAGGTGGTGAATGCTCCAACACTGGAGGTTTTTAAGAAGAGACTGGACAGCCATTTGTCTGAAATGGTATAGGGTTTCCTGCCTTAGCAGGGGGTTGGACTAGATGACCTCCAAGGTCCTGTTCAACATTATTATTATTATTATTATTATTATTATTATTATTATTATTATTATTATTATTATTATTATTATTATTATTATTCAGCTCCAGGAAGCAGGCAAGAGTAAACCATTTCCAAAATTCCTTGCCAAGAAAACTGCAAGGCAATCACCATACATCAACATTGACTTGGAGGCAGCAAACAAACAAAAACCACCCTACCATCCTTCTTAATGGTTATTAATCAATGCAATACAGTATCTATCATGCTGCTAATTCAATAAAACCCCATACACCAATGCATAGTATTGCAATTTTTTGAAAAGTTTCAAATGCTTTATAGAGGGAGCACAGGTCATAAAGTGTATTTCAGATTCTTAAATAAAGTATTGTGACTGCATATACAGCTATATAGGCTTTAACATAAAAAGATAAATGCGGCTATGAGTGTATATTTATGATATACATTTAAAGAGCTGAAGTGATGCTCCTATTAACTGGATAATCTTTGGTGAAAATGAATATCTGCCTAAGAAGGAAGCAAAGAAATTATGAACCTAACCTCCACATGCTATGATCTTTTTTTTTTAAGCTCTGAATTAAAATTCAGTTGAGATGGTTTCACCAGATACTTGGATAGATACTGTCCACAGAATGAACTGTAATACACTTTCTAGTACACGGAACAGCTAATTCATGCCTGAACTGTTGTAGTAGAGAGTTGGCAGCTTCTTGACTCCATGCTCCAACCTCTAGTTGAGATTCAAAAAAAGTACAGTGTGCATGACCCTAGACCTCTTTTGATTGACCCTTGAGTCTTCTTTTACCAATCCCTATGATAACTAGGTATTTGGGAGGATGATCAGTTTAAATGGCTGATCCTGACTTTCTGGGCTATGTGCACAGGAAACTATTATTCAAATACCTTATTATAAATCATCTTCCTGTGTGCTCAGCTCAGTTATACAATCACGATCAGTTAGTTTGTCCTACTGATCAAATGACCATGTCACTCTGTACAGCTTTTTCCCAATTAGCTCTTACCGCCTGGAATTAACTCTGTGTTCGGTTGCATCTGGAATCCAATCCCCTAAAAGTTAAAAAGGCTCTTTTCTTACGATTTTGTGAAGCTGGAAGAATTTTATCATTACTCAATATAGCTGTACATTACATTTGTGCTGGTTAGGAAATGTCTTATACAGATTATATTATGTTATATGGATTACTATGTTGCTTTATAATAATAATAATGAGTTGGAAGGGACCTTGGAGGTCATCTAGTCCAACCCCCTGCTCAGGCAGGAAACCCTATACCATTTCAGACAAATGGCTGGCCAGTCTCTTCTTAAAAACTTCCAGTGTTGGAGCATTCACCACTTCTGGAGGCAGGTTGTTCCACTGGTTAATTGTTCTAACTGTCAGGAAGTTTCTCCTTAGTTCTAGGTTGCTTCTCTCTTTGATTAGTTTCCATCCATTGCTTCTTGTCCTGCCTTCAGGTGCTTTGGAGAATAGCTTGACTCCCTCTTCTTTGTGGCAGCCCCTGAGATATTGGAACACTGCTATCATGTCACCCCTCGCCCTTCTCTTCATTAAACTACACATACCCAATTCCAGCAACCGTTCCCTATATGTTTTAGCCTCCAGTCCCCCAATCATCTTTGTTGCTCTTCTCTGTACTCTTTCTAGAGTCTCAACATCTTTTTTACATCGTGGTGACCAAAACTGGATGCAGTATTCCAGGTGTGGCCTTACCAAGGCATTGTAAAGTGGTATTAGTACTTCACATGATCTTGATTCTATTCCTCTGTTAATGCAGCCTAGCACTGTGTTGGCTTTTTTGGCAGCTGCAGCACACTGCTGGCTCATATTGAAGTGATTGTCCACTAGGACTCCGAGATCCCTCTCACAGTTACTACTATTGAGCAAGGTACCACCTATACTATACCTGTGCATTTGATTTTTCCTGCCTAAATGTAGAACCTTACTTTTTTGCTGTTATTAGTTTGCATTGTGTTACATGATAAAATTGTTATGTCTATTATATGCTTAGATATAAGTGCACATTAAGTAAAAATCACAACTACAGTTAGCTTCTCTCCAGAAAGCTTGTTCCTGAAGATTTAATTCATTAACATAATATTTTCATCTGAATTAAAGTGTGCTGGTACAGGTAGTCTTCAGCTTACAACCACTCGCTTAGTGATTGTTCAAAGTTATGATGGGTCCCCAAAAGGAACTTATGATCCCATTCCATAGGGCACCTCCCCTGTGCTCATGTGTCTACATTTTGGATACTTGGTAACTGGCCCACATTTAGGGCCACTGGCGTTGTCCCATGGTCGTGTCACAGTAATTAATGTTTTTACTAGATGACCATGGTATTCACTTAATGAGCACTATGAAAAAGGTTATTAAATTGGGCATGATCAGATGATGACCCGCTTAATAACTGGCATGACGTACAGCTGTAATTTCAGGCCCAATTACCATCATAAGTCAAGGACTACCTGCATTGCTTCCTGTTTTAATAGATGTTACATTGTTATTGAATAACTCTGTTATAGATATAAGTAAACATATTTTTACTTTCCTAAACTCATCTACACAGAGATTAATTTCTCCTGAGTTTGGGGTGTGCTGCTCTGAGCTAAGTGGGTAGGCATTATAGCAGTGCCTTATAAATGTTCTCTCTGAAATGGAGATCATAATGGTCCTTTGACAATAGATAATATTGGCTTAATACTGCTTTTCCAGAGATAATATGGTAGTACACAACAAGCGCAATAAAAGCTGTAATGTAGAAAATATACAACTATGTAAATATAAAACCTTTTGTGTGAAACTATATTAAAGCACATTAAAATTTTATGCAATTTTAAGAAAATTCCAAGGGGAGCTATTTTCCACATACAGGTGATTCTAATTAAAAACAAACGAACAAACACTTTTTCATTTCCTGCTAAGGAAGTCATTATGTATTGGCATGTGATATTTCATATTTATTGCTGCACAGTAAGGAAACTAGTTCTTCAATTTATATTATAAAGTAGATGTATGAATCTCAGTGACCTGAAAATTCTGATGGGTTCAGACACTATTGAAGATAATACACACCAATACCCACACCCACACCCATTCAAATTACTGTAAGGCAAAGCAAGTGTATGAAATTTGTGCTAAAATTCTCCTTGGAATGCTTGCCAAAGCTTGTGGACTGCCTGGCCAAATGGCACACACACATACACAAACACACAGACCTTGTTACAAATCACAGCATTAAGATCAGAAAGAGAGGACTACTGAAGATTTTCCTGCTGCCATGGATTAATTTATCTGGCACACGAGAGCTGGTCTTATCCTGGATTTGCATGAAATGCATTTGCTTGAAAGTTGTGTTTGATCAAGTCTATGGCCAAGATGCATCTCTTTAACAGGACCACAATTCGATTTAAAAGAGCCCCGATGGCACAGTGGTTAAAATGCAGTATTGGAGGCAAACTCTGCCCACAGCCTGGAGTTTGATCCTGATGGGGCTCAAACTTTCCATGCTTCTGAGTTTAGTAAAATGAGGACACAGATTGCTGGGGGCAATATGCAAATAATGCTTACATTGTAAACTGCCCAAACAGTGCTGTAAAGCACTATGGGGCAGTATATAAGCCTAAATGCTATTGTTAATGCATATTTTAATTTACCTTTTTTATATAGCTTACACTGAATATATTGTTGTGTTTGTGTTTTAACTGTGAGCCACCTTGAGTGTTCTGTATATTCCTAAAGAATATAGGTAGGCCTCCAGGGTCTTTGATTCAGTCTGAAAAGTACTTTAAAGCCTGCAGGGGTATGAAGGTAACATGCCTCTGCAATTCCTTAAAATAAAACGTATCTTTTCCAAGGATTGTGTTATTGCCCTCCATAGCTATTGCGCAATCTCAAAAAAGAAGACTCAGTTGGTTTAAGGAATGGAAGTACTTCAGAGCAGGTGGAGTTGGGAGGTAGCATCTGGACTTCACGCGCGGCCCTGATATGGACCTATCCAACAACATTAGGACAACCCCCTCTGAATCCTTCAAGCAGGTAAGCAAAACCCGCCTTCTTCTTACAGCCGACATGTTCTGGGTTTAAAAATGCTTCTGGAAAATTTAAGGAATTGAAATGGCTGTAAAAAAGGACACCATGCACTTTGGCCATTTTAGAGGGAAAACATGTTGCCTTGTTCTTCATTATTCACTTCAAGGTTACACCTTTATTTCACCAGTAGACACCTTCCGGCCCACCTCCCCCCCATATCTATGTCACAACCTCAGTTCCAGCTTTAAGACAAGAACTGTTCTGGCTTTGAGGAGCTGGTCAGAGATCTCCCAAGCAGAATCCTTCCAGCTCCTTTACAATTCAAACAAACCTGCTGCCAAGTTTCCAACCAGCAGGGATTCTCTAAGGGGCAAATTCTCCTCCCAGGCATCCAATAAGAAAAAAGTATATCAAACTTTACAACAGACCATAACAATTTATTTTTCTGCTTGCATTAGGAAAATGACCATCATACAGATAGTATTGTATAGGTAGAAGAAAACCTTAAACAACACAAAGGAATTGAACTCAATGGAATGAATCTCCTAGTGTCCTGTGGTGGAGCTTGCTCAGAGCTAGCAGCTCAGTCCTTTGGTACACAGAATAAAAGGCTCTGCAGGATTTATGTAAATTCCTGCCTCAGTAAAGTAGGCTTGTCACTCGTCAGCTTTTGTGAATGCACAGTCACTTTCTGTTTCTTCAACAACAACTCTGCCTGCTGAAGCCTCTGGCTTTAGCCTTTGATTTCTGAAATAGAAATTACTGGACAATAAACATAGGGCCTTTGTGGGATTGGAGGGAGGGGGGGGAAGTAAAAAAAATCCATTTGAGATCCCCAATTTCTTCTCATTGCATACTAGTGAATTATATTTTTCTTCTGGTTTTTTTTCTCCCATTCAATGGCCCTCAATGGCCCTCAATGGCCCAAAATGGGGGATTCTAAAGGAAAACATAAAACATTGGGCCAAAAGCACCCCTGAATTCAGCAAAAGGTGTGTTACTTTTGAGTTAAAAGTTGTAGGACTTCATGGGTTTCAAGATTTCTTAATCAAAATATAATACCCTACATTTGGCAGCACTACATTTAGCAATATGCATGCTTTCAGGCCTTCTGATTCAGGGTTGGCCAGAGGAGATGGTGGTGAACATGTATAATGCATGGAACTGCTTTTTTCCAGCCTAGGCTTGAAACAGAAAAACTAATCACGGTCTTGAAAGTTATCCGCACTACATTCTGTGAGGGGAGCAACCGTACTGACCATGGTGCTCATCATAAAAGGTAGTTGGAGATGGGCAGCAGTTTTCCTATCAATTACATTCTTTTATCCTGCCTTAATGGAAGGAAAGCGTGTTGCTGTTGCTTTGTGGATGGATGCTGTTTAGAAAATGCTGTTTAGCATTAGACTGCATGTTTGCATTCACATCTCTATACATTTTAATAGTTTCCTTTCAGAGTTTTCATTGCTCTGACTCTTTCCTCTAATTTTCTTTATATCAAGCTGTCTTAACACAAGGTTTCTTGTCATTACCTTTAATCTATATATTTAGTGTCTCTAAGGATCATATTTCTTCTACTTCTAGCTTCTTCTAGCTACTTCGAGCTCTCCGGCCCAGGCTGAGAATTTTTAACTGGGTTTTTTATTTTAAGGGATAATTTAATCTTTTTAATTGTTTTTTAACTTTTGTATTTTGTACTGTTTGATTTTAAATACCCTGTAAACCGCCCTGAGTCCTTCGGGAAAGGGCGGCATATAAATTTAATAAAATTAAATTAAATTAAAATTCTTTTGGTTACAGCCAATGCAACCCAAACCCTAATGCTCAAGTTTAAGTTCCTTGCCATTTTGCACCAAACTTTAACCCTTATTTCTCGACTCTAATGCAACCTTCTAGTTGCAGAATTGTTAAGACACAGAGAGAGGAATCATAAAATGCAATAACATATTGGTTAGCAATGAGATTCATTCTTGGAGACAACCACCATAGGGAGTTTGCCTTTTGGAAAATTTAGCTGAATGCACAAAGTGGATGCCTTCAAAAGTTAGACATAGCACAAACCAGACAACCAATGCCATGAAAGTATTAAACATGTCTCTCTAGATAGGATTTCCACCTGTAAGGTAAGAGTATTCTGCTCAAATGATTGAAATCTCCAAATGAATGGATTTTGGACAGTGGTTACCATCTGACAATGTAAGCAGTGAAAAAGTTTAGTGTGGATATGTTGAAGCATACCAGAAAATAATGCTCTCAATCCTGTTCACGCTTGAGATTTTGCTTGTAATAGTGTTATTCCCTTTGGTTCTCTATTGGAAAGCTATTGTTACTAAATCATTGGGTCAAGCTTGAAGCCAAACCTGTTTTGTAAACAATTATTTGCCACATTTCATTTCCTATGTATGATTCATACCTGTGAAAGTTACATCCTTGTTACAACATGTATACCTCATGAATGTTTTTTTCCTAATGGAAGTTCAAAGTGTATAGTAAACTTGGCATCTGGAACAATGAAGCTTGCTTTAAATTGTAATCTGTTTCAGATTTTGATAATTTTGCAAACTATGGTTTACTTAGTAAGACAAAATTGGGTTCCCACAATTTGACAAACCCCAAATGAACCAACCACTGATTTTATATGACATTTAATGTATCAAACACTCTGAATTTGTCTTCAATGTAAAATATATTTCAGTGAGAGGAATGTAAAGAGGCCGGTTAAGAGATGTATTACAAAATATAAGATGTAACTAAAATTAAATGGGTTTGCTAAGAAGAGTTGGGTGAATTTTATTCTACACTTCAATACAATCTTGTATTAAATCTGAATGAATTTTAAAGAGAATAGCATAAGAAATTGCCTTACATGGCATCAGGTCATTAAGTTATTTTGGTATTACATCCATGGATTAACAATAGCTCAGCATTATTTCAATCAAGAGTTTTTCCCCAGCCATTTTATCTGATGTGACACATTAATTTTCAAATGTAACACATTCATTTTACCACTGAACAGCAGCCTTCCCCAAATAAGATCATAAATTTTTACTAAGAAGACAGAAATTGGATTATTAAACAGTTGTAGAAAACCTTGTGAATTAAATTTATCCATGTGCTCATGCCTGATTCTCTGATTCCAGTATTTAAATAGTTGTGCTATTTACTTATTCTAATCCTCCTAGAGTCGTCTTATTGTCTAAGTGGGCAGCATATTTAATAAATAAATAAAGGAACTAAATGATCAGTCTAATACTGCAATTTCTTACTAGATCACTAGTTGCACTGAACTCAATGAAACTCAGGTTTATTTCTGAATAAATGTATAGTACATATGCCAACTATCTTTGGCTTTGTAGGCGGTTTCAGTATGCTTGATGCTTTGATGTCAAAAACATGAAAGTATTTTATAGACAACTGTGCGGTTAATTTAACGTGGCTATGGAACACCACAGTGATTTTTACAAAAGATCAAACAGAACTTTATGATATTTTTGGAAACAACTCCTAATACTCCAATTTCTTAACGTACCTATTTTACTTATTGTTACTCATTGGATCATCATTTGTGCTGTGTAGAATTCCACTGATGAATTTGTTGTTTTTTATCTTTCAAAAGCTGATTCAATGTTGTTTACATATACAGTTAACAAACTTAAGTACAGTTATTCTTATGCCACAGTTATTCTTCTTGAATTTTCTAATTTTAACCATTCAGACCAACAATTTGCTAGCAACTTTGGAAGGGCTGTAGTATTTGTCACTCTTCTATTTAGCTCTGAAATATTAAAGGTAGGCTTTAATATTTCAGAAAGATCTGGATGACTTTCTAGATCATGCATCAGGCAAACCAGCTTGCAAATATCAATTATAAAAATGAATACTAGAAAGAAAAAAAATCTCAGGTACTTCAAACAGCAGAAGATTTTGTTTCATTCTTTTACTAGGTTTCATTTTACATTTGGTAAGTTTTCATTGCCCAAAACAATATAATAATAATTTAATTCAAATACAGAGAGGGGGGAGGGAGAAATCACTATCACTTTATTGATGAAGTGTTTTCCATAACTATACAAAAGTTTGAACAACATTGAAGTTACATAGATTATCTTAAAAGGAGTTTCATCCCAAGAAAAGCAACCTTTCTCAATGAAAGTCACAACACACTAGCAACTGATATCGTATCTTTCTACCTTTCAAAACAAAGTCTCTGTTCTGAACAACCCCTTATTTTGCCAATTTCATTTTCAACAGTACTTTTGCAAGGTGAGCCTGAGTGAAGTAATAAGCACAACAATTCATGCTGTAGTGTAGACAAAGAATCTCCCAAACTACCATTTATAAAACCTGTGGAGGCACACATGCAGGCAAGCATGAATGCTACCTTTATCCTTGTCGCCCTTTCAGGTTATTTAAAACTCTCTGTTAAAAAACTGAACTTCTTTACTTGGCAAAAGTGTGATAACATAATCACCTTTAAACTTGTCTTTTATTTCTACAATAATATCAAGTTTCAATATATTATCAGTATTTTCAAGATGAGTCATGCCCAAGCCTTTTTACAGAAATGTATACCATGCTGAGTTGAATACATGAACTTACACAACCACTACGTTCAGAAATTGGCAATGAATAATACAGATTTTTTTTACTGCAAGATAACATTAAGCAGGAGACAAGAGAGGGTTTAGGGATACATTCCACACATTACCTAGAACAAAGGGTGTAAGGCTGATACAGATGCAGCCAGACAGTCAGGTTTTGATTAGCGCTTTTCAATTAGCAGACCCCATTAGTTTTATATCCTGTTTTCAACCAAAAGGACCACAGTATGATGCACAAACTTTGCCTGGGCTAGCAGAGTCACACTCAAACCCCACTGTGCTTGAAAAGGAAATTGCTTTAAACTAGGGAGCTGAAATGACCCAATGAAGGCAAGTTAGTTTGCTGTGGGCAATCAGACTATTTTAGGACAGGACCTTGAAAACTCCACGTGGCTTTGAATCTGGTGTCAGCTGATAGGAGTCAACCTGCTTAAATCATGTACCGCACCTCAGTCTGCTCATACAATCTCCCCTTGTGTTAAAAAGGTAAAAGTAAATAAGTGAGTAAGTTTTTTTTAAAAAAAGAACAACCAACAAGCTTCAAGGTCACATTTTAATTTAGTCATGTTGTTTTTAAAATAAGGGCAAGAATATGATCAAGGAAAGGAAGAATATAAGATATTTCAGAAAAACATGGGGAAATCAACTTTTTCCTTGCTAAAGTCTCCCCAAGTCTCATAATTTGGGAATGCATGAAGTCAACACTCACAGAATTAGATAATTTTAGATTCTGGATTTAGTGATATAAAAAAAGAGCTCTAGGTATTGCTTTCTTACTCTTAGATGTAATAAGGCAGTCTTGCTAAACTTGGAGGCTTTTCCGGTCATGCTGAGTGGGTGCCAGGCATCTCTCCCCAAATCCTGCCTTGATAGCATCACTGAATGGTAGAGCCGGTAATGGAAAGTAGAAAAGGCAAAAGTCGTTGCTTGAAGATACAAAGGTTGCCTTGCAAACTCAGTTTCATATTTGGGATACTGCATGTGATATTGGTACTATCATATGGTGAACACTTTTTTTTTAAAGAGCAAACTGGATTTTGCTTCCCTGGGACCAGTGCAAGTAAATGGGCAAGCATGACAACCCTTTATTTTCTCAGAAGCCTTCTGAAGACAGAAAAATAGCAGAAATATGGACTAAATTTAAGAAGTGTGATTGAATTTGGAAATAAAGGGGAGGAAAAAAAATCTTTTCCATGGAAAAAAGGATTTATGGTGATACTGGAAAAGAAATGTTACAATTGTGAACAGTAAGTGTAGTAGTTAGGTTTTCTAAAATCAGATCAATAGGCAGGTATCTGCAAAAGTTGCCAGTTTGTGGCCGAAGATAGAGGTGGAATTGGAATTACAGTGGTACCTCAGTACTCATTGTGAGTTGGTTCTGGGAGGTGCGATGAGTACCAAAAACCATGAGTACCAAACAATTTTTCCCCATAAGAATAATGTAGTGAGTCAAAAGGCAGCCAACACTGACAAGTTCTAGCTAGTGCGTTGAGTACCAAATAAACCATGAATACCAGACAAAAATTTCATGTCAGAATGCATTGAGAACCAAATTCAATGAGTTTCAAAGCAGTTGGGTGTCTCATTTGGTTGACAATCAACTACCTAGTTAGGATTTACTTCCACAAGACAAGCCCAGAATGATGCTCTAGATTTCCTTTCTGTACTATTTCTTCATTAAAATATAACTTAAATGTATGTGAGAAAGGTGTGTTTTCTATTTTTATGTATGAAAAAGCAAATGTTGTTTTGGAAACAGACTTATCTGAAGTTTATTGCAAACAGAGAATGTCCTAGTGCAAATTGGGGACTTCCATATGTTGGTTTCAACTCTCATTATTGTGTTGACTAGAAATACTGGGTGTTGTACACCAATACATTTGGAAGCCATACTCTGGGGGAATAATCACACAAAGACCAAGACAGCTGATTGTACAGATCAGTTCCCAAGAACATTATAAAAGGATCCTCATTCTGATACTAATTCATATCTCACAACCTATGCCTATCCAATTCAAAATTACTCAAATTTAAATGAGAGTTACTTGCTGATCAGGGAGTACAGAAATATAGCCTAAATCTTTTATATGTTGTTTTCTGCAACACAGGAATGGACAATGTAAAACATAGTTCCATGTATAGCCATATCTTGGATTTTGGTCTACAGCAGGGGTCTTCAAACCTGGCCCTTTTATGACCTGTGGACTTCAACTCCCAGAATTCCTCAGCCAGGAGTTGAAGTCCACAAGTCATAAAAGGGCCAGGTTTGAAGACCCCTGGTCTACAGAATATTACAAGTGCATGGGATGATCCTTGATGGGTCAATTCCCAAGTAAGCAGGTGCATAAGAGGGTGGGGAATTGGTGACACTCTAAATGTTGTTAAGCAAATTCTCCTTACTCTCCTTGTGGTCATGTTTCAGCAACTTCTGGAAGGTCACAGGTTTCCAACTCCATTATCAAATTAAATGAGAATGTAAAAAATGTTGTTTCGAGTAACGATAACAGGAACTATTTGGAAGATTTATTTCTTTGTAAGGAAGAATTCAATAGGAAAGTTACTAGTGGAAACAATATTGTCTGGATCTACATCACGAACAAGGTAGGGCAATTGTGCAACAACAAGTTAACAAAACAATCCTAATTAAAGTTTCACCATGTTTCGTGACTGGCTAGTTGGATTAATTTGCAAACTACATTTATTAAGAATAATTAGAGCAGCTAAGGCAGAAGGACTCCTATCATAGGCAAAAATGAAAATGTGGTCCTTAAGGTTAGGAGACTCAATAAAATATAATATTTCAATATGTATTACCACCTCTGCTAGAAAGTGTCAGCCTATTTTTTTCGAAGTCTTTGTGGTTTGCAAGTTTTTTTCTAAGACCTAAAGCAAAGGGCAGTGTGCATGTGCTCCAGCAGAAAGACATTAGCAGAAATTCCATCTGTCAAGTCATATGAGTGAGCAGGTACAGAGGAATAATAATTCAAGCTGCATGCATCAGCATACCAAATATTTGCTGATAATATCACTTGGCTAAATAGAAAATATACCGGTATGTACTTAAATTTGCTAGAACAAAAGGGTCATCTCCACAGATACTAATAACTAGGAATGGTCTAATAAATTGCCAAGTGCTTCTGATAATTTCTTCTGTAAACAACCAAGGCTACTCTATAGAAGAACAAGAGACAGGAACAAATTTCAGCTTCTGAGAAATTTTGGGAAAGACCCATAGGAAAAAATATTGTCAGGAGGACCGAAGTTACTTTAAGCCCAACTAGCCTTGGAAGAAAAATGACCACATTCTCTGCTAGATGATGCACAATTATAGATCCAGCTTTGCTTTCCAGGATTTGCTTCAGCACATCCTGCAAATCGCTTTTTAACCTTCAATATTTTTCATCAACCCCCCCTTACATTCACCATTTAAAAGAGAATTGCTGAAGCAATAAATACAGAAACATATTTCTTATATTTAAAACAGACTCTATACTACAAGGAAAACTGAGCTCATAACTTTAACTCAGTCTATTGATTGTGTTCTTCCATTTGTTTTTGTCAATAACATTCTAAAATAAAAAGAAAAAAATGATACAAGGCCTAAACTATGTTTCTTCTGCTCTGTTTAAACAAGATGTGTTAATTTCATTTTTGCAGAAATGTGTAATAAACATTTCTGTTTTAAGTTAGGCTGTTGGCTTTTTGGATGGCACTGCCTATATGTTTTAAAATTCAATGACAAGGTGCACCGTACCCCACATATCATCTGAATAAGGAATATATATGGTTTATATGTGTCCATACAAAATACAGCTTTATATTCCTCAACTGAAGACTTTTGCACTGGGATTATGTAAATTCTACATGTGTCTTCAGTGAGCAAGGTTAGGACCTTAAAAAAGGCGTAAGGAATTTAAACAGCATAGATCACTGGGGCTTTTGTTCATTGAAAAGTCCCAGTAGGGAAGGAGAATGATGGAAAGTACAGTGAAATTGCTGGTTTAGTGGATAAAGAATTCCATGGGTCAAGGTTAAGTTTGCTTTCATAGTTTCGACTACGCAAACACTGGTGCTTTGTTCCAAATGACCAAGTCCCAACAATCCTGTTCCCAAAAGCACTTAACTGGGAGGTTTAGCATATTGTGAGCATAATTAACATAATCAGGTAACCTCATGGAGGTTACATTTTATTGAAAACAGATCCAGATTTATATAGAGCAGGAGTGTCAAACTGCCGGCCCGCGGGCTGGTTGCATCATGTGAAGGCCATGCCCACCCCAGCTCTGGCAATGCAAAAGAAGTCGCGATACATTGCAACACGTAACGTGACGTGGCGAGTTTGACACCCGTGATATAGACTAAACTAATTCCACCCTGTCAGGAAAACACCAAAATTCTCTCATTCTATTTTGCCAACCTAGTTTCCCCAAAACAAAGGAGAACAATTCAAAATTTGATGAGGAAGAGTAGTTGACCAAGAAAGCCTCTCCATTACAGAACTCATTGCTTCAGCTGACAGCCCAGAACACACTTCGCAAGTGGATTGACTGTAGGGCCCCAGCCACAGCTACTGTTGTCCTCCAGGCCATTGGGAAGAAGTTAGTGATGGATGGAATCGTGATCAGAGAATCTCTCTTTACGCTGAATGAGTTTAAACTGTCAGCACTAGATAAACTGTATCCTAACTCACTGAAAGAACTAGGAGATGTTCTGGCCATATTCTGATATTCTAATTTTTAGAAATCTGGAAAACTGGTGAAATGCCACCTAACTTCAAGAAAGGGAAAGAGAAATTATAGACTTGTCTATCATTGATGTCTGGGACAAATCTAGAGCAGATCATACAAGTTAATCTCTAAACTTCTTAAAAGCAATGCTATGATTAGGAGACATCACGATGGGTTTCACAAGAATGAATCTTTATCAACTTAATTTTACCTCATTTTAAAAAACTGTGTATCCTCTTTAATGAATTGTGGGAAATTTGTTGAAATACCTTTACAAAACACCTGATGTGAATAGCAACTGGTAAAGCATGGCAGAATAGGATATCAATTAAGTGTTACATAGCCAGATTGAAAATTGTACTTAAAGAGTATTAAAATTTGATAGAAATATCAAGTGTGATAGGCTGCTACAAGTATCAGTCTTGGTTCCTGTATACTTCAACATTTTCATTAATGGCTTAGCCTTAGATAAAGACATGCAGGCAACATATCTGCAGACTATAAAAATCAGACAGGATGCTAATACCTTAGAAGACAGGGGTGATGGATGCAATGGCCTAAAATGTCTCTCCCAGTTCTATAATTCTTCACTTTAGATGTATTGGCTCAGGGAATCATGGGATACTGGGCACTTTCTGCAAGAACTGGACTCCTTATTGGCTCATGCATTGGAAAATGCTGTGCAAAATTATGCAGACCCTGCAATTATGCAGGATAATTGCTATCAAAAACTATCCTTGATGTATGGATACCTGTAGCCTAATTTAATACCTTATTCACATCATAGCTCAGACATATATTCCTGCACTTACATGCATCTAGAAATGAGATGATTGGAAAGCCTGCAATTTTTTCCCCTAAAGGTTTATTTATCTGGACATGTTATTAGATTCTGATCATGCAATTCTCTTCACCATAGTGACTATTAGCAAAGGCTAAATCTGTTCCCAAGTAATTTGATGTAATTGACTTCAATTTTTTGTTAAACCCTCAGGTGAAAAGAAGTAGAAAATTAAATTCAATAAGATTCACAACTGTGTTAAATCTGAGAAAGTATTGACTGAATGCTATAGCCGTGGAAGAATAAGGAAATATACGAGTTTAAATAACTATAGTGCAATGCCATTGTATACTGAAGGAAGTCCTGTTGTCTTCAAGATTGTGTTATAAGTGTGTTAATAGAGGAAGCAAACTTTAGAATGTATACTAAGAAAACATTTGGCACTGTAATCTATTTTAAGTAATCTGAATGCCAAGGAAGGGGAAACATATACCAATAGAATCTGACACAAATGTAGAGCCATTTGATCAAAACAGGAAGGAATGGAAAGTAAATACTCCATTGGATACCACCTCATATAATTGTTTTAGTCCCATCTGGCCCTTGTAAGAATTTTATAATTTTAATAACTGTGAGCCTCCTTTCTCTCTTATTTATCCCCACCCATTTTTCTATGCTGTGACTACAAGCTTGAAGCAAGCAAGCCCTGTCTTGTTTTACTGTGCTGCTTGCAGCTTTTCTGGCTACCAAGCAGGGCAAAGAAGCTATGAATAAATAATGATTGTAAACAAGCAATGATTATCACCATGTTTTATCCTAGGAATAGTAACACACCAAACTGCTATGGTATTTAGGCATAATGATTTCTATATGTCAGTCTAGATGCAAAATATTAGCATGTGATTAAATGCTTTACTGAATCCATTTCTTATGCAAACATTTTTGTCTAAAAAAATCAGGTAAGTGTCTTAACTTTGTAAATAGCACTGCAAGTAGCCTAACGTTTGCCAGTAAAATCCAGTACTAAAATTACTGCTTTCCTCTCAATACTTATCAAACATTCTTTTGTATAGAACTCTTTAAAAAATGAATGTGACATTGGGTAAACAATCATGGTTATGGTTTTAATTGGTTAAAATATTTATTCCAGGATATGTCAAATAACTGTTAATATAATCTAATATGCTGGCTCAGAAAAAAACATTAATTTCCACTTCATTTGTATAATGCAAAGGAAAAAGCTGATAAAGATGTGTTTCACAATTCATTTAACAATTAATTGCAGAATTACATGCAAGAGAGAGTTCTGGAGAATGAGAAAGTAAAAAAGGGACATATATCTCTCCTTGCTGGTTTCTGAAATTTCATCATATAAAATGGAAAGTTTTCTAACTTCACAGTGCTCATCCCAATAACCCGACTCCTTCATTCAAGACAAAATTAGGCTTATTCCATAACCGCATAACTGTTTCCTGTATTTCTATTCCCTCTCAAAGCTGACAGGAAATATGCCACCTAAATCTTGCTGCCTCCACAGAATACCTTCATCACATGTCCAAAATACATCTACGCTGGCTCTCCAGTTTTAAGGCGTCTCATTCTAAGATTCATGAACGGTGGTTTCTCTGGCTGAAATTCTAGGTCCAGTCGGGGTTATCCAGAAGGTGAACAGTTTCTCCAGCTGACATGCACAATGCTTTAGTTACCCCTCTCTTCCTCCGTCCCTCCCTTTCCATTCTTCTGTTGATTGACTGTACTTTGCTATTTTTATTCCTTGAAAGTCGGGGTCATCTGGTCATTCTAATAACTTCTATGTAGCAACAAAGAACCATAGTCTGGTAGCTGAGATTCAATCAGTGGGTAAGACCAGCATCTGAGGAAGGGCTTAGTCCAGTGGTGGGATTCAAATGTGTGAACAACCAGTTCTCTGTGTGGATGCTGCTTCCAGAAGTCCATTCTGAACCTGGGCAACAAAAAATTATAGTTACCGGTTCTATGGAACTGGTGCGAACTGGCTGAATCCCACCACTGGCTTAGTCATGTGAAATGGTATGACAGCTGTAAACTGTCCTAAGAACAGATGCAATGAGAGGGAGCAAAGCACCAGTACTTCCTTGGAACAGCAGCCATTGGGAAAAGAATTGCCAATCATACAGGCTACAGAAGCACAAGACACAAGTCTATTACACATGCATCTTCAGTGAAAATCAGGGATGGGTTAGTCAGTTAACCTTGCACTTCCAAGGTTAACCAGCTGACCAAACCATTAAAAAAAACACACCCCTGGCTGTGAAAGCCAGAGATCTGGGTTTCCTTGAAGCCCAAGTAGAACTGAAGAAACAGGAGGAGTCAGCTGGGGCCTTGACAATGCTGGCATAGTACAGGTAATTTCAGGCTGCTCCTCTAATGACCATCAAGTGCCCTGCATTGTTTGGACGCAGCACCTATATTAGCAAAAGTAGCCTTGCAGAATATAGCCATCCTTGGCTCTTAGTTGTGGAAAACTACTGAGATAACATGAAAGGGAATAGTTATTGGGCAGGGAGGCTGGGTGGATTTGCTCTTAAGTTCCAAGCAAGCCCTTCAGCTTGAAAGCTGTCTTTTGGTCTATTAGCATAATTGACATGCCAGAGCTCAACCACCTTGCCACTCTGTATATCCCCAGTGGAGGGACTTGTCTGTTGATATGATGTTTCAAGTATTTTTTCTTTTAATTTTAATTATATGCGAGATGTTTCCTGAAAGTTCTGAAATTATATAACTGAGTGATAATAAGAATATCTAATTTATTTTGGAATAGCCAAACTGAGAAAAATTGGGCCATTAAAGCCTAGTATTGGAAGGAATTAAAATAACACCGGCTGGCTGAGCAACAGCAATGAAACAGAACCCACTTCATCAAGAAATAATTATTCATATTTTTTAGCTTCTTCTGTGATGGAATGAGAAGAAATTTCTTTCAGGAATTAAGGCTCCCTGAGGACTTAAGTGTTAGGAAATAGCCCTCCAGGGAAGCAAGAACTAGAGCCATGGTGGTTAAAAAAATAAGCAGTGGCTTAAGAGGAATCAAAAGGAAAACCTGATGAACAGGTTTGATAAATGACAGAGGATCTAAACAAGATGTTCTCCACAAAATACATTTCCAAGTATTGAGAAACTGCATATAAAAGGAATGCCCCACACTTAAGTTAAGAGATGGTGAAGAGAAGGGATAAAGTGAGAAGTGGCCTGGGAAACAGAGGCCTGGTTAAAAAAAATGGGCATTTTGGAAACAGTACCCAAGTGGGGAATTGTCGGGGTGAAAGTGGTAAAACATAACACAACATTTAAGAGAAATGATGGTATATTCCTGACAGGAAGGAAGTAGACAAGGGAGCTTTGAAGGTTTAAGCCTTTGGTTACAAGGGATCCGCTGGCACTTTAGGTTCTCAGTGGATTAAATCTATAGAAATTGCAAAGAAAGGGAAGTGGGTCAGTTATAGTTTCTTTTGTCACCCGGGTGTTATGGCTGAGTGAGGAAGCAAGCACACTAATGATAAGAGAAGAAAGGCTGAAATTCACATAATAGTTTAAGTAGCAAAGCAGCTCTTTGCTACAAGTATTTAGACCATTTGCTAATTCATTGCTGATGAGATCCATCTAGTTCTGTGCAGAACCATTTCCTTTGTTAAGAAATTCATGCAAAACCTAGATCTACTGTATTTGTCTTACAAAAGGGAACCACTGATAACCAAAATATTTTGAAAGCGAAAGATCAATGTCTTTTCCTTCATTCCCATCAGAGGTGGATCCCGTACAGAGATTGGTGGGTCTAATTTGGTACGTCTTCTGGAATCTGCTACCCAAGTGGATTCCTCCTTACTTTTTTCTCCAAAATGAAGGAACAAAAAAACAAAAACAGGACAAAAGTTTTTAATGATTACTGCACAAGTGCAAATGGCCACTCATGTAAACCTTTTCAATGAACAGCTGTTAAAAGCTGAAGCAATGAAGAATAGTTTTCTAGAGCAGAGATGGGCAATGATATTGATGGCAATATTGCAATTTTGAGAGCATGTTGCAACAAAATACCTATCTTGTCAGTGTGGAAATCACAAACAATAGATTTATCAAAAGGTAATTTTATTTTGACACCACTTTCTGATCCCCTCCATTTTTGCTTGTTTCCACTTTGGATTCTTCTGAGCTGATGGGCACAAATTCAAATAAAGCATCCAGCTGCAGGCATCAATTGCTGATATTTTCTTAAAATGCTTGTGGGGCTCTGAGGCTAATATTCATTTTGCAGTATGCCCATTTCCAAATGAACTTGGTTTTAATTAAAATATTATAAAAGGCAAAGATAAGGAACTTGCTGGGTGATATTAGGGACAGGTCTTGTGCGCATTGGTATTTACCAGGTTACCCACCCCTTTTCTTTAGGCTATGCAGAAGAAATAGTATAATTTTGAGTTGAAACACACAGCTACCTGAACTGATTACACAATCTGAAACAATGCTTTTGTGTGATTGCCCTGGCGCATTCATGAAATTTTAAGAGGAGGAATATATGTAGAATATGTTGTATTCCACCTGGAAACCCTTGGTGTTTATTCACAATTTCTTTTATCATTTTTCTATTAGGAAAAAAATTTGAAAGGTTTTGGTAATGCTAGCTGCTCTCAGTCTTGAAGCACTCTTATTTCCTCATAAAAATGTTTGTAGTTAAGTTTTTATTACACATTCACTTTGCATCTTTATTTATAACTTAGGTTTTTGCAAGTGTTTGATCCAAAAATTAATGTCCTTGCTTCACAACCTTTTTCAATATTTCTTACAACTTTTGTTTTAACATAGAGCATTCATTAAGAAAATGGAACAGTTGCAAAACATCTTTTGAGTGGTAGGAGAAATTGGTTTCAAGCTTTTTCATTCCAGTTCTACCATCTCTCTAGTGAGTTGATTGACCTCAGGAATAAAAATAGATCAGCAGCCTTTACTTTCCATAGATTTAAGGGGATTTATCTGAAGTGCTACACATACTTTCTAGGGCAGAGGTCCCCAACCTTTTGGGCACCAGGGACTGGTTACGTGGAGAGAGGTTTTTCCGTGGACCGGAGGTGTGGTTTTGTGTGCTGCCTGCATCCTGTGGATGGGGCTTTGCTTGTTTATGTGGCCCAGTTGCTGGCATGCTGGTACTGGTCCACGGACTGGGGGTTGGGGGCCCCTGTTCTAGGGAATGTGCTTACTAGCATAATAATATTGAGAAAAGCATAAATGCACACATAGGAATGTAGAATTTTTCTGTTCGTGCCAGGGTCACCAAGGATGTGGCAGGTTTACTAAGGATGTTTTGTGACTTTAAAGTATGTTTCTTTAGTGATAGGCACAAACAATGAAGAACAGTGGTATCTTCATATATCAACCATACGGACAGGATTCGATAAAGGAATACAGAAATATACAGGCCGAAAATTTTTTTCAAGCTTTTTCAGTTTTACAGTCAACCTAGTTAAAGATTCAAGTACTGTCTAATCTTTTTCACGACTTGACTTCAGCTTTTGTATGTCTGTGTGCTTTTTGATAAATATGGTAAGTTAAAAAGTGATCAGCTTCTTCCAAACCGGTGCTCCCTACCTGTGCTGAAATTACAACTTTCATATATACCTAGCTTCTGGAAATTGTGGGAGTTATAATTCAACTTATCTAGAGAGCATGGCTCATTTAAATCCTGGTCTGCAAGTTGAAATCTTGTGTGAGAAAATTTAAACTTAGTAAATGTTTTGATTTGCATTAAGTACTAAGGGCCTAAGAACATCTATCAAAACACCTTTCTTCCTCACTCCATCCTTTCTCCTGAATGTTTTTACCTTTTAGAATTGAGAACATTTCTTAAAAAATAGAGCAAAGGTAACTCAAAGAAAACAGACTTTTAAATTGTTATTGTAGTTGCCCTTGTTAAACCTTCCATGTTTCTTTTTTCAGTTTAAAGGCAGAGGGAGAGGGATTTGGATAAAAATCAATGCTTTCCACTGCTACTTCATACTCATCATATCTGAAATCATCTCATAGAAATCATCTCACAATGAGGAAAATAATGGAATTCAAAACATTGGTTATGATACGACATTGAAGAAGCAAAGCTGATGTGGATTCCACGACTGGATTGCTTCCATCTAGAACAGCAGCCTCAATATTTCAGAGGCCACTCACCATCTGATGCAGATTCTTCTCCAGGTGGCCTATTCCAATTGCTATATGCTGTATGAAGAATGGGAGCTTTACAATGTCTCTCTTTTCCTTTCTCACTGGAGAAAGAGGCGGGAGTTTGAGAAAAAGCTGTGCTGCATGCCTGAGATTGCAAGACAGCTCTTGTACAGTAGATGCCACCCCTTATTTTTCTGGGGATGGACTATCTGGGATCCAGTGGTCCTCTCTCTTCTCAGTGTTTCCATCTTCTCAGTGATTAGATGAAAGAACAAACAGACTTAAAATATGCTTTGCCTCCTATTCTTTCCTCGAGCTGTAGAAGTAAGGAAGGAGAAAAAATAGATGATCTAAGTAAGAACGATGGACCAAAATCTGTGACTTGGGATAAAAAAAAAGGGAGATCTGATTCTTAGAACATATTTGGGGATCTGGTTGCTATGAACATCATCAATCTATTATCAGAAAAATATAGAAAATGAAAGATTTATGCATAGCCTTCAGTCAAACTGTTCTCCAGGAGAAGGTGGTACCTACCAACATGCTGGAAACTTGAGCCTCGGCAGCCAGGGTCCTTCTGAAGTTGAATTTCCTTCAAAGAGAAGATGGAGGCAGCTAGACGAGAGGAGAAGGAAACAGAAGTCATGGATTGCATTTGTTAGCCATTCTGATTCATTCTGTGTATGTGACCCAGAAGCTCCACAGTGGATGGACCCTTACAGTAAGTACACCTGTAGAAGACTGATTGGATTAGTGTTGCTGTTATCCACTGGATGTTATTTATGTTACCAAAGTTCTGGTAGTAGCTTTTCTTCCCACATCTACCTCTCTTTTGAAAAATTGCATTTCTTAGATTTTATTTCTCTCACTTCTGCCTTTTTTAAAAAAATATTTTACACATTTATTTTCCATGTTTCGGCTCTGGATTTCTGAGACTAAAATGCAGTTAATTTCAAAGTGACAATGACTCAGCCTTCCATCCTTCCGAGGTAGGTAAAATGAGGACCCAGATTGTTGGGGGCAATAAGCTGACTTTGTAATAATGCCGCTGGGGGGGGGGGGGCGAAAGCCCTAATAAGCAGGCATATACATAGAATGAAGGCTATTGCTAAGCACATTGGTTTGTGCTTAAATTGTAAGCCGCCCTGAGTCTTCGGAGAAGGGCGGGATATAAATGGGATTTTAAAAAAAAGCAAAACACCTAGAAAAAATAAAATGCAGCTATCAACTGTGCTGCACAGCAACCTGTACCTTATTTCTTGTTAGGGAAGTTTGATACTTCTAAAGCTTTACTGTGACTAATTGCCTGAAGTAAGAGGTCCTTTGAAAGGATCAGGGAAAGGGCTTAATTTGATACAAAACAATTGTCTTTATTCATTCTTTGGAGGTATTATTAACTCATCTTATGTCACAATGTTCCCACTGTATGCTTACTCTCAGGAAGGAGGTGGACTCGTTCATCTAAGATCATAAAGTAGGGATGCCGTAGAGCTGATTCAGCAGAGATACGTTGTTTGGCTTCATACTTAGAGGGGAAAAAACAGAATTGAGTCCATATTTGTACAGTGATTTTACACATCATTCTCAGATGCTGATTCATTGTGTGGCTGCAGAATTTTTTAAATAATTGATTGATTTGAAGATATTACTCTGCAGAAGAATCATAAATGCTTGGCTGAATAGTATGATGGGAGAGGCAAACTATGCTAGAAAACATAAAATGAAACATTATTTTGCTAACAATACAATTTCCCTAATGTCCTTTGGAATTTAGTGGAGGTGTGGTACAATTTGAGCCATTTGTTTTAAGTCTGTCAAACCTATGACCCCCCCCCCCCAAATTCTTCTGCAAAATTGCATCCTGTCTGGTTTCTTCAGTCTGCAGTCAGGCAAAACTCTGTGCCTTAGAAAATCTATGTTTTTATTTTAGTTTTGGCTCAGTAAGAGGAAGTCAAGCAATTACTGCAAAGCCAAACAACATCTCCTATGAAAGCCAGAACAGGACAAAAGAGTCTTAGTAGCAGAAACAGAACAAAGCAACACAATAATCAAGAAATCTGAGACTTGGTAGCATCATAGATCAGACTTAGAATGGAGGAACTTTATTCCTTTTCGTTGGAATGATCAGACATTTTATGTTCCTGTGTAGGAATCTTCTCTGAGGACTGGTTTACTATTTCATTTCCACCACCGCTATTTTCGTTTTTCTGAAGCTGTCAATCTTACTGTTTGAGTTGATGGTTTCCTAGCCAATTACAGTGGCATTATATTGGTTCTGATTGGCGCTCCAAACTGTATTCCCCAGCTCAGCAGGCTCACTGGGATTATTAAACTGATTTCATCTCCAATATCTCTAAAACAGAGCTAGTTGACTAAGAACCGGAAGTGCTGTGGAGTGCAACCTTGAGACTTGATGGTTCAAGTAGTATCATTCTGGACAAATCTCATTCTATTGCCACAGCATTCTTGCCACAGCATTTAGTAATGGCAATTATTTTGATCTGAACTTGCCAATAATGTCATTTTTACCTATGCTATATCTGCCTGCAAGCTGGGGTAGAACTACGATGCTCACATGGCAAGGCTGATAAATGAACTTTGTTCCCAATGGCCTTGGCTCCAATATTGGTCTTGTAATCCTGTATGCCAGGCCTGTTCTGAGTTGCATACTGTGGTATTTGTGCATTTGAGAGTCACTACTGTGAATAAATGATCCATTCAAAGGGGGTTTTGGCCTTTGGATTATTCAAATATACCACTGCCAAGCTGAAACAGATGTTCCACTTGAAAATGAAAATATCTTCTGAGCACTAGGTAACGCTATCCAAGCTGGTTTCAAATGACTTTGTAATGTGATATGCCTACTGATTTTTAAAAACATAGGATATCTCTTTAACAGTTCAGATTAAATCCCTCCAGGACAGTTTTCTATCTGTCAATAGATATCTACTTAATTTTGTAATACTGACTCCAATAGTTACTCTTGAAGTGGTCAAGCTCTCTCTGAAAGAGTTGATTCAAGAGTTCTCCAGGACTCTCAGATCTTGCTTAAACAGCAAGCGGGAGATGTGGACAGGGCAGCTGTTGCTCAGCTTTGGTTGATGTGCCAGTTAGATCAAGATTCACCGATGATGGCAACTCACACCATGATCATCACTCAGCAATAATACTGCTACTTGTGCCATGTGGAGTTGCCTTTCTGGAAATGATCCAGAAGTTACAGCTGGTATGAAATGCAATGTTTAGTCTTCTGATAAGACAACCCTGTCAGGCCAGAATAATGCCTCTTTTGAAGTTGCTGCATCACCTGTCAGCTGGCTTTCAGGTCCAATTCAATGTGCTGGTCAATACCTTAAAGCCCCTCACAATGCACAATCCCCTCTCCTGGGATAAATCAGGCAATGCCTTGCCAGAATCAAATCTGCCCATCAATCTGGTCATACAGAGTTTGTTGCAGGTTTTTCCCTTGTAAATTCCATAGGGCATTAACCAGGTGCTGGGCCTTCTCAGTGATGTTCCTCCTTCTTGGAATACCCTCACTCCCATAGATAAAGAAGACTCCAACTTGCTGGAACTCCATGAACAGATCAAAGCAATTTTATGTATTTCAAGGCAAGTTTGGCCCTTAGTTTAACCTGCTTGGTTCTAAGGGTGTCTGTGATGTAACATATTTTTTAATAGTATTTTTATTTCATATTTTTTACTTTTGGCTTTTTTTGCATCCCATACATTAGAATTGGGGTAGGCTATAAATATTTAATAAATATTTATTAAGTGGGAACTATCCATCGGCTGTTTTCCTGTTCTAACACTTTTAGGTGCAACCTGAAACCTGCATAAGATCCAGCAACCAATCAAATTCAACTGGCAACAGCTTCCTACAATTCAGTTTAAGACTGCCTAAATGCAGAGTTTGGGGATTAGAACCATTCTTTGGTTCTTCCTCAACCTTTCACCCTTTCTACAGATGCATTCCCACACCCCACATACACACTGATTAGTACTTGAGAGAATTTTGCAACTGAAGTTTATAAAATATTTCCCTTAATTGCTCAACGTGGCTTCCTTTGCATAAATAAAGAAAAATAAAGACCTATATATATGGATTCATTATCATTCCAGTGCATTTTAAACTGCTGTTTTTTTCTTCTTCAATGAACATTTAGAAACAGTGATTCAGGGAAGATCATTCAAATGTCAGGAAGAAGGAAGGGCTGAGAATGCAGCAAGATGATGCAGCTTTGTGAAATTACTCAGAAAAATCAAGAGAAATGTTTAGAATTTACCAGAAAAATCAAGCAGATAAATTTCTTAGATGATGGCTAACCTGACTGGATTTAGAATATCACTGCAATCATATTTACTTTAAAACAAGGCTATATAATCAATTTGTCTTGTGCGATATACATTCTTCCTTTAAACAATTGTACATACTTGTACTTCAGAAACAAGATGATAAAATAAGATCATATTGAGAAAAAAAGTTATTTGGTGACCACAAAAGGTCAAAATGAGGAGACGACAGCACTATTTTCAGCACCCATTTATAGAACTTCAGCACTAAGAATCTTAACTTGTTTCACTTATACAATAAAAACTGTGAACTAGAAGAATCAAGGAGGTCAGCAGGAGTAACTGTTTGGGAAGATTTCTTTGGACACACAGTCCCTCCATGAGGGAGGAAACAAAAAATATTGAATCCCTTCAGCACACAGGTAGTGGTGGTGAAGTATCTGAGGGTTGAACTGTGGCATTTCTGATATCTGGCTTAGCAGGCTAGGTCACCTACCAGGAGGAGACTTGTCAAAAGGTCAATTCCTTCTGTGTCCAGCCTGCAAGAGAAGAAAGTATTGTTATATTTGGGAGACTCTTCAAGCACCTGGCTGTTACTGCAGGACCAACACCTGAATGCAGATTCCAGCTCTGGTTAAAAGGGCCAGTTTCAAAGAAAAATGACCCAGATCAATTTCCTCAAAGTTTGGATTCTGATTGGCCCCGTTAGGTGGTGATGGTGGAAACTGTAAGTCCAATATGCCTGGAGGATAGCAGGCTGCATAAGCTAATTACAAAAAATATTCATTTTATCAGTTGGCAATTTGAGTTCTTTCTTAAGGTAGAGATGACAGTGCAGTAAACAAAGCCTAGCCTTTACCTTTTCAGTTTGAAAGTCAAAGCACTACTGCCATCTAGTGGCAACCCCAGAAAAGATAGCAAAGTTGTCCTCAATTCCTCAATCTCAGACAGAGAATAAGAATGAAAACATGTTGCATTGGGACAGAGAAAAATCCTGTGTTCACTGAGGACAGTGCAGACAATCAACCAACTTTTCCAAGTTCTTTATATCATCATTTATTCTCTGTCTCTTTCTTTAGTTATTTCTAAGAGGACTAATATTTTGCCCCTTGTAGTACTTTCAAACAACAGCTATGATCCATAATAAATTGGCCTCTCCTTGATTCTGCCTCTACCTGGGTGCATGATTTATCAAGGGTTGGGCTCGATATTGTGTGAATTGGTAAGATTTGAACTCCTCATTGGATGTGATGCCTGGCCAAGATTCCTCTGTAGGAGTTCCTGCAAGAAAAAAAAAGGATTGGATTAACACTTTTTCTAGATCCATATGCAGCATGGCATGAGATGGCATATATGGGATTTAGGGGTTAGGGTCTGAAAATTTCAAATAATAAAACCAAAATTAAGAAATTCTAACCCAGTAGAATACTTCTTTCCTTTATATTGTAGAGAAATATTAAAATGCATTCTCTGTAGGGTAGAGCAATGTAGAAATCAAGGAAAGCATTAGACAAGTGTTATTCAACCTTGGCACTTGAAGATGTGCTGGGGAACTCTAGGAGTTGAAGTCCACACATCTTCATGTAACCAAGGTTGAGAAATACTGCATTAGTAATGGTTAGGGTTATGGATATACCACTTTTATCCTTTCAGATCCTTTCAGTAAGAAATACCACACAACGAATCTGACAAATTGTGCTCCCCCAAATGCATTCATCATTTTGCTATGGCACCTTTGGGAAGAAGAATAAAACTCCTTCCTTGTAATTCCCTGCAATCCATATTTTCTTATTCCAAATACCTGCAGTTTTTATCTCTGTTTTATTTATCTGGCAACAATGGCTTATATAATAATATTATATAATAATATTCATGATTTTTTGAGAACACAAAGCATGAATATATATATATATGTATGTATGTATGTATGTATCTCATCCGTCATCCTCAGGCTGCTGGCTTCAGCTTTTATATATATATATAAAATTGTATTATCTTCTGTTCAATACAGAAACAGAATGAAAAAGACTCACCCAACATTCTGAATATTAAATTAAGTTCTTCTTTCACGGTGGATCCTGGGAACATTGGACGTCCTGTGACCATTTCATAGTGTATGCAACCCACGCCCCTAAAAGGAGAAGTCTTATGAGATAGAATGGAGCGGTGTGCTATCTTCTATGTTGCCTTGTCTACTTCTCATTAATTCAGTCTTCTTAGAGGATGCTGAATCCTGAATGATCTCAGAAGACCATGCAAGAATGATTATTTTTTCATATTGAATTCCTAATCAGACAAGAGGAGCATGAAGGAATCACCCACAAAAATCTAATTTCTTCCATCCTCTGTAACATCCTTCCCGAGAGTTTGATTATGCTACAGTAAGTGGGTACTTGCAAACTGCATTGCCATCTTATTTAGAAGATGGTCTGCAACATTATAAAGGCTATGCCATCAGCATGTGGTGGAATTTGGAAAAAGTATGTATTGAGGGCAGCCAAACCACGATTTCCTAATTTTAAAAAGAACAACAGGAAGAATAATCACTTTCACCCATGCACAGACATTAGGCTTACCACATGTCTATGGGAGTGGAATATTCTGTAGATCCTAGTAGGACATCAGGAGGTCGGTACCACAACGTGACCACTTCATTGGAATATGTTTTTGTTGGGACAGATTTGGCTCTGGCTAGACCTGAGGACAAAACAAATGCCAGTGAGATTTAGTAGCAGCTATTAACCAAGATTTATATTAAACCCATATTTGTTTTACAAACACTCACCTGTTTTTACAAATAAAGTCCTATGTCCCTCAATGCTTATTTCTCACAATCTCATCACTTGCGTAAAAGCCCAGTTTATTTTTAAATAATATATAGGAAAATATTAGAGAAAAAAGGGGGGAAAGTTTCTTGAGATGTGTGACTCTAATATTAAAAGTACCGTATATACTTGAGTATAAGCCGACTCGAGTATAAGCCGAGACCCCCAATTTCACCCCCAAAAACTGGGAAAAGTTGTTGACTCGAGTATAAGCCGATCCGCCATTCTGCAAGCCTCCGCCGCCGGCGGAGGCTGGATCCGCGCTCTGCAAGCCTCTGCCGCCAGCAGAGGCTCGATCCGCCATTTTGCAAGCCTGAATACACAGGAGTACCCTGTGTGGCCGCGGCTCTCGGGGAAGCCCTGGCTGTCCTCGCTCCACGCTGCCATTCGGGGCCCGCGCGTTCCCCGGGCAAATCGCGGCGCCCAGCAGGCGAGGAAACACGCCCGCTCCAGTCGCCCCCCCTTCCCTCAGGAGACGCGAAGCAAGTGACCGCCCGGAGCTTACCGAGGACTTGCGCGCGGCCGAGGCTTCGGTGCTTCCAGGATCGCGCGCACCTCTCCCAAGCCGCCGCCGTCCGGAGACCTGCCGAAGTTTGGGGAGGTGTGCGCGCACCTCCCCAAACCTCCCCAAACGTCGGCAGGTCTCCGTTCCTCCGCGCAGACCTGCCGACGTTTGGGGAGGTTTGGGCGCCTCCCCAAACCTCCCCAAACGTCGGCAGGTCTCTGTTCCTCCTGCCGACGTTTGGGGAGGTTTGGGCGCCTCCCCAAACCTCCCCAGGTCTCCGTTCCTCCGCGCAGACCTGCCGACGTTTGGGGAGGTTTGGGCGCCTCCCCAAACCTCCTCAAACGTCGGCAGGTCTCTGTTCCTCCTGCCGACGTTTGGGGAGGTTTGGGCGCCTCCCCAAACCTCCCCAGGTCTCCGTTCCTCCGCGCAGACCTGCCGACGTTTGGGGAGGTTTGGGCGCCTCCCCAAACCTCCCCAAACGTCGGCAGGTCTCCGTTCCTCCTGCCGACGTTTGGGGAGGTTTGGGCACCTCCCCAAACCTCCCCAGGTCTCCGTTCCTCCGCACAGACCTGCCGACGTTTGGGGAGGTTTGGGCGCCTCCCCAAACCTCCCCAAACGTCGGCAGGTCTCCGTTCCTCCTGCCGACGTTTGGGGAGGTTTGGGCACCTCCCCAAACCTCCCCAGGTCTCCGTTCCTCCGCACAGACCTGCCGACATTTGGGGAGGTTTGGGCGCCTCCCCAAACCTCCCCAAACGTCGGCAGGTCTCTGTTCCTCCTGCCGACGTTTGGGGAGGTTTGGGCGCCTCCCCAAACGTCGGCAGGTCTCTGTTCCTCCTGCCGACGTTTGGGGAGGTTTGGGCACCTCCTCAAACCTCCCCAGGTCTCCGTTCCTCCGCGCAGACCTGCCGACGATTGGGGAGGTTTGGGCGCCTCCAAACGTCGGCAGGTCTGCGCGGAGGAACGGAGACCTGGGGAGGTTTGGGGAGGCGCCCAAACCTCCCCAAACGTCGGCAGGAGGAACGGAGACCTGCCGACGTTTGGGGAGGTTTGGGGAGGCGCCCAAACCTCCCCAAACGTCGGCAGGTCTGCGCGGAGGAACGGAGACCTGGGGAGGTTTGGGGAGGCGCCCAAACCTCCCCAAATGTCGGCAGGTCTGCGCGGAGGAACGGAGACCTGGGGAGGTTTGGGGAGGCGCCCAAACCTCCCCAAACGTCGGCAGGAGGAACGGAGACCTGCCGACGTTTGGGGAGGTTTGGGGAGGCGCCCAAACCTCCCCAAACGTCGGCAGGTCTGCGTGGAGGAACGGAGACCTGGGGAGGTTTGGGGAGGCGCCCAAACCTCCCCAAACGTCGGCAGGAGGAACGGAGACCTGCCGACGTTTGGGGAGGTTTGGGGAGGCGCCCAAACCTCCCCAAACGTCGGCAGGTCTGCGCGGAGGAACGGAGACCTGGGGAGGTTTGGGGAGGCGCCCAAACCTCCCCAAACGTCGGCAGGTCTGCGCGGAGGAACGGAGACCTGGGGAGGTTTGGGGAGGCGCCCAAACCTCCCCAAACGTCGGCAGGAGGAACGGAGACCTGCCGACGTTTGGGGAGGTTTGGGGAGGCGGCCAAACCTCCCCAAACGTCGGCAGGTCTGCGCGGAGGAACGGAGACCTGGGGAGGTTTGGGGAGGTGCCCAAACCTCCCCAAACGTCGGCAGGAGGAACGGAGACCTGCCGACGTTTGGGGAGGTTTGGGGAGGCGCCCAAACCTCCCCAAACGTCGGCAGGTCTGCGCGGAGGAACGGAGACCTGGGGAGGTTTGGGGAGGCGCCCAAACCTCCCCAAACGTCGGCAGGTCTCCGTTCCTCCGCGCCCTGCCTGCCTGCTTCTTTCCGCTGCGGAAAGAAGCAGGCAGGCAGGGCGCGGAGGAACGGAGACCTGCCGACGTTTGGGGAGGTTTGGGGAGGTGCGCGCGCACCTCCCCAAACCTCCCCAAACTTCGGCAGGTCTCGGACGGCGGTGGCATGGGAGAGGTGCACGCGATCCCGGAAGCACCAAAGCCTCGGCCGCGCACAAGTCCTCGGTAAGTTTTTTTGTTGACTGGAGTATAAGCCGAAGTGGAATTTTTCAGCCCAAAAAGTGGGCTGAAAAATTCGGCTTATACTCAAGTATATACGGTATCTATCAAAAACTGTTCTGAAGGCCAACACATTATTTTCCCCACCCCCCACCCCCCAAAAACGTAGGGATCCCATGGAGAGCCTGCTAGATGGTTGCATGATATTCAGGTGATTGCTATTTTTTTTAAATTCCATTTATATCCCGCCCTTCTCCGAAGACTCAGGGCGGCTTACAAGCTTAGCAGTAGCCTTCATTCTATGTATATGCCTGCTTATTAGGGCTTTCACACCCACCCCCAAGCGGCATTATTACAAAGTCAGCTTAATTGCCCCCAACAATCTGGGTCCTCATTTTACTTACCTCGGAAGGATGGAAGGCTGAGTCAACCTTGAGCCTGGTGGGATGCGAACCTGCACTAATTGCAGGCAGCTGGTGTTACTTAAGGAGGCATTTCTCATGTTCTTTGCTTTTCCATGCTTTTATTTTATGTTCAGTATTTTAAGATTGGCAATGTTGTTTTAATTGTTGCTATGTTTATATGATGTCCAGAGTCACATTATGTTAGATGGCCATATTAATTTGCCAAACAAACAAACAAACGTCATTACTCTGAAAGCCAAGGAGATGGCCTCATTCACTAACTTACCAAAGTCAGCAAGTTTTAGTTCTCCTTTTCCATTAATAAGCAGATTCTGTGGCTTGAGATCTCTATGTAGGATCTTATACTGATGGCAGTAGGATAAACCACGAAGCAGCTGGAACATGAAAATCTTGAAGCAAGAGAAGATTGGAAAAGAAATAATTGGTACCATTCACAGAAATGCTAATGATCAAGTGTTGGGAATTATGTAAACAGTAATCCAATATATTTGCAAGACACCAAATACAGAAGGGATGCACAATTCTCTCATATGTTTATTTTACAAGAGAAGCCTCTGCAAAGGCCAATCTTTATAACCATCTACCTGTCTACTCACCTTCACATTGTACATGCTCATCAGATTCCCACAGTTGTCCAGGTACTGTTTCAGGTCGCTATCCTGCAAAGATAAACATGTCCTGAGGGCATAACTTGCTATGAGGAATGAGATGCCCACAATTTCTTCAGTGTTAGAAAATGCAAATCCAGTTGTGTTCCCCAGGACTTCAGAAGAACAAGATATGTTTGCAACTTGTTATTACCTCCAACAAAACATAGATGATAGCAAGGTTTATTATACAACTTTGAACGATGCAACCTGTTCAGAGGTTTGTTGCAGCATGTAAAATGAATACACAGGTACAAGTAACTGTTAAATAAAAAAGATATAAAGCAGTTCATCTAGCAAACATACCCAATCCAGATGCTATTTAAATGTTTGTTTTTTGATAAACACATCTATTCCAGAAAATTCAAGTTTTCCCAACTCAAAACCACGTTTTGCTACTGCTAAGAAAATGGCATTTTCTTTCTGCTTTCTCTTATGCACACATCATTTGCATTTCTATTTAAGGCAACTCTGTTCACCTATTCTGGAAAGCTTGGCAAATGAATAAGACTGAGTACATACTATGACTGAGTAAACAAAATTGCTGTACTACCTGGAGCACAGTTAAACAATGTCCGGGAACAATAAGTGAACATTCTCCAGAGAGTTCTAAGGGATGCTATTGATTAGCTAAGAGTTAAAACAAAACCAAGAACCTCAGCACTGCTCAGGATGTTACTGATGTACTCCAGGCAGATGCCTGAGCCAGCCATGCCTTCCCTTAGAAAGAGATACGTAGACTTACCAGATATTCAAAAACAAGAGTGAGGGAGCATTTTGTGTGAATGATATCGTGGAGAGTCACAATGTTGGCATGCTTTAGATTCTTCAGTAAGGAAACTGTAAGACAAAGCATAGCAGTATCAACCATACGTCATCTGAAGGTGTTGGAGCTATGAGCTGGAATCAGAGGCTCATCTTCATCCAGATTGGTTGGTCTACCAGTTACCAGTAATTCCCAGGAAACTTGAGACAAATCATGGGAGGTGAAATCTAAGATATCTGAAAGAACCATGTTAGGGAAAATTGATAACCTGTGAACCCTTAGGAATATAGCTAGAATATTGGTGTAAGTTGCTAACAGGGATCTGGAAACCCCAAACCTGTGTCTCACCTTCCCGTATAGCTGTGCAAGGTGCCCCTTCTTCATGTTCCAACCTGATCTCCTTCAGCGCAACAAGATTCTTGGTGAGTTTGCTGCGTCCTTTAAATACAGTAGCATAAGTGCCCTGTGAAGACAGGAGCAATGAAAGTAAGTAGCACAAAATGCAATTATATTTTACATCTCTCTCTTTCTCATTCTGGGCCTGCTGAACTTAAGCAATTCACTCCTTAAACTTTTTAAAATTGGATTTAAAAATTCTCCATTGTCGCCATCTGCCAAACAAATTCCACAAAAAGTCTTGATCTAATTTATTATTGTTAGTTCCCCCCACACACATTTTTTTAAAAAATTGGTCAACTCAAAGCGGGGAACTTATCTAATATGTGGGTTGGGCTGAGAGAAAGTGGCTCAAGGTCATTCAGCCAGCTTTCTTTCTTAAGGGAGCCTAGAACTCACAGTCTCCTAGTTTCTAGACCAGCACATTACCCACTACACCAATTTTGCTATTTTTTTTTCCTCCTGTCCATTCTAACATGGAAAATGCATATAATTTAGAAAGCATGCTCTGAATGGCCATGCTGAGTGGCAGAGATCAGTATCTTTGTGCATGGTGTGTGAACTGCAATTTGGAATATAAAAGGAATAAACGCTAGAAGATATGAATTAACAAATGAAATAAAAGGAAAAAAAATAATGTTATACGAAGCTATAAAGAAAAGGATGTAATAAATTCCAATGAAGATATAGTAGTCTGATGTGCTCTAAGCCTAGGCACCTGATAGTAACTATCTTTTTATGCAGATAAATTCTATAGTTATTTTTAAATTCAGTTCAGGGTTAGAGAGATTTTAAACATTTGAACTCCTATATGTTAAATGTTTGTCTCCCAAAGCAGATTGCAAAAGGTAAAAATTATCACAAAGATACAACAGCAACTTGCAAAGGATGATGGATGGGACTGATCATTGTTTCACATTATTCTTACCTCCCCCAACTTTTCCAGTTTAACATAGGTTTCCATCTTGCCAAACCCAATGTCTGACTATTAAAAAAAGGAAGAAATATAAGTACAAAATACAGTATTAAGAAACTCACAACACAGGCCAACACATATCTATTAAGAAGTCTAGCCCATATGATTTGACTTCCAGGAGAAGCTTACCAATAACCATTCTGTAAAAATGTATTGCTTAAAATGAATTCTCTGGGAAATAAATGAAGACAGGTCCTTGAATTTGAACCTCAACATCATGCATCAGATACCCGTGCTCAGTTATCAGACATTCAAGAAGCTGGACATCACTTGGTTCTTTCCCATTGAGGAGATTAAAACATGACCATTCACATTCTTGTCTTTGTTTGGGGTGTTTTGCAGAAAACAATATTTCTCATATTTACTTCTCAAATGGCCTGTTACTTTGGTCAGCACATAATCCTCACATTAAAAGTGAGGATTGGCTGGTGATTCTTCCCTTTGCTTATGAAATATAAACATATTGATCCAAGGGTCAAAGTAACCAGACTAATTCTCCAGATATTCCCCTGACCTTTTGTCTGACACTAGAAGGCACAAATAGTTTTGATCTCTCACAGACTCTATTTCCACAGAATATTATAATGCTTGAACAACTAACATTATCTACTGTGTTTAGGTTGAATTTTATTCAGCAAATATGGCATCTGTTTCCAAAACAATATATAGCACTAATAAAGATGACAGATTCATGGATCAATCCTTCCAGACTGGTAAGAGGTTTTCTATGTGGACATATTAAAGATACTTGGTTCATATCTCCCATTTTAATATATTTACTATTCAACAGCAGGTGGTGGTAAAGACACAATTTTTAAATAACAACAACAAGATTTTAAGAAGTATTTCATTCTCAGTTCAATAAAGAAGTGTTATTAGCTGGATTAGAACTGGAATTTTTCATCTCTTGGTGAAACTGATTCTCTAGTTCAGGCAGTCCTTGTTTAGCTACCACAACTGGGACAGGCAACTTGGTCATTAAGTGAAGTGGTCACTAAGTGAAACTCTGACCGTGCTTCAGCTTTTCTTGGCTTTAGAGTCTTGCGAAGATTGTAAATTCAAGGACTGATTGCAAAGTTACTTTTCCATCACTGTCAGTACAGTGAATAATAGCTAAATGAGCCAGTTGCTAAATGAGAACCTGTATCAGCAAGCAAAACTAGTAAAATTATTATGCTAATTTACTGTGAAAAAATTTAAATCTTTTATTTTAAGCTGAAACTGTAAGAATTGAGAAAAATTCTAAGCAAACCACGAGCCAGTGTTTGCAGTGATGTTGTGCCATGTGATGATATTGCAACCGAAATGCAAAACTGTGGAAGCTCTAGAGTGCATGAGACTCACCAGAGATGCCCGTCGTGACATCCTGCTCAGAGGCTTAGAAATCTCTGGATTTTCCATTTCTAGTTTTTGGAGGAATTCTGGGGGCAGGTGAATATCCATGGGCAGAGAGAGACGCTTGCTGACATCCTGGGAAGAAAAATAGCACATCACACATGACAAGATCTTCCAAATTGGATAGAGAGATCCAACTGCAAAACAATACAATACAGCTTTAATACCTGCCAGGTTAAATCTAGCATTAGCTGTTGCAGGAGCACTTCTAGACATGAAAATATATGCGATTATTATATAACAAAACATACCACATGTTAAAACTAGACAGGCCACTGATATTTGAGGTCAGCTCCTTTCTGTGTCAAGCTTTCAAATTTATTTTCCTATGTTTAAAGGGGGGAGGGGAAATCTCCCAGAACTCCATCAACATTGTTGGGCAAAACCTGTCTATTAGTTGGCAGGTTACCTCCATAGAAAAGCGGCGCTGGTTGCCATTTCGGTAATGCACAGAAGTTGGGGACCGGCCTTCCAAAGGTGAGGCAGAACTGGGCTGCATTGGGATATCCCTATTCAGGTGAGCCAGATGCAAATGTCCTTGTGCCATATCTGATCAGAAAGGAAGAATAAATAGCAAATTACTAGGTGACTATAGAGACTGCCAATGCCAGGGACAATGTGTGGCTGAGATAAGTACAAAGCAACTCAGAGAAACTTTAAAAATTTAAACCAGCAGGTAAAGTATATGTATAAAAAAAGGACAGACAAGCAAACAAACCCCACCCCCACCCCAACTTTGTGTAAAAGCTCTTAAAGGCCAAACAACATTAAATGTTATCCAAAAATGTTCCACATTTGCAGACCTCTATTTCAATCTGATGCTAGCATATGTACACATGTGTGTATGTATACAATTGTACACGTACAATTAGCATATTAAACTGTCATTTTGGAAGTGAAGATCTCTTTTTCATACAGCGATACTTCAGTGCTTTCACCAGAGTTTACGGAACTCCACAGATTAACTCTGTGTTCCACAGATGCAGGTTAGTTCACTCTGTGCAACTGTATGTTGCAATATTGGTATACATCACGAGCTAAATATATTTCCTCAGATCTGGCTCCTGCATGCCAGAGCGTGCACTTTTCAGAATCTCTTAGTAGTCTGTCTATCATATGTTATACAAATGCCTTCAGGGTTTCAGGTAGTTTGGAATTGTTTTAACTGTTATGGGCAAGGAAAAAGTACATTAATATCCCGTATCCCAGTAATTAGAGGGTGTTGGACAAGCACGTACAGTATCAGAGATCCCATGCGAAACACAATAAAATTGTCTAACTAGGATCCATGATGTAGAGGGGAAACATAGATCATTCCACACTGAATCCTGGCCTTTTCTCAAGGAGAAGATCGAAACAGTCAGCTGTAAATTAATGTAGCATTTCCAAGCTTCTGAGACACCCATCCCATATCCAAACTCAATTCTAGCTCAGAAAAGAAAGCCAAATAGGGTCATTGTAAATAGTCGGAGTGTAGGGGATTAAATTAAATATTAGCAATGCACGTTTCAGTGACTTCTCTGCTTGTCATTAAAACAGTCTCTTTTTCAGACTTCTGCTGCTGCTTTAAGAGTCACAGAGACTTGAATGACTATTTCCTTATATTTGTGAGAGGTTCAAAGATTATTTTTTTCCCAAATAGTTTTTCAAGTGTAATCACTGCTCCTCTCTCTTCCTCTTCACTTGATTACTGGTTATGCTATTGAGAAAAAAATGACCATTCTTCAAGAAATATAAGTGATCTCTTGAGAAAGTTCTGAAGTGTTGTTGAACCACAAATGGAAAATGAAATCTAAAGGAAAGGAGCCTTCCATGTGTAACTCCTTCTCCATGGTTCACAATTTGATGGCTGTTGTTAAGAGAAGGGAGACCTAGAGGGGTGCTCGGCAAAACACTTCACCTTTTTACTGAAGGGCTCCATTATATAATATTCACAGAATTTGCAGACACATTTCTATGAAAAGCGTGCAAATAAAAGAACATTTCATAATCATAACTCTCCTAACAGAGCTGTACCACTTGCTTATTCTAAGCCAGGGGTGTCAAACTCAATTTCATTGAGGGCCACATCAGCATTGTGGTTGCCTTCAGGGGGCCGGGTGGGTATGGCCAGGATGGGCGTGGCCTACTGGGTGGGCATGGCTAGAGTGCGTATGGCCTACTGGGTGGGCGTGGCCAGCTCTACATCGTTTGCATCAAGGGTACCTATGGTGGCCCGGGCAGGAGTGGGACAGATCTGAGGGTCTCTGGCAGAAGGAGGGTCTCTGGGCCAGGGCCAAGGCAGTGGGGGCCATCCCCTCACTGTTTCCAGGATGGCTTCGCGGATCCGGCCCCCAGGCCTTGTGTTTGACATGTCTGTTCTAAGTCCTTCTACAAGGTAATATCAGATTCTTTTACAGGGGACAGGAAAGATAGATGCGGGCATACAAAAGCTAAACACAGTTTGGATATAGAAACTACTAAAGCTGACAGATGATTATCCAGCTTCTGAAGAACTAAGTATATTCTTCATGGTTTCTAGCCTGAATTTATTTCCTTATAGTTTAAACCGGGACTCTCCGAATTTGGCAACTGTAAGATTTGCGGACTTCGACTCCCAGAATTCCCCAGCCAGCATGAAAATGTTCTGAACCAGCCTGCTACCGGCCTTGCAATAAGGCAAACCCCTGTTCAAACAGTAGAGACTGGAGAGCGTCTAAGGCTGGAAAGCGTCTGCCAAGATTTATTACTCAAATAACAGAACAAGAAACAAAAACACTGGAACTTGAATCCTCAAACGGAAGGGTTGCTTTCAGCAACCAGCCCTTCCCCAAACACTCCTTTTATTTAGAGTTCAGGGCGTGGCCTCCCTGTGCCTCCTCCCGAGGAGTCCCACAGCCTTTCTCTGTTTGGTCCTGCTCGACTGCCTCCTGTGTCGGGCGTCCTTGAACAGGGCCAGCTGTGGGTCATCATCCTCCGCACTATCGGGCTCACGCAGCTGAGAAGAGGGCCCCGGCTGGGGGCTCTGCGAAGCCTCCAAGCCATCATCAGCCGGTTCGTCTTCCACACACTCCTCCTCCCCCTCATCTGAGTCATCCGAGACATCTGAGCCGGCTGCCGGACCCACAGGCTGGCCCTGAGTCACAACAGAAAAGAAGACTCCAGTTACATTGATTTCTTTGAAAAATATCAACTTATAAAATTTATTTATTTATTAGCCTTGTTTGTCACTCATCTTGCCTAGAAGCTACCTAGGATAGGCAGCAGAAAATGCTGTCTATG